>NC_092707.1:173188899-173548899 GCF_047496885.1 Scyliorhinus torazame | reverse complement strand
TTTTGTAGACCTCTATCAGGTCGCTCCTCAACCTCTTTGTTCCAGTGAGAACAAATCAAGTTTATTCAACCTCTCCTCATAGCTAATGCCCTCCATACCAGGCAACATTCTGGTAAATCTCTTCTGCACCCTCTCTAAAGCCTCCACATCCTTCTTGTAGTGAAATCAGTGTTGTTCTTTGAGATGTGTGATGATCGTAAAAAGCACAATATAAATACAATACTGCCATAAAAACATATGGGGAAAAGTATAAGGTATTCAGAAATGGCACAGTGGTTAGCACTGCTGCCTCACAGCGTCAGGAACCTGGGTTTGATTCTGACCTCGGGTGACTGTGTGGAGTTTGTACATTCTCTGCTTGGGTTTCCTCCAGGTGCTCGGTTTCATCTCAAAATCCAAAGATTTGCAGGTTAGGTAAATTGGCCATGCTAAATTGCCTCCAACTGTCCAACGGTGGGGTTACGGGGATAGGGCATGGGTGGAGTGCTCCTTTGGAGAGTCAGGGAAGAGTCGAATGGCTTCCTTCTGCACTGTAGGAATCCTATTGACTCTATGACATCAGCAGAGTTCCGCAGAGCACAGATGCTTATTCTCTGCATGGAGGCTAGTGTGTTTTCTCCCAGAGCTAACAGGCTATGGAGACAAGTTCAACATCCTTTCACTGCCTACTGCTGCATACAACCTTTTCCTGGAAGAGGCAGTGTGTGAAGCATTTTGAGATTGTGGCTATTAGGGTACAATGGTCTATATGTTGTATGAGAGATAAGGGGCGGAATTTACTGAAAAAATGGCATGGAAATCAGCGTGGAAATTGTTGCGAATCCTTCTGGCCTCAACAGCGCAATCCGGATTGCAGTCTTTAGGCACTTAGAAATTTTCTTTATCCTTGCGTGAAAAACAGGATGCCTTCTGACCCCATCCCAGGGGTCATCTGAACACTTAACTCAAGGGGCGCTGCATTTAAATTGTTCCATAGCACTTGATCTCATTCAAGCCAGGAGGTTTGGCAGCTAGAAGATCAGGTCCCAGACTTTCAGAAGCAGCCCTCACATGATTGCTGGATGCTGTGGAATGGCAGGCCACAATTTACCCATGGGTTGGCAGAAGACCCCCCCCCCCCCCCCCCCCAAGCAAGGCCACCAATCCTGCCTCGGTCAGTGCCAGCAACCTGACCAAGAGGTTCAATGTAGGAAAATAAATGAATGACCTACTACAATCTACAAGGGCAAGTACCCTCTGTCTGCCTTTGGCACTCCACTCTGACAACCCCCAGAATGTCACCTTGAACCCACATGCCGCCACCTCGCAGATTCCCAGCACCCGACCTCCCAGTTCATCCTCAAACATCCCCCGACACTCCTCATCAGAACCCCTCCCTGCTTAAGCGCAGTGCCCACACAGATGCTAGTCGCATCAGGCTCAAATGATCCCCTTTTGTGTCCCTGTTGGAGAAGATCGCCCGCAACCACAGAGAGAGAGAAGACAGTTGGTGGAACGCCCGAAATAAGGACCTTGACTCCCTTTGAGGAGAGGACCACGGAGCTCGTAGGGGAGGCCCAGGAGCAGGCCTGCACAGATATGGAGATTGGTCTGCGACAGAAAAACGAGTAGCCACTGCACCTTCATTCAGATGATCAGCCTCAAGTGATATTTTTGTTGTCCAAACCCTTGACCAGGCCATGTACTAAAACCATGTCTGAAAGCTAGTGATTCAAAACAAACCTGTTGGACTTTAACCGGTGTTGTAAGACTTCTTACTGTGCTCACCCCAGTCCAACGCCAGCATCTCCACATCATTATTGAGACAGATCACAAACCATGGGTGTCATTACTGGACGAGAAAGAACTTGCTGGGATAACCCCCCAGAATTCTTAGATTCCACTGTGTCTCATGCACTTTGCATACAGGACAGTGTGTGCCCAGGGGAAGCATCAAATGACTGTGGATACACTGTGCAGGACCACATTAGACCATCCTGTTGTAACACACAATGTCAATCTGGTTGACAAATTAGGGGCTGGTTTAGCACATTGGGCTAAATCGCTGGCTTTTAAAGCAGACCAAGGCAGGCCAGCAGCACGGTTCAATTCCCGTACCAGCCTGCCTGAACAGGCGCCGGAATGTGGCGACTAGGGGCTTTTTACAGTAGCTTCGTTTGAAGCCTACTTGTGATAATAAGGGATTTTCATTTCATTTTTCATTTCAATGAGTTATAGTCCCAGTTTGTGACAACACAACTGCTGGCGAGCTCCCAAAAGCTTCCACAAATATGCCAGGCACTGATGTGAGATGAAGAGTGTGTCCCACCAATCAGTACTCCATATGGCAATGTTATAAAAATAAAACAATTATGCTTCACCGGTATGATCTGTATGAGTAATTGGTCATTCCCATCTCACTCCAGCCAGAGATTCTACTGTGAATCCACCAGGGCCACTTGGGCATCACAAATGTTCAGAGCACGAGCCCAGACTGCACAATGGTAGCTGGAAATATCAAGAGCAACTAAACTGCTAGGTGTTCATGCTGCACAAACCAGTCCAGTGGGAGTTCCTTATTCCCACACACTTCCCAACCAGACCATGGGAATGTATCTATTCATTGGCAAGTCCTTCCTCAACATTGTTGACAATTTCTCTTGGTGGTTTGGTGGATCAAAGTGAAGCGTTTACGCATGACCACAGAGTTGGTAATTAGGTTGTTGCAATAAATCTTTGCGATTCATCGCAGCCTGTCCAGGTGTTCTGAAAAAGGGCCGCAATTTATTAATGACTACTTAACTTATTTTGCCAGGAATTGTGGATTTCAACATGTCACCACCTTCCAGAGTTATCCCCAATCTAATGATGAGCCAAAAGGGCATCTGCACAATTGAAATGCTCTTGAAGAAAAATGCTGACTTTCTAATGGTGCTTAGATCCACCCCATTTCACAGGTCTGCTGGGGCTAATCCACATTGATTTCCATGCTTCCAAATAAATTAATCCCAGAGTTGACAGAACGATGAGAACGATCAGGACTGGACTTCCGCTGGCGGCCATGGAGTGAGTGGTTACACATTTAATGGCTCCTGCTTGAGCTGGATTTTTTTCAGACCTTCCCCACCCGAATTATGTGGTGTTGGATGGCAGAACATGCATGAGCACTGAGGGAATGCAAAACTCCTCAAGTGGGACTGGTTTATTACTCATCAGACGAGAAGTGCAACGAGAAAGAGACAGCAGCTTGAGCAAGAGAGAATTTATGGTGCGACACAGGGGAAAATGGTGGACAGTAGAGGGGGGGGGGGGCAGTGCTACATGCCCAGTGGTCTACAGAGAGCTGGTGGAATTCCACAACAGCAAGTTCCTGCAGCAGAGGAAGGAGGCCTTAGAATACCTGGTGAAGGTGGCGGAGCCGCTTCAGGTGGCTATTGTGCGTGTGGAGCAGAGGCAGCAGCCACAGGGCCTGGTGATCCAAATGGGGGAGGAGTCGGTGGGGGAGCATGAGGATCGGTTGACCTCGCTGGAGGCGGAGATGGGGATGGTGACAAGCAGAAGGCTGAGGGAAAAGCTGGAGGATCTTGAGGATTGCTCCAGGAGGCAAAACATTCAGATCATGGGGATTCCTAAAGGCATTGAAGGTGCGGAGGCTGCCAAGTACGTGGCGAACATGCTGGAAAAGCTGATGGAGGATGGGGTCTTTGACCATCCTCTTGAGGTAGATTCAGTCCACAGGATGCTGGGGAGGCCGCAGGTAGGGGAACCACCGAGACAAGGAGAAGATCTTGAGGTGGGTGAGGTAGTTCAAGAGGTGCACTTGGGAGGAGAGCAAGCTGTGGATCTATCAGGACCTTGCAGTGGAGTTGGCCCAGTGGAGGGCCGGATACAACCGGATCAAGGCTGCCCTCTACAAGAAGGGGGTGATGTTTGGGGTTTGGCGAAGGACTTTATGAGAGATTATGGACTGGGAGGAGTATGAGGACATTGAACTTTGGAGTGGTGTCTTGTGTAAAATGTGGGCACACAGGGTGGGTGGATTGGCGAGGATCACGATGGGGGGGGGGGGGGGCAGGGAGCTGTGAGGGTGAGAGTGCCTTTTGTTTATCCTTGTATGTTTTTTGTTTGGAGGAATGGGGGTTGAGGGGCGGATTGAAAGGTAGTCAGAAGCCCTGGGAGGGAGCTACTATGCTTGTTGGTTTGGCTAGTTAATGGGAGTGAAATGCGGTGCTGCCTGGACGGAGTGGGGGAGAGGGGAATGGGTTGTTTTTTTTGTTTGGTTAAGGGTGGATGTTGTGTTCCTTCAGGAGAGGCACTTGAAGCTGGGAGATCAGACGAGCTGTGGAAGGGATGGGTGGGGCTGGTGTTCCATTTGGGGGGTTGAACATGGAAGACGAAGGGGGTGGCAGTGCTGGTCAACAAGAAAGTGACCGAGGTTGGCAGTATTGTAGTGGACCCGGTGGGCAGATACGTGATGGTTAGTGGGAAGCTGGAGGCGACGCCTGTGGTCTGGTGAATGTCTATGCCCCAAATTGGTCTGATGTGGACTTTACGAGGGGGTGGGGGGTGTTAGTGAAGATCCCGGATCTCGCCATGCACCGGCTGATAATGGGGGGGCGATTGTAACACGGTTTTGGATCTGAGAATGGACTGGTTGTGTCCCAGGTCGTTAAAGGTATCGGCGATGGACATAAGCCATAAAGTTAACACAATGAACTTCCTTGTTTAAACCACTGCCCTAGTTTAGAGAAAAAAACATGAACCTTAAAATTTGCCAATTAATTATCCACCTGCTTACCCCTTTGGCTTTGGGTCTTGTTGTCACTTGCTCCATTTCATGGACCATTTCTGGTTCTGTAAAGGACCAGAACAACATATCTTCCCAAATTCATCAAATTCCCCAAGTAAGTAATTTTTCACAGCAGTACGTCATGCTACTTAATTTGTGCATAAGCAAAACATAGAAAATAGGAAGAGGCCATTTGGCCCTTTGAGCCTGCTCTGCCATTGATTATGATCATCCAACTCTGATATCACTTACCCTCCCATATCCTTTGACCCCCTTTGCCCCAAGTGCTATATCTAACTGCTTCTTGAAAACAATGTTTTGGCTTCAACTACTTCCAGTGGTAACAAATTCCATAGGCCTACTACTCTCTGGGTGAAGACCTTTCTCCTCATCTCGGTCCTAAATGGTCTACCCCGCATCCTCAGATTGTGACCCCTGGTTCTGGACACACCCACAATCGGGAACACCCTTATTGCATCAACCCTGTCTAGTCCCGTTAGAATGTCATAGGTTTCTATGAGAACCCCGCTTATTCTTCCGAACTCCAGCAAATATATTCCTAACCAACTTAATTTCTCCTCAAACATCTGTCTAGCCATCCCAGGAATCAGTCTGGTAAACCTTTGCTGCACTCCCTCGAAAGCAAGAACATCCTTCCTCAGCTTAAGGAGACCAAAACTGCGCACAGTATTCCAGGCGTGGCCTCACCAAGATCCTGTACAACTGCAGCAACACATCCCTGCTCCTGTGCTCGAATCCTCTCGTTATGGATGCCAACATACCATTTGCCTTCTTTACCGTCTGCTGCACCTGCATGCTTACCTTCAGTGACTGGTGTACGACGACAGGTCTCGTTGCATAAAACCTCCTTTATCTATACTAGCTGAAGTTCTAAAGACCCGAATCAGACCTTGCCTACCAGATTATCAGTTCTAATTTGCCAATTGATTAACTGTGCTGCTGCACAGACTGAACAAGAATTACAAGTCAGTTAAACTTAAATGCTAAATGCAAACTGGAGTAATAGCATGGTTGTGTTGTAATTCACCGACTGACCACTAGGAGTCTCATTAGTATATAAGTAAATGTTAGAGTCAGCTGACCTCAGACTGTCTGGAGGAAGCTGGAGAGGTTGCTTGTGCATGATTGTATTGTTATTCATCTGTTATTGTGTATATAATTTACCCACAGTTAATGTTAATGAATTGTTTATAGCTTTAGCTACAGGTGTTCTTGTAATAAATCAGGCCATCTGACAAGAACATTACATGGTACCAGGGTTGGATGATATTGAACACTGAGAAAACCTGCCACAGAGATTTGAAGATTTTGCAGACTGCAGAATTATCACAGAGTTGTTGAAGCCACCAGTTTCAGTTTTCATGGTAATGTAATAATAATAATCTTTATTGTCACAAGTCGGCTTACATTAATCCTGCAATGAAGTTACTGTGAAAAGCCCCTAGTCGCCACATTCCGGTGCCTGTTAGGGTACAGAGGGAGAATTTAGAATGTCCAATTCACCTAACAGCACATCTTTTGGGACACGTGGGAGGAAACCAGTGCAACCGGAGGAAACCCACGCAGACACAGGGACAAAGTGCAGACTCCACACAGACAGTGACCCAAGCCGAGAATCGGACGTGGGACCCTGGAGCTGTGAAGCAACAGTGCTACCCACTGTGCTACCATGCGGCCCTATGGACAGCGACTGGCAAATGTTTAAACAACAATTTAATTTGTTCCTTACTGCAGTAAATTTAGAAGATCAATCAGATTTGTGTAAAGTAACAATGTTCCTAACAGCGGCAGGGCCCAAAGCAATTGCGGTGTTTAATAAGTTTAAATTTGCAAACGATGAAGATAGTCAAAATTTTAATGAAAACATTTGAAGATTTGATACCCATTGCAGCCCCAGAATGAATGAAATTTATGAGCGCTATGTGTTTAGATCACGTTTACAGAAGATAGAAGAGTCCATGGAACATTTCATCACTGATTTAAAGCTAAAAGCCAAATAGTGTAATTTTTCTGCAGTGGAATCTTCCATGATTCGGGACCAGATTGTGTTTGGTGTGAATGAAAATAAGTTGAGGGAACGGTTGCTGATGGAGTTGGAGCTGTCTTTGGAACAAACAGTTAAGGTTTGTCAGGCTCACGAGCTGCTAGCAGCCCAGCATTCCAAAATGTTTCTCAGTAATGGCGGCGTCTTATTGGAGGAGAATACTCCGGTCGCCACCCTTTTTCCAAAAAGGCGGTAAGTTCCTGCAGCTCCTCGCACACCAAGAAACAGGTTAAAGATCAGGACAAAGTATTTCTGTGTAAAAGATGTGGTCAAAGGCACAAATTAAGGCAGTGTCGAGCATTTGGCAAGTTTTGTTCCAGATGCAAAGTAAAAATATCACTTTGCTCAGAATTGTTACTCTTAAACTCAACCCCAGACCATCAGCACAGTGGAAGACACAGTCTCCAGCAATGAAACATCATTGTTTGTTGGAGTAATAACACAGATGAATAATTTTTGGAGACATCAAAAAATTCTCCAGCACTTAATAAAATGCAAATTGATACTCAATTTAAATTAAATGAGGTTGATGAGGACAAATGTCTGCCACCACTTGAAGTGAATGGTACAGTGGTCCAATTGAAGCTGGACACTGGTGCCAAAGCCAATTTAATCAGCATGACTGATTTTTAAAACTAAAAATTCAGCCAATTACAACAAATCAGAAAATAGCTCAGATTATAATGGTTCAAGCATTAAATGTTATGGTGCTTGTGACCAGAATGTGGTGGTGAAGAACAGTTTATTCCATCCCATTCTATATTGTGTCAGAGGTCTTGGATTCATTATTAGGTGATCAGTCCTGTGAAGAATTAGGTCTAGTGCAGTTATATAGCATCCACAAAGGATTGATCAACGCTCCAACGATTCTGAGAACAATATCAGCAAATTTAGCGATGTGTTCACTGTTTGGGTACACTACCATTTACCTACAAGATACAACTCAAAGAGGATGCAAAACCTGGATACTGGCACCAAGAAGAATACCTTCACCTCTTTGGGACCATCTCAAAAAGGAGCTAGACAGAATGACAAAATTAAAAGTAATCAGAAAGATAGAAGAACCTACCGACTGGGTAAACTGCATGGTTTGTGTAAAGAAAAAGAATTGTGATATTTGCATATGCATGGGCCCTAAAGCTCTTAACAAGAAGGTCAAAAGAGAACATTACCAAATACCAAAGCGTGAGGAAATAACATTGAAGATGATTGGTCCACAATTCTTGATGAAACCTGACGCATCTCAGGGTTCCTGGCAACTAAAGCTAGAGGAAAAAGGTACTGCGCCATTTGGACGATACTGCTTTGAGAATGCCATTTGGCATAATTTTGGCATCAGAAATGTTTCACCATGCCATGGAGCATGAAGGTATCGAAGGCGTACGTGTGTACGTGGATAATATCATTGTTTGGGGCTCAACAATAGAGAGCAGAATACGAGGTTGCGTAAAGGTCGAACGAGCGTCAGGAGAAATGGGCTGATGCTCAACAAGCAAAAGTGCCAATTTGGAGTAACTGAGGCCACATTCCTAGGTGACAAGCTCTCATTGCAAGGCATTGAACCTGATAAGGACATAATCCAAGCAATTCTCAACCTGCCAAAATCACATGACAAGAAAGCCATTTTAAGAGCGAGGGGTATGATCAATTTTACAGGGAAATTCATTCCAAACCTGTCAGCAAAATCAACACATCTACGTGATCTCCTGCACAAGACAATGGATTGCACTTGGACTGCAATATGAGCAAGAGTGGAAGAAGCTCAAGACTTCACTAACCACCAAGCCAGTTCTCACATTTTTTGACCTTGTCTAAGCAGATTAAAGTGTCAACAGACGCTTCCAAAGATAGTCTGGGAGCAGTTCTTCTGCAACTCAAGCATGATGATTGGAAACGAGTCATGTATGCATCATGATCCATGACAACAGAGCAGAGGTATGCTCAAATCAAAAAAGAATGCCTGGGTTTAGTTGTAGGCTTTGAGAAATTCCACAACTACGTCTATGGGCTTCCAACTTTCAGTCGAGACAGATCATCATCTTTTGATTATCATCAAACAAATTCTCAACTGGATGTCTCCACGCATTCAGAGGTTGATAATGAAGTTACAACACAATGATTTCAATCTCATCTACACGCCAGGCAAACATTTGTTCTTAGCAGATGTATTATCAAGAGCGCCGATACAAAGTATTAGTAGTGAAATTGCTGACGATGTAGATCTGCATGTCAATCTTATTTCCACACTACTGCCACTACCAGATGCAAAACTATGTGAGATCCAAGAAGAGACCAGGAAGAATCAAACTCTTCAAGAAGTGATGAGGAACATGAACTCACATTGGCTCAGAGGTCAATGTATGGAGTTCTGCAACACGAGATCTGAACTCAGTATCATTAATGGAGTGGTACTTTGTTAGAACACGATACTCATACCTCGATCTCTTCGCTAGGATGTAGTAAAGGGGATACATGAAGGACATCTAGGGATTGAAAAATGTAAGCGGAGAGCTCGTGACTGTTTACTGGCTAGGTATAAATCAGGATATTGAAATAACGGTCCATTGTTGTTACACATGCCAGACACAGCATTGCAAGCAAACAAGAGAACCCATGCAAATATCTGATTTACCTACGGCACCATGACAGAAAGTAGCTATTGATCTCTTTCACCTACGAGGGAAAGATTATTTAATGATCATAGACTATTTTTCAAAATATCCCGAAATGGCTCTACTGTCAAGCATCAGGGCAAGCAGTGTAATACTGCACACCAAGTCAATTGTTGTTAGGCACGGAATTCCACAAGTCATCGTGAGTGACAACGGTCCTTGTTTTAGCTGTAAAGAGTGGCAACATTTCGCAGTCACTTATGATTCCAATCACGTCACGTCGAGTCTGTTGTACACTCAAGCCAATGGAAAAGCCGAAAAGGATGCACATGTTAAGCAATTGTTGAAGAAAGCAATGGATAAGCCAATCTGACCCATATCTCACACTATTGAGTTAGAGCATCACCATGGTCACATGGTAGATCGCCAGCAGAGTTACCCATGAACAGGAGGTTGCGTACCACACTTGGCAAAGGAGGAGAATGCAATGGTACTGCAGAAAATGCAAAACATTAATGCAAACCAAGAGCAGTTATATGATAGAGTGTATAGACCTTTACCATCTCGGAGTAGTGATGACATTGAGAGAGTAGAGGATTTGGGCAATTAGTCAGGAAAAACCATTGTACTTGAATAAGTAGCACCTCGTTCCTATAATGTACTGACAGAGGAAAGGTTGGTTTTAAAGAAAAAATTGTTGTGCACTCTTGAAAACCAGAAGACTTTCACAATAACCTGATGGATGACAAATCTACTTCAGAATCATAGAATGCTGCAGTGTCAGATAGTTCAGCAGTTCCTGAGCATGAGGAGGTCATGGAGAACATTGAATCTACAAGTTCTGAGCAGCAAGATCAAACTTTATCATCCAGAGTCAGAAGGAAACCTGATTGACTCAATTTGTAGATCGACTATTTGTAAATACTACGTTCTTGTCTGTGTATATAACATATAAAATGTTAAACCAGTTTGAAAAATGTAAAAAAATGAATACTGTTAGACTCTATAAATATTGATGATAATGTATTAATTTCATTTTTTCCTTCAAAGGAAAGATGTAGTGATACCATGGTTGTGTTGTAGCTCACCGACTGACCACTAGAAGTCTCAATAGGAGAAGTGAATGTTGGTCAACTAACCTCAGACTGGCTGGAGGAAGCTGAAGAGAGATGTTGCTTGTGCTTGATTTTACTGATATTCATCTGTTGTCTTGTATAGTTTGCCCCCCAATTAATGTTAATAAATCGTTTATAGCTTTAGCTACAAGTGTTCTTGTAATAAATCAGACCATCTGACTAGAACACTACACAAACAGGCCGAGATTTTAAAAAGAGATCAGCCCTAAAATTTCCTCACTCAAATTCCCCAAGTTAAGTAAGAACTGTTGTAGAGGTGCTCCCTTGAGCTGGACTTTGTGCTGCTTCAAGAGCGTGGCTTATAAAGCTTCCATTAATACCCAAGTGCACCAGAATACCTTACTATAATCATTCATAGATTTTCCCTCTTTCCAGATGGGCAACCATTTCATCTTCTCTCTTCTCTAATAAGATTTGTTGCAAGAGAACACTGCATTCATCACTTCTGTGGCACAGTTAACTAATGATTCAGCCACTGGCTTTTATTCTGAGAACTTGATATTTTATATCAAGGTGAGAATCATTATTTCTATGCCAGAGACTCAGGTCAAGTATATCAGTTAAAGACAGTTAACACTCCCTCTACTCTGGCCCCATCACATTCCTTTTCCAGATCATTTTCCAGTTGTCATATTGCAGATCATGCAGACACCAAAGCCCTCAGTCACAGAATAATACAGCACAGAAGCCTTTGGTCCATCTTGTCTGCATCTGACCTGCCCACCTAACTCTATTTGCCAGCTCTTACCCTGAATGTTAGGATTTGCCAAGTGCTCATCAGGTATTTTTTTTTTAATAAAAGGATTGAAGCAACCCGTCTCTACCACCCTCCCAGGCAGGGCGTTCCAGACTGTCACCACCCTCTGGGTAAAAAGTTTTTTCTCAGATCACCCCTAACAATCTTTGTTAGTGTCACAAGTAGGCTTACATTAACAATGCAATGAAGTTGCTATGAAAATACCCTAGACGCCACACTACAGCACCTGTTCGGGTTTACGGAGGAAGAATTCAGAATTTCCAATTCACCTAACAAGCACGTCTTTTGGCACTTGTGGGAGGAAACCTGAGGACCCGGAGGAAAAACACGCAGACAGGCAGAGACGTCTCAGTTACCCATGCTGGGAATCAAACCCGGGCCCCTGGCACTGTGAAGCAACAGTGCTAACCACTGTGCTAAACCTCCTGCCCTTCACCTTGAACTTGTGACTCCTCGTAACTGACCCTTCAACTGAGGGGACCAGCTGTTCCTGATCTACCCTGTCCATGCTCCACAATCTTCTACATCTCAATGAGGTCATCCTCACTTCTCTGCTTCAGCGAAAACAACCCAAGCCTATCTTTTAAAATTTAGAGTACTCAATTCATTTCCAATTAAGGGGCAATTTAACATGGCTAAGCCACCCACACAACTCAGCTTTGGGGGGGGGGGGGGGGGGGGTGAGATCCACACTGACACGGGGAGAATGTGCCAACTCCACACGGACAGTGACCCGGGGCCGGGATCAAACCCCTGCCCTTGGCGCCGTGAGGCAGCAGTGCTAACCATCGTGCCACCCATACAACCTCTCTTCATAACTTCAATGTTCCATCCCAGGCAAACCCCTGATGAATTGCTTCTACACCCCTTCCAGTGCAATCACATCCTTCCGATATGGCGTTGGAAATTGCACAGTACTCCAGCTGTGGCCTCACCAAAATTCTATACATGTTCAACATGACCTCCCTGCTTTTGTAGTCTATGCCTCGATGGATAACGGCAAGTGTCCCATATGCCTTTTTTACCACCCTATTAACTGCCTTCAGAGATCTATGGACCAACGCTGCAAGGTCCCTTTGTTCCCAAGAACCTGTCATGCCATTCATTGAATACTTCCTTTTCACATTACTCCTTCCAAAGTCCATCACCGCATACATTTCAGGGTTAAATTCCAGCTGCCACTTTTCTACCCATTTGACCATCCTGTCTGTATCTTCCTGCAACCCAAGACATGCGTGTCCTCTTTCCAGTGCCACTGTGCCAGCCAAACTTCACCTGATAAACATCAACTCATCCAGAGCTCCATCTTCATCCCATTCTCACAAAGCCCTAATCATTTGTCATTCCTGTCTTTGCTGACCGTTACTGATTTCCTATTAATAAATTTATTTCAAATTCCTTGCTCTTGTTCACAAATCGTTCCACAACATTCTCCAAGCATAAAATTCTGTTCATAGCTCCCACTTCCAATTCAGGTTCTCCCTTTCCTCTGCTCTAAAATTGGAGGCAGAAACTTTAATCATCTTGAGAAATACTCTCCAAATCATTTACCTTGTTAATTCACCCAGTTCTCCTTCAAATGTTTTCGAAAAACGTATTTTTGTCCCTCAACCAGCTTTTCTCTTAGGTGTAAGCCTCAAATATGTAGTCATCTGGTGTTGAAAATGCATTACAGGAATTTAAACTAATTATCCTCATTACTAAATCAAAATCAACTTTATATTGAGACTGCTCAGATTTTACATAAATGATTTTCAGCCCATTAGTCCGTGCTGGTTTCAACTAGTGTACGAGGGTCGAAGAGTCATATTGGACTGGAAACATTAATTTGGTTTCTCTCGCCACAAGACGCTGCCAGACTTGAGGTTTTTCCAGCATTTTCTGTTTTTATTTCAGGTACTTGGGCTGAAAGGCCAAAGTCGAAGATGCTGCACCAGCCCAAACAAAGTTATTCATATTTTAATTTTGGAAAAAAAAACACAACCTGTAGGTGTTATTTGCATGGCAAAGAGACACAATTTTCAGTTTGAATCAGAGAAGCAAGAAATATTGGGACTTGTCTGAACATTAATGTAATTGAAATAAACTTTTATTGAAGAGGACAGTAACACTGAACAAAAAGGTTACATAAAATATTACAACAGATTTTAGTCGAAGAACCTATAGGACTGTTATGGAATTTCTTTGTGATACTGTAGATTTGATTTTAATATGTATTAAGACTAGAAATATACCACTGGCCGACAAGTGTGGGACAAACCACAAGACACTGCCAGGATGATGTAATGTTAATGCATAACTGGGAAATGTTTCCAGATACACTTTTACTGGTTTGTGAGCACAAGCAGGTGGGAGGGGGAAAAATTGAAGAAATCAAACATTAACAAAAGATGTAGCAAAAATAAAAATTATAACAACTGCAATTTATCTTTTGGGGATTATTCCAAGAATATTTTGAATTTAGAATTGCACAATGGCAGGGTTCTAAGAAAAAAAGCATTGGTAACACAACCAAATAAAGCACAGAGGTTTCATTGTGAAACTTATTGTCTAATAATATTGTTGGATCACAGATTTTATTAGCTGAAGAAAAACACTTCTCATTCCATGAGACAAGGCCAACACTGTCCCAAAATACTTTCAGAAGTTTAACTCAGCAATCATACAATGTTAAAAATGTATAGCAAAACCATTGTATAGAATCACATGGCCAATTGATCTGCATGTTACTATATAAAATGTTTAATTGAATGTTTCATATGAAAGAAAATTCAACTCCTTAAATGTATATGGGGTAAAAGGTATTTTGAAAATTCCTCAGCGCCGAAAATGATTGGTGGAATTTGCCCAGTTACACAAAACTTTGGATCAGACTGTCTCAGACAACAAAATCCAACTAGTCAACTGGCAAGTACATTTGTATTTTAACAAAAAATCAGGTTCACTATTTCTTTTTGTTACAAGAATGTACCGGGCTAGAATTTTTTTTTTTTTTTTTTTTTTCATATTATGAATACATTTCCAAAAACATGTTGCATCAATATTAACTCTCGAGGACTACAGTAACAATTATGCATCAAAAAAGATGAAGATCATAATCTATCTTATTCAGAGAATGCTTTGAATGTAAGAAATGTTCTGAGCTCTGTGCATTTCTAAATTGTAATGTGCATCTCTTGTCAAGACATCAAAAGCTAATTTGAAGGCATTATATATTAATGCATATTTAGAAAGCTGCAAAGCACATGTATTGGTTGATTTTTTTTTTTAAACTGAATTGCTGATTATGGTTCTGCCTGGTGAGAACTATGAAATACCCAATTACCTGATTCAGTTTGACAACCTGTTGAAGTTTAACAGCCACCAAATGCAGCCACAGTTTCAGCAATGCAATTTGGGGATAATTCAGTAACATCGCAGTGGAACTCCAGGGCAATGGGGTACTTAGGCACCACACTGAACATTCCAAATAAAAATGTGAGTAATTGAAAATAAAAACAAAGCAATGTCATTCAGTATTCAAGAGGGTTAAAAAAAATTATCTCCTGGAAGGTCAGCACTGAACAAGTCAGATATTTCTCAGCTTCAATGAAAGCTGATTGGTATGCAAAAAAATACAGGAAACAGAGGGAATGCTGTTTATTCCACAAAGAAAATCGATCCCAAATTCATCAGTTTCACTTAGGCAATCTATAGGATGGTCATCATATCTTCGCTTCCCACAGAGCTATTTCAGGTGTTATTAGCAACTATATCATATTTGTGTGTTGGGTCCCAGTTACCTATGATGTAACTGATGCAGCTCTGTCACTGCATTTGTTAATACCACAGGCAGAAATGTAGACATAAACCAGTATTACATTTATTAAAAAAGTTTATTTTTATTATGTGGAAATCTGCACCAATGCAGTTAAGATTTATTACAACGTCAATGGCATGGCACAGAAGCGCATTGATACTGCAACACACCGTGCTATAGACTGGTAAATCATAAATGGTTTCCCATTCCCCACATGGTAAATTCTCAAAACTCAGCCATGCATCAGGGAAGCAGTCACGGTCAGGCACTTTTCCAGAGGGAGGGGAAATTCAGCAGGCAAGTCACCCACCACAGCTGCTTTCTAAATATCTGGATCAAGATTGACCAGAGATCGAGAAAGAGCTCTGCTGGTCATTTTTTTTGGCTAGGGAATGGTGTATGGTGCAAGGAGCCATAAAAGTGGGAATTCCACACTTTCACATGAAAAAAACTGTTATGTTGTCAGAGAGTTGAATATGACATCATAAAGAAAATTATACTTGATGGCAGTGGAATAAGTTATCCAATGGGTTGAATTACCACTTTAACATAAAGGAAGAGAAATGAATACTGTCATTTGACCTCACCCATATAGCTCAGTATGGCTTTCTCAATTCCCAGGACACAACATAGCCTCACTGCTGACCTACCATATTGCTGCAAATATTGGGTAAAATAAAAAATAAATTCCTAGTTTTAGTAACTTGTACCAAAGATGCCAAAGGCCAACTTTTTATTTAGTTATAAAATGAGAAAAAATGTTACACGGCATGAAGCTCATTTGAGGTCACTTTGGAGATTTATGGATTGACATTTGGCCATTTGAGTGGGAGAGTGTTTAATAAAAAGGAAATAAACATATAATGAATTTAATATAAAAATATCAATGGCCTTCATTATGGTGATTTACAATACATAATACATCCTGCAATGAGTTCTATGACTGCCTGCACAGACTGCAATCACTGCTGGATTTCAGTTAAAAGCTAGTTTTTGGAGAATGCAAAATCTTCATTATCCCCTAGACACAATAATGCCACAACCACACTTAATGGAATAAATAAATGCACATATAATTAACTATTGATGAATCAATATTTTACATTTGAAAATTAGGATTTCATCTTTTGCTAAATTTGCTTGTGATGTTCTTGTAACTCTTTAATGAAGGCCAGTGATCTAGTCGAAGCAACCTCAACAGCACAGTAACAGGTACAACATCCAAAACATTTATGATAATTTCAAGTTCACACTCATCTCTGAAGAAAAAGGCAATAAGCGATAGTAGAGATCCTCCCTCTAAATGTATAATTGCAACACTAATGCAAATGTTACACAGCGGTGTGCTAAACATTAGTAATAAATAAGAGTTAACTTTCAGAAATACCACAAAATAAAGGCTAATTTTTCCATTAAAAAGTCCAATTTGATAACTGCTATTAAGACAATTTTTGAGCATTTTAAAGTGTATTGTCAAGCATGTGCAGCAGATATAATGTAGCCAAAAGCAGTATTTTCTTTATGCAGCATATGAAGGTTACTGAGGTGCAGTGTTTTTTTTAAAAATCCCAAGCTTCCTTGAAACAGAACGCTCACCATACACAACCACTAACCACTACTAGTTCTGATCCTTTACATAGTCTCAGCTAGGAAGGAAACAGTGCAAGACTCCTCCTTGAGTTTGACACAAATGGTGCTCTGTGCTCGGCTAACTGGAGGTATCCTTGCTGTGAGATGAGACATAGTTGATCTTTTTTTTTCTTCTTTTCCTTCTCTTCCTCCCCAGGATCTGATTCTTCTTTAACATAAGCTGAATGCATGTGAAGTTGGTGAATTTAAGTTTCAAATAACATGAACTCAAACTGCCAACCAGAGGGTTGTGAACAGCGTTGTCAATAAGATTTTAAAAACATAAAATAAATCCCTCTTCATAAAATTCTCAATTAACAAAACATTTTACTCTATTTAGTACAGGCAACGTACAATGAACACTCTCATAACTGGTTCCATTTGATTTACTTTTCCACATTTCATTTTTCCACCATTTCTAAAATTTACATTTTCACATTCAACATTTCCTTCTCCTCTACTAATTAAATGAGAAGCTGGTCCAATTTTAAGCTGCTTAAAAGGATAAATTAATAAGAATGCTGATAGGGAATGAGTACTTCAACAATTATTTGACCTGTCCAACCTCTCTTCACTAGCTTTCATAATCAACAGATAAGAATGGATGTCAAAGCATTGGAGATTTAGATTAGGTTTGCCAGGATAAGGGTTACATGGAGAGATTGGAGAAGCTGGAATTTTCTCCTTGGAGCAGCAAAGATTAAGGGGAGATTTAATGGTGTATAAAATTATGAAGGCCCTAGATAGAGTATAGTGGAAGGGCATACTTCTGTCAACAGAATGGTCAATAACTAGGAGGGCACAGGTTTAAAGTAATTGCTAGAAGAATTAGAGAGGAGGAATTATTTTTTCCACTCAAGGTGACGGGCTGGAATTCACTGCCTGAAAGGGTGTTATTTAAAAAGCATTTGGATGTGCGCTTGAGGTGCTTTAACCGATCGGGCCACAAAAACTGGAAGGTGGGATTATAAAGGATAGGTCTTTTTCGTCCGCCATGGACACAATTGACCACAAGGCCCCCTTTTGTGCCATAAATCTTCATGTATTTAATAGATTATTCAAAATTATGAAGGGTTGTTTCCTGTGGATCGATAACCAGGGCTCATAAATTTAAAAAGTGATGGACAAGAGAATTAGAGAAATACAATTGCACCCCCCCCCCCAATCTCACAGAAGAATGCATGATCTGAAAGGGTAGTGTAAGCAGATTCCATAGGAACTTTCAAAAGGCAATTGGACACATTTGTAGAGGACTAGTTTGCAGGGTTTGTGGGAAAAAGTTGAGGTGTGCAATAAATTTTACAATTCTTTCAAAGAGCTGACGCAGGCATAATGGGGCAAATTGCCTCCTCTTGTGCTATCAGATTCTATGATACTAGTGTATTATTATTGTTGATTCTTTGCTTTTAAGATTTCTTTCACTAACTTTAGAATATTTTTTTTAAAAATGGGTCAATCCAGCCAAAATATGATCAAACCATCAAAACTCTAATAGATTCCATTTACTAATAGAAAATATCATTTCAAAAATACTTTAAGCACAATTCCAAGTACATACCAAAACATAGAGCGGAAAAGGTATCCAGACAGAGTAAGAAACCAGTTTGAAATGTTGTGTTTAAAACTTTGTTATTACTTCTATTTCCTTGGAATGAAGAAAAAAAATTCCAATTTATTTTATGGATTCACTAATACAAACAATTGGAACAAATTGTAGAAAACAATCATGTAGGCATTGCAAATTATTTTTCTCTTCAATATTCTATCCCTCGCTGTAAAGGTTTTGACTTATTGTACCTTGCTCAAATGGACACAAATCATGTGTGGACCTGGAGACAGAATGTTGGCAATATTACAGCAGAGCCAGACCATATCCTCATTTGACATGCACACATTTAGATTAACAGCAGAGGACATCGATGAGAATTAGTAACCCTGCCTGACTTTCCCCCTTCTAATCCACATTGTAATCTCCATTATATCCCAGCTGATATCATCCAACAGTTAGGCAAGGCAAGGCTTTTGCTCTGGGCTCAGCTGCTCACTGTGTTACTGGAGGAACTCAAGAGATACTGATTTGATAAAAGACTATCTTCAGATTTCTCCCATTCGTATGCCATCAGTGTTAGAAACAAATACAGTCAACTTCTTTAAGATGAAACCGTTGACTGTACTCACAAACAAGTAAATCTTCCAGTTCATTGGCTCACTCACGTTTGTTCCTTTCAATTAGGATCAAGTAGAATGGAAAATAACAAATATATAATTCTCAGTGAGTGAGTATTGGCTTCCTGAAATTCTGGTTGTACCAGTAAGCACGCTTAGCATATTTGTTAAGAGGGTTCTTTCACATTATATCAAATAATAAAGTTATTTTGTTTTTAAATGAAAAAAACTATTCTAGGAATCCATCAGCACCGATATAGAATGAGAGCCAAAATGTACGCAAACATTTACATGTGAATACACACTCACCAATTCAGAAACTGGAATTAGGCCCCCCAGAGCTTCATTTGTTTACTGAAGAAAAAAATATTCTAACTTGCAGAGATAAGATGATATAGGCCTAGTAACAAGAGAAACAGAGTGCAATAGGCCACTTACAAAACAAAGCTTCTGTTAAAGTTACAGACAAATCACCATTATAATGTACTGCATGCACTCTGCTTCATACCAGTTACACTTCATAACACTCACGAGGCCTGTATAACTTATCCCTCCCTTTAGACATGCAGTTTGCAGGGAAAGCGGTAGAACACAACAGTGATGTATAAACATTTACAAAATAGCAAAATTCTCAACCTTGGAGACAGTTTAAATAAATGTAATCAATTCACAACAATCAAAGCTCCTATTCTGTGTCCTTTTCTGGTTAGGTTGTGTATTGAGAGTGTTCTTCAAAGCTTTTCGTATTATAGTCCCATCTTGGTCCTGACTTAGAAGAAACTGCCATTAAATACATCAGCTACAGGATACTGTCATATTCTTGGCATTATATAAAACTGTTCAGCCACAATGAACAAAACAAATCTACAGCACCAGCTTCTGTAAAGGCACTTTCTAAGGACTGATCTTCAAAAAAAATAATTAAAATGGATCAGCATAAATGCTGAAACCACCCCTTTCCTATAGCAATAGACCAGTACAAATACCAGATCTGTATTCTGTCTGTGCCCATACCAAAATATTACAGGTACAGATACTAGACCTGTGCAGTACAGGTACTCAGTATAATCAGTTCCAGCACTTATTACATATGTAGTGGTAGATATTGCATCAAGTGGTACCAGACTTATATTGAGAGATCATTCCAGTACGCTAAAACAGATGCTACACTAGTAAAAGCCCCCGTACTACCATTACAAAGTAGTACTAAGGGGTACTAGGATAGATACAGCATATATTACTAACTTTCCGAACCTGTACCTGATTGATACAATTTTAATGTGGTGATATTGATACAGGCAGTTGGTCAGGATTTCATGTGCATTAATTATTTTGTTTTGTGGTGTCTCCCAGTACAGGTTAACAATACACCAGCACTAAAACTTCAATTAGTAGGTAATGCTATGAAAAAATGACAATAAGGGATATGGAAAAAGCTGGCCTGATTCAATTTTTATACTGGTCAATCACTAAATTCTTCCCTTCACTCTTGTAAATAGGAATTGTGAGCATCTCTTCAATTCCTAGTGCAGTTATTGTCTGACACTGATTAACAAATAGCAGCTATCGGTCTCACTGCCCTCCCAACTCTGGTACATAATGACGTTAGTCTGCAAATGCTGTCGGCACTTTATGCAGGCATTCACAAACTGAGCTGATGGGTATGGTACAGGGACACCGGCCCCTCCTCACAGAAAACCTCAATTTTACAGATCGATGTTAAGGAAACGTCCACTTGACTGATAAGTCTATGCAGTACAAGGAAGCATTTTGTTTAAATGCTATCAGTTTGTAAAGTTGCAAGAGCAGCATTCCATGTACACCATTATTGTACATTGTCTGAAGTAAACAGTGGTGATTTGAATTGTGATCCAGACTTGGCATTGGCTCAATTAAATTAGATCATCTGTAGAGACCAAATGGAACATGACAAAGGCACCAAGTATTAAAGTCTTGGTGTGGTTGGACTGCAGAACTTTCCTCCCCTTCAAATACAGCTAATAGGTTGATTTGAAAAATATCGCACGAGTCCACTGAATAGATATTAGCCCCAGAAAATGTTATTAAATCTTAAAATTGATGGGCTGGAGAGGGTAGTCCGAAGGGAGTTAAAAAAAAGTGGGAGAGCAAAATATTTTTTGCGGTCAGATTCGAGGGATTTGAAAATGAAGTCTGTCTTCGCTAGAAATGAGAACCATTTTTTAATTACTTGATCAGAGTGACAAATGGAAGCAGAAAGGTTGCAACCAACTCCTACACTAAAAAACGGTGGATCAAAATAGTGAGATGCCATCTCATTTGGAGTGCTTTGGTACAGTTTGGTAAATTATTTGTTGATACGGAAGTTTATTTCTAATGGAATCGTCAGATTGTGGAACAGGCTCTGCTAGCTCATGTTTGTTGATTTAATTCAAGAAAAGTTAGAGTACATATACAATTATTAATTTTGTTAGAGCAAGAGGACACAATTTGCCAAGACAACTTTCATTTTGGATTTTATGTTCCCTTTGTGAGGAATTATTTATTGATGTTCCAGCACAATTGCTTTGCCTATCTGAACAGTTTTTCAGGACAATATACTGAAAGATGGACAATACTTTCTATAGTATGAGAATCTCCAATGAATATAATGATATTCCTACTCCTATTTCAGCTACTGACTTCGAACCATGTGATGGCCTTTGTGATCTCTCAGCTATTCTGTGAGGGATTTGAGTGTGATATGAAATCCATAGCAGAATGCGGACTGGAATTATATACATTGCAAGAATGAAATTGCCATGTATACAACTTCAGTTAATCAGTTACCAGTGCATTCATCAATGTAGCATCTGGAGGATATGTGCAGGCAATGATTTTAATGGTCAGAGCCAGAACAATGTTCCTCCCAAAACATTGCTTCATAAAGAGAATCATATTCATAAGAATATTAACACCAAGAAATGTGTTCCAAAGAAAAACCGTCCTCAAAAGCAGACTTCTGGAGATGTTTCCAAAGTAAAAATTCCCCTGAATTGGGTACACTCCTGACTAAAATCAATTTAGGGTAGCACGGTAGCATAGTGGTTAGCACAGTTGCTTCACAGCTCCAGGGTCCCAAGTTCGATTCCCGGCTTGGGTCACTGTGTGGAGTCTGCAAGTTCTCCCGTGTGTGTGTGGGTTTCCTCCGGGTGCTCTGGTTTCCTCCCACAGTCCAAAGATGCGCAAGTTAGGTGGATTGGCCATGATAAAGCTTCCCATAGTGTCCAAAAAGGTTAGGTTTGGTTGCTGGGTTATGGGGATGGGGTGGATGTGGGCTTAGGTGGGGTGCTCTTTCCAAGGGCTGGCGCAGACTCGGATGGGCCGAATGGCCTCCTTCTGCACTGTAAATTCTATGAACCCTTGACATGATCTGTAGAATCCAAGTACATATGGCTTCTCATTCGCAAAACAAAATTCTTTTGAGCAATATGCCCTGACCAAATTCTTTGTGGAGCTTGCATTAAAAGGAACCAATAGCATCTCAATATAAAAGAAACAGTAAAGTGAAACCCAATGAGGTATTCTGATTTAAGGTCTTTCAGGCAACTATGTATCCAAGAGCTGAAACAGATCTGCACATGAAAGACAATATAAAGGAACAGATTCATTTGACTTTGTATAGTACTGGTCCTGTGCACACTGAGATTGGTGGTGGAATCAGCACCATTGAAATCTAGATTTTAAAAAAAATTTCAAAGATGGATCTATTTAAAGTTTCTCTTGACAAGACTAGCACTTTTTAATTCACAGGAAACAGCTAATCAAAATTTGTTTTTTGTTATATGTATTATGCCCTTCCCATGCAACACCCATGTAAAGTCTAGATTGGAAGATTGATTTTTAAAAACAAAACCATGTTAATTGTAATCGCCGTTTCAAATTAATAAAACTGTAAAACATTTCTATCAATTCTGTTTGATTTAATCGGATTGTAGTTCATCACAATGGCAGGGTAGAAGGAATGGAGATAAACCGGATAGGTTTTTCATATTTCCTTACTGGGGCCATGCCTGAAAAATCAATTTTGACAAAATATAAAATACATTTCTTTTTAAAAAGGGAGTATCCACTGAGACTTAGCGTCTTCGCCCTTATATTTGAGGGAAGGGTGGAAATGGAAAATATGTTAGTTTGCTTTATAATCAAATGACAATGAACCTGCTCTTTGTGAAAGGGGAGGAAAATTCTGCAGTTTCTTCATTATTTCCACAAAGTGTTATTTTTTATTCTGTAAAAGTACAAATTTTTCACATGGAGGAGAGGTTATTTTGTAGGGCTGGGACTCAAGCAATGCCCATCCATCAAGAAGGCTGCAGCATTTTGTATATTGCGGTTTGAGCCAGTGCAATGACAACCGTTAGATAAAATATGCAGTTCATGAGGTTTTACAAAGTGCAAACAACGTCATGAGATTGGTATCAATGAAACAAGTCAAACTTTTATGAAAAATTACCAAATAAAAAAATTGGTATATTACCTTAAAATGGAATGACTGAAATAAAACAAAAATATTTGAAAAAATTCACATTTCAGTGATCAGATGTGTAAATTAAATAAAGTAATGTCCCAATAAACTAACATTAAAATGTCCCAGCCCTACTTTTTTTTTTGCATTCAACTTTTTTTCTTATTAAAACTGATAAGGTTCTGAAGTGCAGAGGTGTCCTCTCTCCCACGGTTATAGTGGTACAACTGCTGCTCCAGTACAGCATAGGACACAGGCTTTCTTACCAACCGCTTATTGCACTAACGGTAGCAATGTTCTGTCAGTATACAACACGGTTAACATTCCAGAACTAAATAAAATTGATGCTACTATATATACTTTTTTTTTTTTTTTTATAAAGGTAAATTCATATTAAATTAAGCATTAATTTTTTTCTAATAAATATAAGGTTGCTAAAACAAAAACAAAAAATGAAGTCACATTTAGTTGTGAGCTAGCAAGTAAACAATAAAAGAAACAGCAAAAAGTCTCTACGTTAAATCGAGCCCCCAAATCTTGGAATTTTCAAAAGTTACTCCCACACCATTATTGTTTATGCTCATCCAAGTCCCGGATTTTATCTTCGATATATAAAATTCCATTGTTCTGGTTATAAAACTAAGCCATAACTAGTAGCTATGCTCAATAGTCAGTTGACCTAACTGGTAACCAGCAAGTGGAAATTGAACAGTTGCACACTGGATTTGGGACTTATTGTATCTCAAAAAGCACTGGTAGGAACTCCTTAGAGGATATCTTTTCAAACATGTCTTAGTCTCCCACAATCCTCCCAACCCTCCCAAGTTGAGGACTCAGCAAATGGCTGGATTTCTGACCTAATTAGTGACTACTTTTGAGATCCAAGGTTTGTGGAACATTTTTCTTTGTTCCGTTTTCATGTTACTTGATAAAGATGAGTTTTGTGCTGCCAAACACTGAGGTAAAGGCAAAAAGAAAACTATATTGAAAAAGGAAAGACACAGACACAAAGTCTGACTGAGCACACGCCCACACACATACACGCACACACACAGAGCAGTTGGCTGGTTTCATATTGCATAATAGTGCTATGATCTTCGTAGGTAAACAATCCCTTTCCGTCAGTTTATGAAACTATTGTCTCCGCACAGTGAAAGTTACAGTATGGCTGGAGACATCGCTCGTAAACTGACCCCACTGGAAATGTAAGCTGCAATCTTCGTTTCCTTCTGGAAAGAAATTCCCAAACTCAAGCGAAGTACATTGTGCGTAAGGTGTCCTGGTGGATCTGCACAGCCTTGGCGAGAGCCTGCGGGTCACGTCCATTACTCTGTCCAGAAATGTGACTACCTTCAGCGCTGTGAATAGTTGGAGAAAGATGATCAGAACTGGACAAACTGATACTTCGATAGCTGCATTTTTCTTGGTATTTATTAACAAAACACGTAATAAACTAATACATTCATGTCTAGATAGAATATAGCTACAGTCTCAAAGTCTAATGTCTACTTGTGTATGTTAAACTGTGAAGAATGTTACTGATCTGGGTATTGTTAATCTATTGTGTAAGATTAATTTCCCCACAAAACTTAGTATCATTTTCGTAAAATATCTGGCTAAACAAGGCATTTCTTCATTTGTTGCAAGTTTTGAAATCAGCATATATTTGGTCTTCACACAAGTATTTGTGATGCCAGCAGGGGCTGTATGACAGAATTTCTCGCTACCAAGGTTGCCACAGGAAGTCAACCACAAGTCACATGACAGACCCAAAGAAAACTCCCATCAGGAATCAGTGCAACGAGGATCAGCTCTGTAGCCGTACCAGACTATCTAAGCAGAGCATCGAGTCTTATTAGGGGTGGAAGCCAACTTGGCGAAGGTGAGGGAGGTGCCTTGGAGAGTGAAGAATTTGCTGCGTGTTTATGGCTGACTTCAGACTCAACGGAAACCCTGATTTGGCCTGTATGGGAACTCGCTCTGGTAATCTGACCTTCTTCATCTGTGTTTTGACTTTGCCTCTGCCTTGCTCTCCTGAAGGACTGTTGCTGTTCTGTACTATGTTGAGTTTTCCCTGGGAAATGGATTGGCTGTTCAAGTTTAAATAGGGATATATGGTGTGTGAAGTTAGGCTTGGAGAAGAGCTAGGTATTTATTTCCTTTCTTTTTGGTTTTGCCGAGTATCTGATGACCTTCAATTAAATGATCCATTTTTTGTATTTGGACAACTATGTGAGTTTTTGAAAGAGTGAACTCCACGCTGCCTATCACAATCCCCAGCCCCTTGCGACATTGCATATTTTAAATATCTGATAAACCCAGTTTACACTTCAGTTTAAAAACTCTTTGTCCAGGTTTTCTGTTACTTTTGGAAGGTGAAAAATATAGTAATGAAAAAGTAAACAAACATCAAACCAAATGTAAAGTGTACAGGAAAGATTGGTTGCATATAGTAGGAAAAAATTCTTAATGAGTCTCTCAATTCTCTTTTATAATTTTTCTCTTTATATCCCTGTTTGATAATGAGAGACTGGAGATCTACTTTGGAAAAAACACCCTTCCCTCTTCTCCAATATCACCAGCCTCCATAACCGTGGTCTAGTTTCACACCAACACTAAGCTTGCTTCAATGAGCATCAGTTTGCCCTAGCTGACATGAACATTGTCATGGTGAGTAGTTGAAAATGTTTTCAGAGTAATTTACTAAATTTTCAAATGAATAATTTATTTCAATTGAAGAATGAACCATTAGGCTAAATTTGACATTGCAATAGAAAGGCTTTAAAAAAAGGTTTGTGGGAATTTCACACTTCTGAAAACTCCTGAACCACTGCGAATGATCAGAATGTATTGCCTATTGCTTCTTTTATCAACCTGAGAAAAATCTACACTTTGAGACCATAAGAACAATAGCAGAATACCCATCAAAGTCACAACATTTAGTCTTCCTTACCTGTCATGCTCTTTGTCCACCAGGTGGTATCTTGCTCTAAATGCCACCAGATGTGCATAATAGGCTGGTGCTGGGATAGAAACAGAGCGTGTGCAGCGCACGTAAGTGTGACATAGCTGATAGGTAAGGAGCTGAAGTTCATCCGCAGAGAAGCAGTTGTCATCCCACAAAACATGATAATGTGAGGGGCGACTCGTACCCTGAAACAAAAATAATAATATTGGCAAAACGTTTTAATTTGATCACCCACTCTCAATATATTTACTTTCTCTAGATAGTCTTCTTTAGTGGCCTAGTAGTATGGTCCAAGATGCATACTATTATATACATCTAAATAGTAAACTTCTTTAAAAAGAGTTGAAGGATGTCGGGTTTTACCTGTACAGTATTCTAAAGTGGAAGTTAATAAAACCAGAAAGTTAGGATCCTAGTATTATGAAGAGAGAATTAACTTAAGCACAAAAACAGCATTAATGCAAAACATATACAAATGATTACTTGGGCCACAACAAAAATAGCCAATTTCTTGGGACCCATATTGAAGGGCACGAAGGCCATTAACAGGTACAAAAAAAATGTTAATACCAGAGGGGGTCCTGAGATGATGGACATTGGAGCACTTTTCTTTTTCTATTTCTGCAGGATGTGTGTGTTGCTGGCTGGGCCAGCATTTATTGCCCATCCCTGGTTGCGCTCAAGTAGATGGTGATGAGCTGCCTTCTTGAACTGCTGCAGTCTTTGAGGTGATGGGGGGGGGGGGGTAACTTCAGGATTTTGGATTCTTTAGGATTGCCTTGTGCACACCGATGCTGCATTTTCTCTATTTTTTCTGATGATCTTTTTGGCAATTTTCACTGCTGCGTCAGCCTTTCAATTTCATAAGATCATAGACTCACTCGAGTGAAGGAGGCTATTCTGCCCATCGAGTCTGCAGCGACTCTTGGAAAGAGCACCCTATCTAGGCACACGCCCGCACCCCATCCGCATAACCCGGTAACCCCACCTAACCTTTTGGACGCTAAGAGGCAATTTAGCATGGCCAATCCACCAAATCTGCACAT
Source organism: Scyliorhinus torazame (assembly GCF_047496885.1). NCBI lineage: Eukaryota > Metazoa > Chordata > Chondrichthyes > Carcharhiniformes > Scyliorhinidae > Scyliorhinus > Scyliorhinus torazame. The sequence continues at coordinate 173,521,467 of NC_092707.1, read as the reverse complement.
CTTTGGACTGTGGGAGGAAACCGGAGCACCCGGAGGAAATCCACGCAGACATGGGGAGAAAATGCAAACTCCACATGGACAGTCACCGAGGCCGGAATTGAACTCGAGCCCTGGCACTGTGAGGCAGTAGTACCACCATGCCACCCGAAGGAGTGTGGAGATTTGTAGTGCTGAATTTTTCAAACATTTATGAAGCACCTGAATTCTTCACTCATGAACTGAGGGCCATTGTCACTCATCACAATGTCATGAATGCCATAACGACTGAAGAGTGCTCTCAGACATTTTACAATCTCACTGGTGATGGTTGATGTCAACTTGTTTAAATCCAAATAGTCTGGGTAGCAAGTAGCTCTTTAGCTTGCTCAGCTTGAAGTTAATGACAAACTCTGCATTGACTGAACTTTGGCCAGTAGAACACTTTTCTTGACTTCCTCAGACAAGACGTAATTCCTTCATGGCTTACATGGATGCGTTCTAACGTCTCTTTCTTTACTTCCTTAGGAGGGATTCTTTTCACATGATGCCATCTTGGGCAATCATTTCATCCAATCTGCTCAATACTTTATAAAAAAAAAATAATAGTGGTGCCCTTCACTTTTCCAGACATTCTTTCACCACAGCTTCCTGCAGCACTTAAGAGTTGCATTATATTGCGTAGTTTGCTCGATCTAACCAAGAGGCTTGTCTTACAGATTCAATGTCTCTGCTGGATTGAACTTCCAGAGCACGTCATGCTGTTGCTTTGCACTGGATCTGGGAGATTTCACACTCTGTACTAGTGTCAGAAACGTTCTTCAAAAGAATTGCAGCACTTGACAGCATGCTGCAGCGATGTACATCCGTTCCACCTGCATGCACTTCATTTCCAAATAATATTGCTACAGACAAAATAACATCCTTTGAAGACACTTTGGAGCAGATAGCAGTGGTTTGAGAAATATGTTTTGAAGTGACTTCTGGTCAGACTACTGTCACTTGTCTCTCAGACAGGTACTGATTAAAATGCTTACAAGCAAAGAATAGCCAGGTACTCCTCCTCAATCTTTGGGCAGCTTCATTTTGTTTGCATTAACACTCTGGATGTAAACACAAAGACTTGTCTCACTGGCATCATATTGCAGGGTGACCTCATCGTTAACATGGTAGAAGATTAGCGCTGTCATTTCTTCAATGGTTGCTCTGGAATAGTGAGATCTCTTCAAAGCTTTACTGAGGCCCTTTGGGGTCGATGCACGCACTCAGCTTTCCAGGTTGTTTCACCGCTACCATGCTGCTAATCGAGTCTGGAGGAGTTGTCACTTTTTTTTGATTGCTCCCATTTTTTCAAGCTTCCCTATCTTGTTTTTCAGGCTCGACTCCTTGGAAGATTCTGAGTTAGCTGCACACTCGTCTAATTAAAAGATGATATTCATCAAGATCTGTGAAAACATCACTGTAATTTTTTAGGGGGTTATTCAGCAGTCAATTGCTTTGTGCTGTGATAAATTTTGAACTGCAAATCTTTCATTCTTCCCATTGCATTGGATTCTCAGCTAAGTTTGCCCTCTTTAGAGGAGTGTTATTCCATCGTATAGCCTCAAATTAACCTTTGATTACTTAATTTGTGGGTCAGCATTTTGAGTCATTTCACTCAGGACTGCAAGGTTCTTGATGCTGTACATAGCACCAGTGTATCTGACACTTTGTATTAATGATGCTCTCCGGAGCAGCACGGTGGCGCAGTGGGTTAGCCCTTCTGCCTCACGGCACCGAGGTCCCAGGTTTGATCCCGGCTCTGGGTCACTGTCCGTGTGGAGTTTGCACATTCTCCCCGTGTTTGCGTGGGTTTCGCCCCCACAACCCAAAAGATGTGCAGGCTAGGTGGATTGGCCACGCTAAATTGCCCCTTAATTGGAAAAAATGAATTGGATTTATATTTTTAAAAATTTGATGCTCTCCTTCTGCAATCATCCCAATAGGCATAAACCATTTTTTCCCTCGTGATTTGAGGGCGCCAACCTGTCCTAGGATGCAGAGTGATTCATCAGGTTAATCGTTCAACATCATTCCAGCAACCATCCTTACAGGTTTACTTTTCTTCTTTCCAGCAATACATTTGCATGCAAAGTGATTCAGCTTTTTGCAGTTAGAGCACTGCTTTTTCCATGCTGTTCATGCTTCCTTTTCTTTTGTATACTCTGCAATATACATCCAGAACTCTGGTCTCTATCTTTCTGCTGGCCCTTCTGTAAATAGTTCTTCCTTCTCTCCCTTGTTTTGTTTTTTGAAGACCCAAAGTATCTCTCAGCATAGTTCAAAGTCTCGTCAGTTCTCCCATCGGTATTCTGTAGCTGATGATTGACCACTTCTGAGCTTCTGCACCAATCAATACCTTTTTTGAGAGTAAGTTTTTCTTCTTAGCAGAGGTGCTCGCATAGGATCACCTCTTGATCCAATGTTATGAACCCGGACCAGACCCCAACATTTGTTAGGATACTGAACAAGAACCCCAAACTTTTTTTTTTTAAACCATGAGGATGCCTCGCTCCATGAGTGATTCCACTGACCAATAGGTATCTTTTATATTTGCCATTGAGACTGGGGGAATTTCAAAAATATTTCCAAATCCAACTTCATCTCCATGGAAGCAGGTACTAGAATATTGAAACCCATACTGACTTCCCAATGACCAATGTCCTGTACAAAATTATACACTAAAGTTTACTTTTAATCTGCTGTTTATTACAGCTATCAACATCCACTCATTTCAACTGCACACTGCTGACCCCATGTTCCAAACGGTGGATGAAATGGTTTCTGCTCCCAAGACTTTATACCAAGGGTGGCATCAGAAGTCACATGCCAATGGCAAACTTATGGTTACATTGCACAAAGGCACTTCTCCAAACATTCAATGATTTGTGCATCTAAACCCCTAGGTTCCTTTGCTCCTGCATCCCATTTAGAGAATTATATCCGTAATTTTATGCAGTCTTTCCTCATTCTCCTATCAAAAAATACATCACCTCACATTTTTCTGGATTAAATTTCATGCCACATGTCAGCCCATTCCCACCAGCCTATGTCCTCCTGAAGTATATCACGACTCTTCTCACAGTTCGTAGTAATCCCAAGTTTTGTAAAATTTGCAAATTTTGTACATCCAAGTAGAGATCATTAATACATCACATCCTAATACCAATCACCCCTTGGGAACCCATCTTCCTATGGTCCGAAAAACAACCTTTTACCACTACCCTATTTCCCACTACCCTATTGCCCGTCACATAGCCAACTTCGCATCCACGTTAATAATCTTTATTTTTTTTTTTATTAAATATTTTATTGAAAATTTTTGGTCAACCAACACAGTACATTGTGCATCCTTTACACAATATTATAACAACACAAATAACAATGACCTATTTTATAAACAAAAAAAATAAAAATGAATAAATAATAAATAACAAAAATGAAAACTAGCCCTAATTGGCAACTGCCTTGTCACAAGTAACACTCTCCAAAAATATAATTTAACAGTCCAATATATAATTATCTGTAGCAACGACCTATACATACTATACAGTATATATTAACAACCCTGAGAGTCCTTCTGGTTCCTCCTCCTCCTCCCCCCCCCCCCCACCCCCCCCACCCTGGGCTGCTGCTGCTGCCTTCTTTTTCCCATTCCGTCTATCTTTCTGCGAGGTATTCGACGAACGGTTGCCACCGCCTGGTGAACCCTTGAGCCGACCCCCTTAGGACGAACTTAATCCGCTCTAGCTTTATAAACCCCGCCATGTCATTTATCCAGGTCTCCACCCCCGGGGGCTTGGCTTCTTTCCACGTTAGCAATATCCTGCGCCGGGCTACTAGGGACGCAAAGGCCAAAACATCGGCCTCTCTCGCCTCCTGCACTCCCGGCTCTTGTGCAACCCCAAATATAGCCAACCCCCAGCTTGGTTCGACCCGGACTCCTACTACTTTTGAAAGCACCTTTGTCACCCCCATCCAAAACCTCTGTAGTGCCGGGCATGACCAAAACATATGGGTATGATTCGCTGGGCTTCTCGCGCACCTCGCACACCTATCCTCCACCCCAAAAAATTTACTGAGCCGTGCTCCAGTCATATGTGCCCTGTGTAATACCTTAAACTGAATCAGGCTTAGCCTGGCACACGAGGACGACGAGTTTACCCTGCTTAGGGCATCTGCCCACAGCCCCTCCTCGATCTCCTCCCCCAGCTCTTCTTCCCATTTCCCTTTTAGTTCATCTACCATAGTCTCCCCTTCGTCCCTCATTTCCCTATATATATCTGACACCTTACCATCCCCCACCCATGTCTTTGAGATCACTCTGTCCTGCACCTCTTGTGTCGGGAGCTGCGGGAATTCCCTCACCTGTTGCCTCGCAAAAGCCCTCAGTTGCATATACCTGAATGCATTCCCTTGGGGCAACCCATATTTCTCGGTCAGCGCTCCCAGACTCGCGAACTTCCCATCCACAAACAGATCTTTCAGTTGCGTTATTCCTGCTCTTTGCCACATTCCATATCCCCCATCCATTCCCCCCGGGGCAAACCTATGGTTGTTTCTTATCGGGGACCCCCCCCAAGGCTCCAGTCTTTCCCCTATGCCGTCTCCACTGTCCCCAAATCTTCAGTGTAGCCACCACCACCGGGCTTGTGGTGTAGTTCCTCGGTGAGAACGGCAATGGGGCTGTCACCATAGCCTGTAGGCTAGTCCCCCTACAGGACGCCCTCTCTAATCTCTTCCACGCCGCTCCCTCCTCCTCTCCCATCCACTTACTCACCATTGAAATATTAGCGGCCCAATAATACTCACTTAGGCTCGGTAGTGCCAGCCCGCCCCTATCCCTGCTACGCTGTAAGAATCCCTTCCTCACTCTCGGGGTCTTCCCGGCCCACACAAAACCCATGATGCTCTTTTCAATCCTTTTAAAAAAAGCCTTCGTGATCACCACCGGGAGGCACTGAAACACAAAGAGGAATCTCGGGAGGACCAACATCTTAACCGCCTGCACCCTCCCTGCCATTGACAGGGATACCATATCCCATCTCTTGAAATCCTCCTCCATCTGTTCCACCAACCGCGTTAAATTTAACCTGTGCAATGTGCCCCAATTCTTAGCTATCTGGATCCCCAGGTAACGAAAGTCCCTTGTTACCTTCCTCAGTGGTAGGTCCTCTATTTCTCTACTCTGCTCCCCTGGATGCACCACAAACAACTCACTTTTCCCCATGTTCAATTTATACCCTGAAAAATCCCCAAACTCCCCAAGTATCCGCATTATTTCTGGCATCCCCTCCGCCGGGTCCGCCACGTATAGTAGCAAATCGTCCGCATACAAAGATACCCGGTGCTCTTCTCCTCCCCTAAGTACTCCCCTCCACTTCTTGGAACACCCTCAACGCTATCGCCAGGGTCTCAATCGCCAGTGCAAACAATAATGGGGACAGAGGGCATCCCTGCCTTGTCCCTCTATGGAGCCGAAAATATGCAGATCCCCGTCCATTCGTGACCACGCTCGCCACTGGGGCCCTATACAACAGCTGCACCCATCTAACATACCCCTCTCCAAAACCAAATCTCCTCAACACCTCCCACAAATAATCCCACTCCACTCTATCAAATGCTTTCTCGGCATCCATCGCCACTACTATCTCCGTTTCTCCCTCTGGTGGGGCCATCATCATTACCCCTAACAACCTCCGTATATTCGTGTTCAGCTGTCTCCCCTTCACAAACCCAGTTTGGTCCTCGTGGACCACCCCCGGGACACATTCCTCTATTCTCATTGCCATTACCTTGGCCAGGACCTTGGCATCTACATTTAGGAGGGAAATAGGTCTATAGGACCCGCATTGTAGCGGGTCCTTTTCCTTCTTTCAGAGAAGCGATATCGTTGCTTCAGACATAGTCGGGGGCAGTTGTCCCCTTTCCTTTGCCTCATTAAAGGTCCTCGTCAGTACCGGGGCGAGCAAGTCCACATATTTTCTATAGAATTCGACTGGGAATCCATCCGGTCCCGGGGCCTTTCCCGCCTGCATGCTCCTAATTCTTTTCACCACTTCTTCTACCTCGATCTGTGCTCCCAGTCCCACCCTTTCCTGCTCTTCCACCTTGGGAAATTCCAGCCGATCCAAGAAGCCCATCATTCTCTCCCTCCCATCCGGGGGTTGAGCTTCATATAATTTTTTATAAAATGTCTTGAACACTCCATTCACTCTCTCCGCTCCCCGCTCCATCTCTCCTTCCTCATCCCTCACTCCCCCTATTTCCCTCGCTGCTCCCCTTTTCCTCAATTGAAGTGCCAGCAACCTGCTCGCCTTCTCCCCATATTCGTACTGTACACCCTGTGCCTTCCTCCATTGTGCCTCTGCAGTGCCTGTAGTCAGCAAGTCAAATTCTACATGTAGCCTTTGCCTTTCCCTGTACAGTCCCTCCTCCGGTGCTTCCGCATATTGTCTGTCCACCCTCAAAAGTTCTTGCAGCAACCGCTCCCGTTCCTTACTCTCCTGCTTCCCTTTATGTGCCCTTATTGATATCAGCTCCCCTCTAACCACCGCCTTCAACGCCTCCCAGACCACTCCCGCCTGGACCTCCCCATTATCATTGAGTTCCAAGTATTTTTCAATGCACCCCCTCACCCTTAGACACACCCCCTCATCTGCCATTAGTCCCATGTCCATTCTCCAGGGTGGGCGCCCTCCTGTTTCCTCCCCTATCTCCAAGTCCACCCAGTGTGGAGCTTGATCCGAAATGGCTATAGCCGTATACTCCGTTCCCCTCACCTTCGGGATCAATGCCCTACCCAGCACAAAAAAGTCTATTCGCGAGTAGACTTTATGGACATAGGAGAAAAACGAGAACTCCTTACTCCTAGGTCTGCTAAATCTCCACGGGTCTACACCTCCCATCTGCTCCATAAAATCTTTAAGCACCTTGGCTGCTGCCGGCCTCCTTCCAGTCCTGGACTTCGACCTATCCAGCCCTGGTTCCAACACCGTATTAAAATCTCCCCCCATTATCAGCTTTCCCATCTCTAGGTCCGGAATGCGTCCTAGCATCCGCCTCATAAAATTGGCATCATCCCAGTTCGGGGCATATACGTTTACCAAAACCACCATCTCCCCCTGTAGTTTGCCACTCACCATCACGTATCTGCCCCCGTTATCCGCCACTATAGTCTTTGCCTCGAACATTACCCGCTTCCCCACTAATATAGCCACCCCCCTGTTTTTCGCATCTAGCCCCGAATGGAACACCTGCCCCACCCATCCTTTGCGTAGCCTAACCTCGTCTATCAGTTTCAAGTGCGTTTCCTGTAACATAACCACATCTGCCTTAAGTTTCTTAAGGTGTGCGAGTACCCGTGCCCTCTTTATCGGCCCGTTCAGCCCTCTCACGTTCCACGTGATCAGCCGAGTTGGGGGGCTTCCTACCCCCCCCCTTGTCGATTAGCCATCACCTTTTTCCAGCTCCTCAACCAGTTCCCACGCAGCTGTATCTCCCCCAGGCGGTGCCCCCCCGCCCATCCTCTCCCATACCAGCTCCCCCCTCTCCCCAGCAGCAGCAACCCAGTAATTCCCCCTCCCACCCCCCCCGCTAGATCCCCCGCTAGCATAATTACTCCCCCCATGTTGCTCCCAGAAGTCAGCAAACTCTGGCTGACCTCGGCTTCCCCCCGTGACCTCGGCTCGCACCGTGCGACGCCCCCTCCTTCCTGCTTCTCTATTCCCGCCATGATTATCATAGCGCGGGAACCAAGCCCGCGCTTCTCCCTTGGCCCCGCCCCCAATGGCCAATGCCCCATCTCCTCCACCTTCCCTCCTCCCCCCATCACCACCTGTGGGAGAGAGAAAAGTTACCACATCGCAGGATTAGTACATAAAACCCCTCTTTGCCCCCCACATTCGCCCCACCACTTTGTTCGAACGTTCTTTTTAATAACCCGCTCATTCCAGTTTTTCTTCCACAATAAAAGTCCACGCTTCATCCGCCGTCTCAAAGTAGTGGTGCCTCCCTCGATATGTGACCCACAGTCTTGCTGGTTGCAGCATTCCAAATTTTATCTTCTTTTTATGAAGCACCGCCTTGGCCCGATTAAAGCTCGCCCTCCTTCTCGCCACCTCCGCACTCCAGTCTTGATAAACGCGGATCACCGCGTTCTCCCATTTACTGCTCCGAGTTTTCTTCGCCCATCTAAGGACCATTTCTCTATCCTTAAAACGGAGGAATCTCACCACTATGGCTCTGGGAATTTCTCCTGCTCTCGGTCCTCGCGCCATCACTCGGTATGCTCCCTCCACCTCCAACGGACCCGCCGGGGCCTCCGCTCCCATTAACGAGTGCAGCATCGTGCTCACATATGCCCCGACGTCCGCTCCCTCCATACCTTCAGGAAGACCAAGAATCTTCAGGTTGTTCCTCCTTGCGTTGTTTTCCAGTGCCTCCAACCTTTCCACACATCGTTTCTGATGTGCCTCCTGCGTCTCCGTCTTCACCACCAGGCCCTGTATATCGTCCTCATTCTCGGCTGCCTTTGCCTTCACGACCCGAAGCTCCCGCTCCTGGGTCTTTTGTTCCTCCTTTAGCCCTTCGATCGCCTGTAGTATCGGGGCCAACAGCTCTTTCTTCATTTCCTTTTTGATCTCTTCCACACAGCATTTCAAGAACTCCTGTTGTTCAGGGCCCCATGTTAAACTGCCACCTTCCGACGCCATCTTGGTTTTTGCTTGCCTTCCTTGCCGCTGTTCTAAAGGATCCACTGCAATCTGGCCACTCTCTCCTCCTTTTTCCATCCGTATCCAGGGGGGATTCCCTTCTGGTTTACCGCACAGTGTTTTTAGCCGTCAAAATTGCCGTTGGGGCTCCTATCAAGAGCCCAAAAGTCCGTTTCACAGGGAGCTGCCGAAACGTGCGACTCAGCTGGTCATCGCCGCACCCGGAAGTCGTTAATAATCTTTATTAGTATCACAAGTAGGCTTACATTAACACTGCAATGAAGTTACTGTGAAATTCCCCTAGTCGCCACATTTCAGCGCCTGTTCGGGTACACAGAGGGAGAATTCAGAATGTTCAATTCACCTAACGGCACATCTTTCGGGACTTGTGGGAGGAAACCGGAGCACCCGGAAGAAACCCATGCAGACTCCGCACAGAAAGCGACCCAAGCCGGGAATCGAACCCGATGTGAAGCAACTGTGCTAACCACTGTGCTGCCATGCCGCCCCTATTAATTCATGGGCTTCAACTTTGCAGACCAGCCTATCACTTTATAAAACTCTTGTGGAAGTCCATATACACATATCAACCATAGTATCCTCTTCAACCCTCTGTTACTTCATCAAAAAACTCAATCAAATTAGTTAAACATGATTTGCCTTCAATAAATCCATGCTGGCTTCATGTAATTAATTCATGTGTGTCCAATTGACTGTTAATTTAGTTTATAAACTGAGACAGTCATTTAAATGAATAAAATATGATGAATATAGCATTATTTTTCAAGAACAGCAGGAACCTCTCGGTGTCCTGGCCAATATTTGCAACTAAGAGCAGATTATCTGGTCATTTAATGCATTGTCATTTGTGAGACCATGCTGTGTACAAATTGGCCGTCGCATTTCTTTACATTACAACAGTGACTACAGTTCAAAGATGTTTAATTTGGATACAAAGCACTTTGTGATGTCATGAAATACCCTAGATAAACCAAACTTTTGTTTCTTGGTAAAAGGAAATCCGCAGGAAAAGATGAAGGCATAAGGAATAAGTTGGTGATGATGGAGAAATTGACTGTAAATAAGCAATGGCCAGTATTTAAAGGAGTATTACATGGTCTACAACAAATATGCATTCCTCTAAGACACAAAAACTCGCCAGGAAAGGTGAATCAACTGTGATCAACAAAATAAATTCAAGATTGCATTAGCTCAAAGGAAGTGGCTTGTAAGATTGCCAGAAAAAATAGCAAACCCAAGGAATGGTAGAACCCTCAAGAGTATTGACAGTCAGAGAGATCTTGGTGTACAGGTCACTGAAAGGGGCAACACCGGTGGAGAAGGTAGTTAAGAAGGCATACGGCATGCTTGCCTTCATTGGCCGGGGCACTGAGTATAAAAATTGGCAAGTCATGTTGCAGCTGTATAGAACCATAGCTAGGCCACACTTGGAGTATAGTGTTCAATTCTGGTCGCCACACTACCAGAAGGATGTGGAGGCTTTAGAGAGGGTGCAGAAGCGATTTACCAGGATGTTGCCTGGTATGGAGGGCATTAGCTACGAGGAGAGGTTGAATAAACTTGGTTTGTTCTCACTGGAACGAAGGAGGTTGAGGGGCGACCTGATAGAGGTCTACAAAATTATGAGGGGCATAGACAGAGTGGATAGTCAGAGACTTTTTCCCAGGGTAAAGGGGTCAATTACTAGGGGGCATAGGTTTAAGGTGCGAGAGGTAAGGTTTAGAGGAGATGTACGAGGTAAGTTTTTTTTTTACACAGAGGGTCGTGGGTGCCTGGAACTCGCTGCCGAAGGAGGTGGTGGAAGCAGGGACGATAGTGATGTTTAAGGGGCATCTTGACAAATACATGAATAGGATGGGAATAGAGGGATATGGACCCCGGAAGTGTAGAAGATTTTAGTTTAGACGGGCAGCATGGTCGGCGCAGGCTTGGAGGGCCGAAAGGCCTGTTCCTGTGCTGTACCTTTCTTTGTTCTTTGATTAGGAACAATTAAGAATTCAGTGAACTAATAAAGAAAGTGAAAAGAGAATATGAATGCAAGCTAGTGTGAAACAAGAGTGGACTGTAAAAGCTTCTTTAGGTATGTGAAAATGAAAAGGTTAGCAAAGACAATTGTGGGTCATCACAGGATGTTTTATAATGGAGAATACTGAATTGGCAGAGAAGCTAAACAATTACTTTGCGTGCATCTGTTTTCTCGGAGGAAAATACAGGAAATCTTCCAGAAATACTAGGGAACCAAAGAGGTTCGTGAAAATAAGGAACTGAAAGAAATTCGTATTAATAAAGAAATGGTACTCGAAACATTAATTGTATTGAAAGTTGATAAATTCCCTGAACTTGATTAACTACATCCCAAGAGTTGAAGGAAGTAACTTTAGAGATATTGGAAACGTTGGTGATTGTCTTTTAAGAATCTGGAAATTTCTTGCAGATTGTAAAGTAGCAAATGTAACCTCAGTATTTAAGACGGAAGGGAGAATACTGAGAACCACAGACCTGTTAGTTTAACGTCAGTAAGTAGGGAAAATGTTTAGAATCTATTATAAAGATGTGATTGGCCAGAGTCAACATGCATTTATGAAAGGGAATCATGTTTCTCCCCCATAAATTTAGAGTGCCCAATTATTTTATTTCTAATTCAGAGGCAATTTAGCGTGGCCAATCCACCTACCCTGCACATCTTTGGGTTGTTGGGGTGAGACCCACACAGATATGGGGAGAATGTGCAAGAAAGGGAATCATGTTTGACCAACCTGTTGGGAGTTCATTCTTGAGGATATTACCTACAGCAGATAAAGGAGAACCAGTAGATGTGGTATATTTGAAACATTTTCAAACCCGTCAGGATCTTAAAGGTTTCAAACAAGTCTCCTCTTTACTAAACTTTAGCAGATATAACCCAGTCCATAATTTCCTCATAAGACAACTCGCACATTCTTGGTATCAGTCTAGTAAACCTACTCGGAACTACTAATACATTTACATATTTCCTTAAATAAGACGACCAATACGACACACAGCCAGTACTGGGCACAGAGCCAGTGCATATTCGATGGGCCAATGGCCTTCTTCTGCACTGTAGATATTCTATGATCTATGTGGTCTCACCAGTGTCAACTGAAACATAACTTTTGTAATCAATTTCGCTCACAATAAAAGATAACATTCTATTAGCTTACCTAATTACTTGCTGTACCTGCTTACTAGCCTTGTGTGAATCCTGTACAAGGACACCCAGATCCCTCTGCACCTCAAGAGCTCTGCAATCTTTCACCATTTAAATAAGTTTAGATAAGTTTATATTTTATTCTTCCTGCCAAAACAGACCACTTTACACAATCAGACCCATTTATGCCAACTCTCTTGCTAGCTTGCCAACAATTGATCCATGCAAATATTTTACTCCCTATGTAATGAGCCTTCAATTTCCACAATAACCTTTAAGTACATTACATCCACCAATTTCCCCTTTATCCAGAGCACACGTGACGCCTTCAAAGAACTCCAATAAATTGGTTAAACATGATTTCCCTTTCTCAAAATCATGTTGACAGTCTGATTGCTTTGAATTTTTGTGACTGCAATGCCAATAATATCTTTAATAATTGCTTCTAACAGTTTGCCGATGACAGATGTTAGGCTAGCTGGCCTAGAGTTTCCGGTTTTCTGTCTCTCTCTCTCTTTTTGAATAAAGGGGTTACATTTGCTATTTGCCAAACAGAAGATGCTTTGGAAAATTAAATCCAATGCATGAACTATCTCACAAGCCACTTCTTTCAAGATCGTAGGATAAAGTCCATCCGGACTCAGGAATTTGCCAGCTCGCAGTCCCAACAATATGCTCAATACCACTTACAGGGTGATTAGAAATTTTCAGAGTTAACACCCTCCCTCCCAGGTTTGCAGCTACTTCTGTGTTGTTTCTTGTATCCTCTAAAATGAAGACAGATGTAAAATACCTGTTCAGTTCATCCACCATCTCCCCACTTTCCATCATGAATTCACCAGATACCTTTTCTCTCACTATGTCTTCATATTTCTAGTTATCTTTCTCTTGGAATTTTTCCCTCCTTATTAATCTTTGTCATTATTACCTTCGTAGAAAAAAGAGAAAGGCAGAGTATTTCTTAAATGTTGGGAAATGCTGATGTCCAAATGGATCTAGTTGCCCTTGTGCATGAGTAACTAAAAGTTGTATGTAGGTGCAGCAAGTAATTAGGAAGGAAAACAGTATGTTGGCTTTCACCACAAGGGGATTTGCGTACAGGGGTCTTGCTGCAATTGTATAGAGCCTTGGCAAGACCTGAAGTAGTGTGTACAGTTTTGGTCTCCTTATCTAAGGAAGGATGTACTTGCTATCAAGGGTGTTCATTGAAGTTCGCCAGACTAATCCCTGTGATGGCAGGAATGACTTGTGAGGAGACAGAGGAAACTGGGCCTCTAGGGTTTCGAATGAGAGGTGATCTCATTGAAATTTATAAGGCGAGATAGAATAGATAGGAGATGGAATGTTTCCCCATGGCTGGTGAGTCCAGGACCAGAGGGAACAGTCGCAGAAAAAGGGGGAGGCCATTTAACACTGAGATGAGGAGGAGTTTCTTCACTCCAAGAGTGGTGAATCTTTGGCATTCTCTAACCCAGAGGGTTGTGGAGGCTCGGTCATTGAGCAGACTCGGGAAAGAATTCAACAGATTTCTGCATACTAATGCCATCAAGAGACATGGGGTTAGTGCAGAAAAGTGGCATTGAGGTGGATGATCAGCCATGATCTAATTGAATGGTGGAGCATGCTCAATGGCCAAATGGCTTAACTCCTGCTCTTATGTTCACAGTAATGAGTTTTATTCAGATTGAAGGCATCCTTTTTGGCATGTAGAGCGGAGATGCTGATTGGCTGTTGTGGGGGAAATTTGCGTACATCCGTGTGCTCACCCTAACTTGAAGATGTACCTGAGCAAGAGACCCTAGCTGTTCAAGTGAAGACAAGCATCCAGCAGAGGGCAGTAGAGCAGAGCTGCTGATTGGCTGTTGCGGGGGAAATTTGCAAACATCCGTGTGCTCACCCTAACTTGAAGGTGGTTTGTGGAGGAGCTGTTGTCAAGTGACACTTAAACCCGAAACACTTCTTCAGTGTTTCCCTCCCTTCCCCCTCCTCTAACCAAAAAAACAACAACCGCTGTAAAGATCAAGAGGAAGGCTCGAGGGCAGGTAGAATTAAAAAGAAGTTGAACCGTGATGTCACAGCCTGCAGGTAAGGGATTGGCAGGTGACTGGTAAGTAGTTTTTATTTTATTTTCCTTCAGGTGTTATCGTGCGGGGCGCAGAGGTTGCTGAGTGAGTGCTTGCTGAGAAGGGGAGTGAATAACAGGTAGCTCTTTCTTTCTTTTTTTTATCTAGTGGGGGTGGCAGGGAAGGTAGTGCAATGTTCCTCCTGCAGAATGTTTGAGATGAGGGACGCTGTCAGTGTCCCTGCTGATTTAATCTGTGGGAAGTGCACCCATCTCCAGCTCCTCAGAATCCGCGTTAGGGAACTGGAGCTGGATGAACTTCGGATCATTCGGGAGACAGAGGTGGTCATAGATAGAAGCTTCAGGGATGTAGTTACTCCGAAGAATAGAGATAGATGGGTGACGGTGAGAGGGGCTGGGAGGAAGCAGTCAGTACAGGGATCCCCTATGGTTGTTCCCCTTAGTAACAAGTTTACCGCTTTGGATACTGTTGGGGGGGACGATTAACCAGGGGTAAGTCATGGGGTACAGGTCTCTGGCACAGAGGCTGTCCCTGTTTCTCAGAAGGGAAGGGGGGAGAGGAGTAGAGCATTAGTCATTGGAGACCCCATAGTTAGGGGGATAGATAGGAGATTCTGTGGGAACGAGAGAGACTCGCGGTTGGTGTGTTGCCTCCCAGGTGCCAGGGTGCGTGATGTCTCGGATCGTGTTTTCGGGATCCTTAAGGGGGAGGTGGAGCAGCCCCAAGTCATGGTCCACATAGGTACCAACGACATAGGTAGGAAAAGGGATAGGGATGTAAGGCAGGAATTCAGGGAGCTAGGGTGGAAACTAGGGTGGAGGCCATATTGGATTTGGTACTGGGTAATGAACCAGGACAGGTGTTAGATTTGGAGGTAGGTGAACACTTTGGTGATAGTGACCACAATTCGATTAAGTTTACTTTAGTGATGGAAAGGGATAGGTATATACCGCAGGACAAGAGTTATATCTGGGGGAAAGGCAATTATGATGCGATGAGGCAAGACTTAGGATGCATCGGATGGAGAGGAAAACTGCAGGGGATGGGCACAATGGAAATGTGGAGCTTGTTCAAGGAACAGCTACTGCGTGTCCTTGATAAGTATGTACCTGTCAGGCAGGGAGGAAGTGGTCGAGCAAGGGAACTGTGGTTTACTAAAGCAGTCAAAACACGTGTCAAGAGGAAGAAGGAGGCTTATGTAAAGATGAGACATGAAGATTCAGTTAGGGCGCTCGAGAGTTACAAGTTAGCTAGGAAGGACCTAAAGAGGGAACTAAGAAGAGCCAGGAGGGGACATGAGAAGTCTTTGGCAGGTAGGATCAAGGATAACCCTAAAGCTTTCCATAGATATGTCAGGAATAAACGAATGTCTAGGGTAAGAGTAGGGCGAGTCAAGGACAGTAGTAGGAAGTTGTGCTTGGAGTCCGAAGAGATAGGAGAGGTGCTAAATGAATATTTTTCGTCAGTATTCACATAGGAAAAAGACAATGTTGTCGAGGAAAATACTGAGATTCAGGCTACTAGACTAGAAGGGCTTGAGGCTGTAGCCATGTAAAATAGCTGCGTTCCGATTAATCTGGCCAAAACCCAGTTTAAAATGGCTAACCCGAAAGACTGCTGGGAAAAACAGTCAAGAAGACACAAGCAGGCAGCTGCAGACAGGTTTGCAGCTTCAGCTCGGGGAACGTAGCCCAGATCGATACTCAGGGCTATCAACAGCCCATCAACCTAGGTATCCGCAGTTGCATTCAGGGCTGTTTACACCTAATCTACTCAGACATCCACAGCTAAATTGGCTATCCCCGGGAACAATTGCAATATATTAGCAATTGATTACCGGGCCAGACCTGTCGGCGCCTGCAGTGGCCAAAACAAAGACAGGTGAGCGACCACCCTCCGATCGAGGAATCGCCTCACCATTGGACACATCGACCCCAGAGACTGGGGACAGAATCCAATCACTTGGGACTCAGGGTCAAGGGCCGCCCCGGGACGCGGGAAGCCCCTGGGCCCTATAAAAGTAAAGGTCCAAGTTCAGATCTCTCTCTCTCTCTCCTCTTCGCCTGCTCGAGACCTTCGCAAGAACAGCAACCGGCAACAGTAAGTTTGAATCCAGCAATCGCTATCCGGTAGAGACACCTAGCCACCGACCTGTAGCAGCCTTTTGAATCCCGCGGGCCAGATCTGATTGGACTAGCCATTCGTTTCCCTGACCTGGTGGGCTCTTCCCGAGTTAAGTATTGGCCAGTAGTGATAGGTTTATTATATAGAAAGTAGTATTCGGGGATTAATATTGCTTGTTGTATATAATAAATGACCGTTGTTTTAATCCTTACTAAGCGGTGTGCTGTATTATTAATCATAACCTGAACTTGAACCACGTGGCGGTATCATAAAGATACCTGGCGACTCATGAGCAAAGGTGACGTAATCAGAGCAAATAGACTAAGGTTAAAAAGAGCAACAAGGTTCATAAGGAGGAGGTGTTAGCAATTCTGGAAAGTATGAAAATAGATAAGTCCCCTGGGCCGGATGGGATTTATCCTAGGATTCTCTGGGAAGCTAGGGAGGAGATTGCTGAGCCTTTGGCCTTGACCTTTATGTCATCTTTGTCTACAGGAATAGTGCCAGAAGACTGGAGGATAGCAAATGTTGTCCCCTTGTTCAAGAAGGGGATTAGAGACAACCCCGGTAACTATAGACCAGTGACCCTTACTTCTGTTGTGGGCAAAATCTTGGAAAAGTTTATAAGAGATGGGATGTATAATAATCTGGAAAGGAATAATTTGATTAGAGATAGTCAACACGGTTTTGTGAAGGGTAGGTCGTGCCTCACAAACCTTATTGAGTTCTTTGAGAAGGTGACCAAACAGGTGGATGAGGGTAAAGCAGTTGATGTGGTGTATATGGATTTCACTAAAGCGTTTAATAAGGTTCCCCACGGTAGGCTACTGCAGAAAATACAGAGGCATGGGATTCAGGGTGATTTAGCAGTTTGGATCAGAAATTGGCTAGCTGGAAGAAGACAAAGGGTGGTGGTTGATGGGAAATGTTCAGACTGGAGTCCAGTTACTAGTGATGTACCACAAGGGTCTGTTTTGGGGCCACTGCTGTTTGTCATTTTTATAAATGACCTGGAGGAGGGCATAGAAGGATGGGTGAGTAAATTTGCATATGACACTAAAGTCAGTGGAGTTGTGGACAGTGCAGAAGGATGTTACAAGTTACAGAGGGACATAGATAAGCTGCAGCGCTGGCTGAGAGGTGGCAAATGGAGTTTAATGCAGTAAAGTGTGAGGTGATTCATTTTGGAAGGAATAACAGGAAGACAGTACTGGGCTAGTGGTAAGATTCTTGGCAGTGTGGATGAGCAGAGAGATCTCGGTGTCCATGTACATAGATCCCTGAAAGTTGCCACCCAGGTTGAGAGGGTTGTTAAGAAGGCGTACGGTGTGTTAGCTTTTATTGGTAGAGGGACTGAGTTTCGGAGCCATGATGTCATGTTGCAGCTGTACAAAACTCTGGTGCGGCCGCATTTGGAGTATTGCATGCAATTTTGGTCGCTGCATTATAGGAAGGATGTGGAAGCATTGGGAAGGGTGCAGAGGAGATTTACCAGAATGTTGCCTGGTATGGAGGGAAGATCTTGTGAGGAAAGGCTGAGGGACTTGAGGCTGTTTTCGTTAGAGAGAAGAAGGTTAAGAGGTGACTTAATTGAGGCATACAAGATGATCAGAGGATTGGATAGGGTGGATAGTGACAGCCTTTTTCCTCGGATGGTGATGTCTAGCACGAGGGGACATACCTTTAAATTGAGGGGAGATAGATATAAGACAGATGTCAGAGATAGGTTCTTTACTCAGAGAGTAGTAAGGGCGTGGAATGCCCTGCCTGCAACAGTAGTGGACTCGCCAACACTAAGGGCATTCAAATGGTCATTGGATAGACATATGGACGATAAGAGAATAGTGTAGATGGGCTTTAGAGTGGTTTCACACGTCGGCGCAACATTGAGGGCCGAAGGGCCTGTACTGCGCTGTAATGTTCTATGTTCTACTCCCTTTTGAGGTTCACACAGGCAAAATGAAAGATATGAGAGCTTACTCAAAAGAAAGACTTTTATTGTGCAGCAACTGCACTGTTTTATGACAGACATCACAATGCATCTGCTCTGTTCTCGAGCAATTTATTCATCCTCCCTCTTAACCAAATGGATACTTATAAACCTGGAAAAACATTCAGAAAATTACTTCCACACACTTCTCCCTTTTATTCCTCAGTAATACAAAAGTAAGAGTAATACAAATAATAAGTTATCTAACTTTCATTCCATACCTGTATCCCAGCATGGCTGCAGAGATAAAAATCAAATTCATATGGGTGGGTGATATCTGTGTCCACGGTTGTTCCTGCTGGAATATTCCCACTTCTCCCAACCTTACAGATAGAGAGAATAAACAAAATAAACGTTGTTACGCAGTGTCAAATATTATTTACAAGTCCCCTGGCTATGGCACTGAGAGTCGAGGAACTGGAGGGGGTTGGTGCGGGATGGGGAGGAGCATAGGGTGTCGCTTTATGCGGACGACCTGCTGCTGTATGTGGCGGACCCGGTGGGAGGAATGCCAGAGGTAATGAGGATCCTTAAGGAATTCGGGGACTTTTCGGGGTACAAGCTCAATATGGGGAAGAGCGAGCTGTTCGTAGTTCAGCTAGGGGACCAGGAGAGGGGGATTGGCGAGCTCCCACTAAAAAGGGCAGAGAGGAGCTCCAGATATTTGGGGGTCCAGGTGGCCAGGAGCTGGGGGGCCCTGCATAGGCTTAACTTTACAAGGCTGGTGGAGCAAATGGAGGAGGAGTTCAAGGGGTGGGGCGCGTTGCCGCTGTCCCTGGTGGGTAGGGTGCAGTCAATCAAAATGACGGTGCTCCCAAGGTTTTTGTTCCTGTTCCAGTGCCTCCCCATGTTTATCCCGAAGGCTTCTTTCAGGCGGGTTAACAGGAGTATAATGGGGTTTGTGTGGGCGCGAGGGACTCCGAGGGTGAGAAGGGTGTTCCTGGAGCGGAGTAGAGATAGGGGGGGGCTGGCGCTGCCCAACCTCTGTGGGTACTACTGGGCCGCCAATGTGACAATGGTGCGCAAGTGGGTGATGGAGGGGGAGGGGGCTGCATGGAAGAGGCTGGAGACGGCGTCCTGTGTGGGTACGAGTTTGGGGGCGCTGGCAACGGCGCCGCTGCCGCTCCCTCCAAGGAAGTATACCACGAACCCGGTGGTGGTGGCGGCCCTCAAAATTTGGGGGCAGTGGAGGCAGATGTTAGGGCCTCGGCGTGGACCCCATTATGGGGGAACCACCGGTTCGCCCCAGAAAGAACAGGTGGAGGGTTTTCGGGGTGGCACAGGGCAGGGCTACGAAAGTTGGGGGACCTATTTGTGGACGGGAAGTTCGCGAGCTTGGGTGAGATGGAGGAGAAGTACGGGTTCCCCCGGGGAACACCTTCAGGTACTTACAGGTAAGGGCGTTTGCCAGACGGCAGGTGGTGGAATTCCCACGGCTACTGCCACACACAGTACAGGACAGGGTGCTCTCAGGGGGGGAGTGGGGAAGATCTCGGAAACTTACCAGGTGATGCAGGAGGAGGAGGAGGCCTCGGTGGTGGAGTTGAAAGGTAAGTGGGAGGAGGAGTTGGGAGGAGGAGTTGGGAGAGGAGATGCCCTAGGGAGGGTGAACTCTTCCTCTTCATGCGTGAGGCTCAGCCTCATACAGTTTAAGGTGCTGCACAGAGCACACATGACCGGGACAAGGATGAGCAGGTTCTTTGGGGGTGAGGACAGGTGTGTTAGGTGCTCAGAGAGCCCAGCAAATCACACTCATATGTTCTGGGCATGCCCAGCGCTGGAGGAATTTTGGAAGGGCGTAGCGAGGACGGTGTCGAGGGTGGTAGGATCCAGGGTCAAACCGGGGTGGGGGCTCGCAATATTTGGGGTGGCAGAGGAGCCGGGAGTGCAGGAGGCGAACGAGGCCGGAATTCTGGCCTTTGCGTCCCTGGGAGCCCGGCGAAGGATTCTCCTTCAGTGGAAAGATACGAGGCCCCCAAGCGTGGAATCCTGGATCAGCGATATGGCAGGGTTCATTAAATTGGAGAGGGTGAAATTCGCCTTGAGAGGGTCGGTACAAGGGTTCTTTAGGCGGTGGCAACCGTTCTTAGACTTTCTGGCAGAACGATAGACATTGGTCAATGGCAGCAGCAGCTCGGGTGGTGGGGGGTGGGGGGTTTTACTTTATTTTTGTTTATGTTATTTACACTGAAGGGTCTGAGGGGATGTATACACCTGTTGTCTTAAATCGGGGTGTTAATGCTAATTTATTATTTAGGTACGGGGGGGGGTTGCTTTTTTAGATTGTGTTTTGTACTTAACCCTGTTGGGTTCTTTTTTCTTTCTCATTTTGTTATTGATATTTTATGAAAACCTTTAATAAAAATTATTTTTTAAAAATAAAAATATTATTTACAAGTTCATATTTGTGGGTAGCACTGTGGCTTCACAGCTCCAGGGACCTAGGTTTGATTCCCGGATTGGGTCACTGTCTGTGCGGAGCCTGCACGTTCTCCCCGTGTCTGTGTGGGTTTCCTCCGGGTGCTCCGGTTTCCTCCCACAAGTCCCAAAAGACATGCTGTCAGGTGAATTAGACATTCTGAATTCTTCCTCCGTGTACCCGAACAGCGCCGGAATGTGGCGTTTAGGGGCTTTTCACAGTAACTTCTTTTCAGTGTTAATGTAAGCCTACTTGTGACAATAAAGATTATTATTATATTTGGTTCTCTATAAGGATAGCATGCTGATTTTAGACTTCCTGTGGCGGCATGTAGGAGGAAGTCGCATGTTGGGTGGCTCCTGCTTGAGACTCGATATTTTAGAATTTAATGCCCGATCTCAGGGGCAATGTTTCGACAAATAAGTGCAGGAAGACATAAGGAGGGGGCTGTCAAAAAAACCAAAAGCCGTGAAGAAGGGGGCAAGTGAAGGTTCGCCGTCGAGCGCAAGGGTCAGCTCGGCAACTGGAAAGATGGCAAAAGCTGGGTGGGGCCACATTGCTTACGGCAGAAAGGATGACCGAGGTGATGGCTTTGAAACTCGAGAAACAGTTTGCAAAGCACATGAGGTGATGAGGAAAGAGATGATGGCGGTGCTGAAGGTGCTGGCGGATGAGGTGATTGCCTCGGTGAAGGCTGCGGTGTCGAGGACTTCGGCTGAGGCGTGGGAGCAGGGTGATAAAATGATGGGAGTGGAGGAGGCCTTGTTGCTACACAGCTCAATGGGTGAGGAGCTGCAGAGGGTGGTTGAGGCCAACAAAGGTCCGCGAGCCAAATTGGAGGACCTCGAAAACGATCTAGGCGGCAGAACTTGAGGATTGTAGGCCTGCCCAAAGGGTTGAAGGGCCCGAGGCGACTGAGCACTTTGCCAAGATGTTGGAGCTGTTGGGGGAGGGAGAAGATCCCTCCCTGTACAAACTGGATCAGGCTCATCGGCCGTTGAGGCCTAAACCAAAGGCTGAGTGAAGACGGCACTGTATAACGGTGGTGTGCAGTTCAGCTAACTTGAGGGTGACCTACAACTCCAAAGACTTTTATTTCGAGGTGGTGGAAGCGGCGGATGCATTTGTGAATGCAGTAGGACTGGGCAGAAGTGAGAAATGGGACTGGGAACTGGGACTGGTCTTGGACCCAGGGTAGGGGGATAGAAGAATATATATAGTTCTATTTTTTATTTCATGTTGTTATATGTGTTAAATGGGGTGAAGATGCCTATTTGGAGAAGGTAAGAGTGGGGATTTTTTGTAACAATGGCTTTCTGGGGTGTGTGTGTTTGCACAGGAACTGTTTGTTTGAAAGGGATTTCTTTGTTTTCCTGGGACCGGGCGGGGGAGGGGATTGGAGGGGAGTGGGCAGGGGCCTCCACACTAGCAAGCTCAAGTCAGCTAGTGAACGGAGGTGTGGTTGGGGGGGGGGGGGGGGGGGGTCAGCAGCCATTGGAGCCTGGTTGAACATGTTTCAGTGGGCCTAGGAGGTGTGAGGGGGGGGGGGGGGGGGGGGGAGGGAGAAAGAGGACTGATACTGGGGAGGTGTTTGAGAGAAAGTGGATGGGGGATTCTAATAATCTTTATTATTGTCACAAGTAGGCTTACATTAACACTGCAATGAAAATCCCCCAGTCGCCACACTCGGGCACCTGTTTGGGTACACGGAGGGAGAATTCAGAATGTTTAATTCACCTAACAAGCACGTCGGTCACTGGCAGGTCAGGCGCAGGTGATTAAAATGAACGTGCTGCCGCGATTTTTGTTTTTATTTCAGTTCCTGACAGTCTTTTTTTAAGGAAGTGGATAAGCTGATCACCTCATTTATTTTGGGGGGGTGGTAGTGGTGGAAGGTAGCAAGGGTTAGGAAGGTGGTCCTGCAGAGAGGGCAGCAGGCAGAGGGGTTGGGCCTCCCGAATTTATATTACTATCGGGCGGCGAATGCCGAAAAGGTGACGAGTTGCGGGGGGGGAGAAGAGGCCCAGTAGGTTAGAATGGGGGAGGGCCTGTGTTGACGATGTTAGCAACAGCACTGATCCCAATGGCTCCAGGTAAATACTCTGGGAATCTGGTGGTGGTGGCAATGCTGAAGATTTGGAGGCAGTTGAGGCAGTACTTTTAAACTGGGGGCAGGGTCAGGGGAGACGCCAATTCGGGGGAATCATAGATCGAACCAGGGAAGCTGGAAGGGAGGTTTGGGAGATGAGAGGAGAGGGGGGCCAGGGTTCCTGGGGGGACATGTTGCGAGGTTGAAGAGTTGGGGGAGAAATATGAGTTGGGGGAGAAATATGGACTGGAGCAAGAGGAAGGATTTAGGTACCTGCAGCTCCGGGACTTTGCTAGGAAGGAGGTTCAGAGCTTCCCGATAGCGGTGGCCCCCTCATTGTTGGAAAAGATACCGACGGCAGGGGGAATGGGAAAGGGGGTACGTCGGCGATCTATGGGAGGATTTTGGGGGACGGCGGGGAGTCCATGGAGGGGATCAAAGCCAAGTGGAAGGAAGAATTGGGGGAGGTTATGGAAGACGGTTTGTGATGTGAGGTGCTCCAGAGGGTGAACACCTCAACCTTGGGCACGAGGCTGGGGCTGATACAACTGAAGGTTGCGTATAGGGTACACCTCACGTGGGCAAGGATGAGCCAACTCTGAGGGAGTGGAGGACGTATGTGAGCGATGTGGGAGGAGCTCCGCAAACCACGTACCTATGTTTTGGTCATGTCCGAAGCTGGAGAGGTATTGGAGGGGTTCTTCTCAGGGGTACTACCCGTGGACTTGGAACCAGGGCCCCTAGAAGCCATTTTCAGTGTGTCGGGCCCGCCAGGGCTGCATGTGGGTGCGGGGGCAATGTTTTAACCTTTGCCTCACTGATTGCCCGGAGGCATGTCCTGCTGGGGTAGAGGTCATCTTCTCTACCGTGCGCCTCGGCTTGGCGGGGGATCTACTGGAATTTTTGACTCTCGGGAAGGTGAAGTTTGAGCTGAGGGGGGGGGGGGGGGGGGGGGGAGAAGGAGAAGGAGGAAGGGTTCTGCAATTCATGGGGACTGTTTATTATGCACTTTCGAGAATTGGTTGCCATTGAACATTTTGCGGAGGAGGAATTGGGGTTATTGTTGTTCTTGAGTACACTGTTTATGGATTGAGTGTTAATTTTCTTTTTTACGTGGAATGTTTTGGTCTGTATACTGAATGGGATGCTGTTTGGGGGATTGGTACTGTATTTGTTATTGTTTGTTTTCTTTGTTGTTTATCTCATGAAAATGTTGAAAATTAGGAGAATAAAAAGATTTTTTTTAAAAATGCTGATTTTAAATGCCTATTTGAAGAGGTAGCTCATGTACACATTGGCCAAACCAAATGGATCACAGGTGATTCAGGTGCGAGTTCTTACCCTCTCATTCTTATCAGCACAGAACAGGCGAGTGTGATGACGTTTTTGCACAACAATATATGTGATGCCAGGCTGATAGTCCTTTTCCAGGCTGATACAGGCTTCTCGAATTGCCAATAGTTCACAGTACAATACCTACAGCACAAAAGCAAATAAAGTATAATTGGTGGGAAATGTCCTTCTAAATATAGTTTCTCGGTAGTACACTACTTTATTCTGAAACAAAGAAACAGGCTGTCAAATTTTTGTGTGTTACATTCATCAGGGCAGATTTGCAAGAATACCAAATGTCAACTGGAATACCAAATGCCAAAAATTTATACTGCACAAGAGGGTGGTGATTGGTAGAGGCATTGCCATGGAGAATGCATCAGGGAACAGTTAACTGCCGAGCTTTTGTTTGAATTTAAACTAGACAGGTTGACTCAAATGGATCAAGACATTGCCAGGGGGAATGAACCAGGGAATGGCTGGTCCGAAGTAGAGTCATATCGGTTTGAAATGTTAACTCGTTCTCTCTTCAGATTCTGCCAGACCTGCTGAGTTTTCCATCACATTCTGTTTTTATTTCAGATCCCCAGCATTTTGATTTTATGATATAGCTGTCCAAGCTTTTGTTCAGTTGAAAAAGACACAATTTGTAGACAATTCTTTGTTTGTGAAGGACAGGGCCATTGAGTGAATAAATGTAGGTTCCAGCACATGTTGTGAGCCACATTCACTGATCCCGACTGAAAATCTTAAATTGGCTGTTAGTGTAATTTTCAGCACAATCCTGCTCCCTGGTGCATTCTCCGTGGCAATGCCTCTATTAATTTAGAGTTTTGACAGCAATACTTAGATCTAGTCTTTCCATAAAGATCAAGGATGCTGCTACCATTGAGCTAACACCATTACCTGGATTTTAGTTTGGAGGCAAGTTCTGTGAGAGGTGTGGTGACAGGCACTGATGAGAGGTTGGGAAGCCTGGAAGAACTGTAGGATCGTTCAATTTATTTTCCTGTGGTGTTCCATCCATAGGCACCCTAACAATAATCTTTATTATCACAGGTAGGCTTACATCAACACTGCAATGAAGTCACTGTGAAAAGTCCCTAGTCTCCACATTCTGGCAGACCTGATTGACAGAATGGAAATTCTTGGGTGGGAACCTTCCAAAAAAAGTTGGTGTATTGGCAAACTGAGAGACCATTGTGCTGCAGCGCAAAAGGTTGTCCCATGGTGATTGGGAAGTGCCTTGGATCAGGAGGAGAGGACCCCATGGTGGCTCTTTGCCTGGGCAATTCCAACAGTGGGGGATGGGTGGGATGAGGGAACAGGTGTTATTAAGTACCCTGTTTTAACCTGGAGGAAGAACTTCTGTTCCTCCTGGTCCATGCTGCAAACGTATTTTCCTCATGGATTCAACCCTTCTCACCTCCTTTAAGCTGCTGAGTTTCTCAAGGCCTTAGGAAACCCAGTTATAGTTGTTAAATTTAGAATGATTGTTAAAAGCGAAGGCAAGCAGCATCATTATATTTACATGAGCAACCTGCTTCCTGTGAGTAGGGCCTGCCCCTTGTACCACCTCCATTAAAAACAGGTTCTGTTCTTGTTCCAGATTTTTTGCATTTTTGGGAGTTAAATGTTCAGCCCCATGGATGGAAAAAGGATTGCATTTCTTAATTTCAGCAGCAAATTGGCGAAGTGAAGTCTTCAGTATAACTATGTCAAGGTATCTTCATAATTTTGGTGCTGGCTGCAGCCCAGGACTATCAAAATAGTGACAGAAAATTAGCACAATTTGTCCTGAATTAGTCTGAAATTTGCATTCAATTACTTTTGAACACAGGATACAATTGAGCAAGACAGTTATTTACAAACTACACTGACCTGACGGAATTGCCCCTCAGAAACACCATCCCGGTAAAATATAATCCGTGTGGGCTTAAAGCGAGTTGATTTGTAAAACTGGATGAGAAGTTCGCGAACCATTGAAGCCAGGTCTTGAATGATCTCCTGTCGAGGTCTCTGAACACGTACAGTGGCGCAGTAACGACTAGGGTGGGCATCCATACTGCCTACAACCTAGAAAATGGGAATCAGACAATTCCATATCAACAAATTATGTTCTGTTTTATGAACAATGCTTGGAGGCTGAATAATGCAAGGCTTCAGAGAGACAGATTTGCACATACGTGAATGGAGATACTAGTATTAAGTCAGAACGTTAGGCTGCCTTTCCACTAAACTGAGAAAGTTGGAAAGAGGGGATTTTTTTTTTCCACCAAGAACAAATTGACTGCATTGAAGCTTTTCCACCTTGTTCTTCTTGACCTTTCTGTGGTCTCTGATACAGTTGACCTCATCATCCTTCTCACCCGATTCCATTCTGCTCTTACCTAATTGCAGCCAGATAATCACTTGCAACAGCTTATCCCCATGCTCTTGTACTGTTGCATCTAATGTGCCTCAAGGAGTGATCTGTGACCCACTCCTATTTCTCATCAAAGAGAGTGAGAAAGTGAGCGAGAGGAAAGGAAAGCAAGTAAGAAGTTCAACTGAGCTTTTCAGGAGTTCTGTGGATGAGACACAGAATCTCTGCTTCTCTGGGCTTGTTTTCGTGCTTTTAGTATTATCTAATTTGAACTTATAAAGAACAGTCTGTGAAATTAATTAATGTATTTTAGTTTGCAAGTTATTACAACTGGGAATGCACTGTGCCGCACAAGTATGATACAACCGGCACATTGTTTTTTTTCCAGGCAAGAAATGTCCTAAGGAACCTAACTCTGGCATGAACATTTATTACTGTGCAAACCCATGATTCGTTGAAAAGGTAATCCACTTTTGACTTCCGGGTGCGGCGATGACCAGCTAGGTCGCACGTTTCGGCAGCTCCCGGTGGAGCGGACTTTTGGGCTCTTGATAGGAGCCCCAACGGCAATTCTAACGGCAAAAAACACTGTGCTGGAATCCAGAAGGGAATCCCCCCTGGACACGGATGGAAAAAAGAGGGGAAAGTGGCCGGATTGCGGTGGATCCTCTAGAGCAGCGGCCAGGAAGGCAGGCACAAAGCAAGATGGCGTCGGAAGGAGGCAGTTTAATATGGGGCCCTGACCAACAAGAGTTCCTGCGGCGTTGCGTGGAAGAACTCAAAAAGGAGATGAAGAAGGAGCTGTTGGCCCCGATATTACAAGCGATTGAGGGGCTAAAGGAGGAGCAAAAGACCCAGGAACAGGAGCTTCGGGTCGTGAAGGCAAAGGCTGCTGAGAATGAGGATGACATACAGGGCCTGGTGGTGAAAACGGAGATGCACGAGGCACAACACAAAAGGTGTGTGGAAAGGCTGGAGGTGCTGGAGAATAATGCGAGGAGGAAGAATTTAAGGATTCTTGGTCTTCCCGAAGGTGGAGAAGGGGCGGACGTCGGGGCATATGTGAGCACGTTGCTGCACTCGTTAATGGGATTGGAGGCCCCGACGGGTCCGCTGGAGGTGGAGGGAGCCTATCGAGTTATGGCGCGAAGACCGAGGGCTGGAGAAATTCCTCGAGCCATAGTGATAAGATTTCTCCGATATAAGGACAGAGAGATGGTCCTCAGATGGGCAAAGAAAACTTGGAGCAGTAGGTGGGAGAACGCGGTGATCCGCATATATCAAGATTGGAGTGCGGAGGTGGCGGGAAGGAGGGCAAGCTTTAATCGGGCCAAGGCGGTGCTGCACAAACGGAAGATTAAATTTGGAATTCTGCAACCGGCAAGACTGTGGGTCACGCATCAAGGGAAACACCACTACTTCGAAATGGCAGATGAGGCGTGGACATTTATTGTCGAGGAGAAGCTGGAGTGAGCTGGCCATAAAAAGAACGTTTGGGACAAAGTGGGGGGGTGAATATGTGGGATGAAGGGGGGGAAAAGAGGGAAGAGATGACTTCCCAAGTTGTTAATCCTGCGACCCTGTAACTTTTCTCTCTTCCCCATGTCGTGGGGGAGGGGGGGAGGGAGGATGAGGAGCTGAGGGCGCCGGCCATTGTTCCCGCGCTATGGTAATCACGGCAGGAACAGGGAAGCAGGGGAAGCAGGAAGGAGGGGGCCTCGCACAGTGTGAGCCGAGGTTGAGAGGGCTGAACGGGCCGATTAAGAGGGCACAGGTACTCGCACACCTAAAGAAACTTAAGGCAGATGTGGTTATGCTTCAGGAGACGCATCTGAAGCTGATTGACCAGGTCAGACTACGCAAAGGATGGGTGGGGCAGGTGTTTCATTCGGGGCTGGACGCAAAAAACAGGGGGGTGGCCATACTAGTGGGGAAGCGGGTAATGTTTGAGGCAAAGACTATAGTGGCGGATAGTGGGGGCAGATACGTGATGGAGAGTGGCAAATTGCAAGGGGAGGCGGTGGTATTAGTGAACGTGTATGCCCCGAACTGGGATGATGCCAACTTTATGAGGCGTATGCTAGGACGAATCCTGGACCTAGAAGTGGGGAAGTTGGTAATGGGTGGAGATTTTAATACGGTGCTGGACCCAGGGCTGGACAGATCGAGGTCCAGGACCAGAAGGAGGCCGGCTGCAGCTAGGGTGCTTAAGGACTTTATGGAGCAGATGGGAGGAGTAGACCCCTGGAGATTTAGACCTAGGAGTAAGGAGTTTTCGTTTTTCTCCTCTGTCCACAAAGTTTATTCACGAATAGATTTTTTTGTTTTGGGAAGGGCACTGATCCCAAAGGTGACAGGGACGGAGTACACGGCTATAGCCATTTCGGATCATGCTCCACATTGGGTGGACCTGGAGATAGGGGAAGAAAAACAACAGCGTCCACCCTGGAGAATGGACATGGGATTATTGGCAGATGAGGGGGTGTGTTTAAGGGTGAGGGGGTGTATTGAAAGGTACTTGGAACTCAACGATAATGGGGAGGTACAGGTGGGAGTGGTCTGGGAGGCGCTGAAGGCAGTGGTTAGAGGGGAGCTGATATCTATTAGGGCACATAAAGGAAAGCAGGAGGGTAGGGAAAGGGAGCGGTTGTTGAAAGAACTTCTGAGGGTGGACAGACAATATGCGGAGGCACCGGAGGAGGGACTGTACAGGGAAAGGCAAAGGCTACATGTAGAATTTGACTTGTTGACTACGGGTAATGCAGAGGCACAATGGAGGAAGGCACAGGGTGTACAGTACGAATTCGGGGAGAAGGCGAGCAGGCTGCTGGCCCACCAACTGAGGAAAAGGGGAGCAGCGAGGGAGATGGGGGGGGGGGGGGGTGAGAGATGAGGAGGGAGAGATGGAGCGGGGAGCGGAGAGAGTGAATGGAGTGTTCAAGGCATTTTATGAAAGATTATATGAAGCTCAGCCACCGGATGGGAAGGAGAGAATGATGTGCTTTCTGGATCAGCTGGAATTTCCTAAGGTGGAGGAGCAGGAGAGGGTGGGACTGGGAGCACAGATTGAGACGGAGGAAGTGGTGAAAGGGATTGGGAGCATGCAGGCGGGGAAGGCCCCGGGACCAGACGGATTCCCAGTTGAATTCTATTGGCAATATATGGACTTGCTGGCCCCGCTACTGATGAGAACCTTTAATGAGGCGAGGGAAAGGGGGCAGCTGCCCCCGACTATGTCAGAGGCAACGATATCGCTCCTCCTAAAGAAGGAAAAAGACCCGCTGCAATGCGGTTCTTACAGGCCCATTTCCCTCCTGAATGTGGACGCTAAGATTCTGGCCAAGGTAATGGCAATGAGGATAGAGGATTGTGTCCCGGGGGTGGTTCATGAGGACCAAACTGGGTTTGTGAAGGGGAGAATACAAATTATACGGAGGCTGCTAGGGGTAATGATGATGCCCCCACCAGAGGGGGAAGCGGAGATAGTGGTGGCGATGGATGCCGAGAAAGCATTTGATAGAGTGGAGTGGGATTATTTGTGGGAGGTGTTGAGGAGATTTGGTTTTGGGGATGGGTATATCAGGTGGGTACAGTTGCTGTATAGGGCCCCGATGGCAAGCGTGGTCACGAATGGACGAGGGTCTGACTATTTTCGGCTCCATAGAGGGACGAGGCAGGGATGTCCTCTGTCCCCGTTATTGTTTGCACTGGCGATTGAACCCCTGGCCATAGCATTGAGGGGTTCCAGGAAGTGGAGGGGAGTACTCGGGGGGGGGGAGAAGAACACCGGGTATCTCTGTATGCGGATGATTTGTTGCTGTATGTGGCGGACCCGGCGGAGGTGATGCCAGAGATAATGCGAATACTTGGGGAGTTTGGGGTTTTTCAGGGTATAAACTGAACATGGGGAAAAGTGAGTTGTTTGTGGTGCATCCAGGGGAGCAGAGCAGAGAGATAGAGGATTTACCGTTGAGGAAGGTAACAAGGGACTTCCGGTACTTGGGGATCCAGATAGCCAAGAATTGGGGTACATTGCACAGGCTTAATTTAACGCGGTTGGTGGAACAGATGGAGGAGGACTTTACAAGATGGGACATGGTGTCCCTGTCATTGGCAGGCAGGATGCAGGCGGTTAAAATGGTGGTCCCCCCGAGATTCCTTTTTGTGTTTCAGTGCCTCCCGGTGGTGATCACGAAGGCTTTTTTCAAAAGAATCGAGAAGAATATTATGAGTTGTGTGGGGGCTGGGAAGACCCCGAGAGTGAAGAGGGGATTCTTGCAGCGTAGTAGTGACGGGGGGGGGGGGGGGGGGGGGGGGCTGGCACTACCGTGCCGAAGTGAGTACTACTGGGCCGCCAATGTTTCAATGGTGTGTAAGTGGATGGGAGAAGGGGAGGGAGCGGCGTGGAAGAGATTGGAGAGGGCATCCTGCAGGGGGACTAGCCTACAAGCAATGGTGACGGCACCGTTGTCGTTCTCACCAAAGAAATACACCACAAGCCCGGTGGTGGTGGCTACATTGAAAATTTGGGGGCAGTGGAGACGGCATAGGGGAAGGACGGGAGCTTCGGTGCGGTCCCCGATAAGAAACAATCATAGGTTCGTTCCGGGGAGAATGGATGGGGGATTTGGAGCATGGCAAAGAGCTGGGGTAGTACAATTAAGAGATCTATTTGTAGATGGGACGTTTGCGAGTCTGGGAGCGCTGACGGAGAAATATGGGTTGCCCCAAGGGAATGCATTTTGGTACATGCAATTGAGGGCTTTTGCGAGGCAACAGGTGAGGGAATTCCCGCAGCTCCCGACGCAGGAAGTGCAGGATAGAGTGATCTCAGAGACATGGGTGGGGGATGGTAAGGTGTCGGATATATACAGGGAAATGAGGGACGAGGGGGAGATATCATGGTAGATGAGCTGAAAGGGAAATGGGAAGAAGAACTGGAGGAGGAGATTGAGGAGGGGCTGTGGGCTGAGGCCCTACGTAGGGTAAACTCATCGTGTGCCAGGCTAAGCCTGCCTGATACAATTTAAGGTGTTACACAGGGCGCATATGACTGGAGCACGGCTTAGTAAATTTTTTGGGGTAGAGGATAGGTGTGCGAGATGCTCGAGAGGCCCAGCGAATCACACCCACATGTTCTGGTCATGCCCGGCACTACAGGGGTTCTGGGTGGGGGTGGCAAAGGTGCTTTCGAAGGTGGTGGGGGTCCGGGTCGAACCAAGCTGGGGGTTGGCTATATTTGGGGTTGCAGAAGAGCCGGGAGTGCAGGAGGCGAGAGAGGCTGATGTATTGGCCTTTGCGCCCCTAGTAGCCCGGCGCAGGATATTGTTAATGTGGAAGGAAGCCAAACCCCCGGGTGTGGAGACCTGGATAAACGACATGGCAGGGTTTATAAAGTTAGAACGGATTAAGTTCGTGTTAAGGGGTTCGGCTCAGTGGTTCACCAGGCGGTGGCAACCGTTCGTCGATTACCTCACAGAAAGATAGAGGGAATGGAAAAGAAGTAGACAACAGCAGCAACCCGGGGGGGGGGGGGGGGGGGGGGGGGGGGGGGGGAGAAGGAGGAATCGAACGGACTCTCAGAGATGTTATTGTATATGTATAATATGTATAGGTAGTTGTTATAGGTAATTGTATATTGGATTGTTGGATTGTATTTTTGGAGAGT
Organism: Scyliorhinus torazame; assembly: GCF_047496885.1. Classification (NCBI taxonomy): domain Eukaryota; kingdom Metazoa; phylum Chordata; class Chondrichthyes; order Carcharhiniformes; family Scyliorhinidae; genus Scyliorhinus; species Scyliorhinus torazame. The sequence goes on along the minus strand of NC_092707.1, from coordinate 173,489,477 downwards.
ATTTATTTTGGACAAGGCAGTTGCCATTCAGTTTTGTTTTTGTTTATATATTATTTATTTACTTGCTTAAAACTGGCCACTGTTATTTATATTGCTTTATTGTTGTGTAAAAGAAACACTACGTACTGTTATGTTTGGCCAAAAACCTTGAATAAAATATATATTTTTTTAAAAAGGTAATCCACTTTAAAAGTTGCGATTTGCAGTTCCTGTGCATGTCTTGTATCCCTTCTGCTTGACGGCACTAGTTGGTTGTACCAAAAGAGTTGAACCCAGTACCTGATTCCCTGTCGGGAGGGAAGCCACATAACCCCCCCCCATCAGACACACGCAGCACCGACTGATGACTCTGAGCAGTGTGCCCTGAGTGCAGCCACAACTTTAAATGAGGACTTGTTGTAGCAGGACACCCAGGTCCCTCTGTACCAGAGTTCTGCAATCTTTCTGATTAAATAGTACACTGTTTTCATGTTCTTCCTGTCGAAGTATACAAGTTCATTGTGTCCTACATTATACTCCATCTGCCAAATTTCTGTCTTCTCACTTAACTCGTTTATATCCCTTTGCAGACTCCTTTTGCCCTCTTCACAACTTACTCTACCTATCATGGTGCCATCAGCACATTCAGCAACTGCATATTCAGTTCAGTCATCCAAGTCATGGATGCAGATTGTCAATAGTTTAGGCCCAGCACTGATCTCTGTGGGGCTCCACTAGTTGAATGCTTGCCAACTTGAAAATAGCTCTCAATCCTGGGCAAACAAATTGAGAGGGCTAATTATGTAGTGTAAATGGAGTACATCATGTCTGGAAGTGACACATCCTTCTATTTATTCCAACCTATTCCACCTCCCATGCTCCCCACAATCAACCGCATGTAACATAAGGTGGGCTATCTTAATGGTAACATGCCCCATAACTAGTAAATTCCAAAATATGCCTGAAAAACTCAAGTACTAAATGAAAAAGGACCCAGCATGATCCTTCGCCCACAAATACTCAAGAATACACAGTACACAAATCAGCACTTGTGTACACTGCATTTCCCCCCCACCCCCCCGAGAGAATTGTCAAAATATGCATGTACGAACACTTACAGCAGCAATGGAGGGTTTCTTGCCATCTCCAGCTGGTGGGTGGGTGACATCAGCTCCCAGGAATATCACAGGCTGCTGGAACACGGATGGTCTACAGACATAAAATGAAGAAATAGACCGTTCTTAAGTGGTCTGTTCAAAATAGGAACAGATTGAACACAATTGTAGCTGCATTTTGTTTTTGCAAAATTAACTTGTGCATCATTTGCAGAGTCTGGTCAGAATATAAAAATTTGAGTAATTGCAAGCTACTTAAACTTTTTGGTCAACTGTATTATTCGAGTTCCAACACCCATCTTAATACAGTAAATTACATTTTGTAGTAAAATGGAATACGTGGTAGATGTAATGTATAGCCCACTGAAATTCAACTCCTGATAAACATTTACTTCTGCAGGCTACAGTTTCATGCTCGTGTGACTGGAGTCAGCAGAGTAGCACAGTGGTTAGCACTGTGACACTGCACAGCGCCAGGGTCCCAGGTTCGATTCCCGGCTTGGGTCACAGTCTTTGCGGTGTCTGCATGTTCTCTGCATGGTTTTCCTCCGGGTGCTCCGGTTTCCTCCTACAAGTCCCGAAAGACGTGCTTGTTAGGTGAATTGGACATTTTGAATTCTCCCTCTTTGTGCTGGAACAGGCGCCAGAATGTGGCAACGAGGAACTTTTCACAGTAACTTCATTGCAGTGTTAATGTAAGCCTACTTGTGTCAATAAAGATTAAAAGATTTGAAATATATATATATATAATCTTGATGAAAACCATCCATGTATAAAACAATGCAAGTATCTAACACAAACTCTTAACTACCTACAGCAAAAAACACTAGCAAGAAGCCATCACTCGCAGCATCAATCTTATTCCCTTCCCATCAAAATGTATTCTTTCATACATCGTCAGGTGCTTCATCTCCATCTCTTCCCTTTTCCACACACCCCTTTCCCTTCCAACATTTGGTTTGCTGGAAGGGGGCCAATAGAAATATAGTTGGCTGAGCTAGAAAGCGCTCAATTTAAAAAAAAGTGCCAAATTTAATGCCATTAGGTACGAAGAGAATGTGAATTACAACGTAAACTATGCAGATTGCCACTAATCTGCTGCTTATGTAACCACCCATTTTATTTGTGATTCGTGTTAGAACTTTCACTTCTGCGATACAGATTTCATCAGCACCCTCTATTATTTTGCTCAATTCAAGTTAATTCCTGGAGTTCTTTTGTCCTGAATTAAATCCAGCAACTCATTCAAATTTCCCACTTAAACTTCTTAAATTGTAATTTATTTACAAATATAACCATTATATCTTCCCCAATTTTCTCCCCATATCTCTGCTTGTATTGAGTTTCAGTTTCACAGGCATGAAGTGACTGTTACCATCTCAGCCTTGTAACAATGTTTCATGCATGGACTCAAGATCGTTAATGCTAGAAATTTGTAAATATATCACAACTGAGCCGAAACCCGTCTTCACCTGTTTTCAGCAGGAATCACTGAGTTGTGATCGGATGGAGGTACTTCAGGTGATTTTTCCTGGTCCTAGGTGGGGACACTCAGGCCAATGACCTCCTGTTTGGAGATCAGCATAGTCTGTAGGGCCAGAGATAAAACTTGAATTCTTCCTGGTCTCTGTGCTTCATGTATTTATTCACCAAGTTAAAAGAGAGCCCAATTGAACTTCTGACTGTACCCACTGCCTCAAGTTGCTCTGTGGAGAAACACAGCCATTGTTCCGCCAAGATAACCTACTAGGCTGCATAGTTCATTTAGAGATGTACCAAGATGAGAAATATTAAGTTACACTTTAAACCAGTAATCATCTGTCATAAAGCCAAAGCTCTCACCTATATTATTGACAAAACTGCAAACCTCACAAAAGTCAAAAAAATTGACAAATCAAATAGATGCAAATGAAGCTTAAATTTACAGTTCTCTTTGATACTGATCATAAACATGAGGTCATCCAAAACTCCACAGGCTGTGTTTTAACTCGGAGCAAACTATGCACTCTGACCTACATTGGTTCAGTCAAATTATGCCTTGATTTAAAAATTCTCACCTGGTTTTCAAATCCCTGCCTGGCCTCACTATCTCTTATCTCCTCCAACTCCATAACTCTCAGAGACACCCATGCTCCTCTAATTTTAGCTTTGCGTCCCAGATTTTAAGCTCCATTAGTAGCTACGCCTTCAAATGCCTAGAACATAAGCTATGGCACACTTTTTGTATGCCTAGCCACCTACCTTTCCTCCTTTAAGCAACTCCTTAAAACCTACTTCTTTGATCAAAGGTCATCATTGGTTATCTGACTTAATATCTTGGATAACTTGGTGTCATATTTTATTTTATAATGTTCTTGTGAAGCACTTGGGATGTTTCATTACTTTAAGGTGCTATATAAGTTGTTGTTGATCATTAATGTAAGACTGACGTTAAGCAAAGGAACAAAGAAATGCACTAACCGTTGATGTGGTACCAGAATGTTGTTGATTCCGCCTAGTTTCACATTGATCTTCAGGCATAGGTTCGATAACGTCTGTGGAGACGTTTTGACAACATTCTTCACTTGAACACACTGAGTAGCCATCCCCAGAAGAGTATCTCCCACACGTTTCACCTCGGCTAAAAGAAAGGTGAATGCATTAGAAGTTTTCTTTTTCTTTAACTGTTCCTCTTTCAAGTTAGTCAATTGTCATTCCCCAAGGCATTCAGACTATCTGTTCCAGGCTACCCACAAAATTACTTGAATCTCCAGTCAACTGATCTTCTGCAGGATTAAGAATTATAGTACGAGATAAGATAGGTGGGAGATTCACTCCGAGCATTTCATGGCCCAGAGTGCTCCACTTCCCTGACCACTAGTGCTCCTGGCTAAAATAACTTCATAATGAATTCATATAAATAGTAGAGGTTCTGGTGCCATTTCTATAAAATTTTAAGACAGTATATGAAAAACATCCAGTCTTAATTTATTAGAGGCAAAGTGTTTCCAATATGAACATTGAAAATAATTAGAGATTAAAATTGAAAATTTAAGACAACCGAGTAAACATTGGAAGAAAACATCAACCACAATGAATACTACTGCTGTAATGCAAGGCCAATACAATACTAACTGCTTCAGGCAAATAGTGCTATCAAAGGTATGCTGTTTCACTTGTGCTGTTGCATTCTTCCAATATGTTGGAGCACCACTGCCTGTGTTCAGTTTCACTCTGAACAAATTTAATGCACGTCTGACAGCTAGGTGATGTTGGTGGAGACCAGGGGCGGAATTCTCCGTTATCGGCGCGATGTCCACCGACCGGCGCAAAAAAATGGCGCAAATCCCACCTGCATCACGCCGCCCCAAACGTCGCAAAGTCTCCGGCCCGGAATGGGCTAGCAGCGACGTGACGCTATCCGCGCTGGCTCACGTCGCGCGGCGTGACGGCTCAAAAGACGCGCTGCTCCCCCCACCCGACCAGAAGACCCGACCGGATGGCCGCCCGCCGCTCAGCCCCGAGGTTCCAGTCCCGCGACATTGAGGCGCTCCTGGACGCAGTGGAGCAGAGGAGGGAGGCCCTGTATCCCGGACACGGCCGCAGTCGCCCCACGCCACAGCCGGCGTCTGTGGAGGGAGGTGGCAGAGGCCGTCAGCGCTGTGGCCCTGACACCACGGACAGGCACCCAGTGCCACAAGAAGGTGAACGACCTCGTCAGGGCAGCCAGGGTGAACCCCACCCCCCTGCCCCATATCCCCCCTCCCCCCCATATCCTCCCTCCCCCCCATATCCTCCCTCCCCCCCCCCATATCCTCCCTCCCCCCCCATATCCTCCCTCCCCCCCCATATCCTCCCTCCCCCCATTTCCCCAAGTGAATCCAGCCCTAACCTTAGCCTCTGCAATACATGCGCAACCGATGGCGTGCATTCATATACCTGTCTAACACTGTTGCCTTTTACCCCTGCCACCACCCCCCACAGGAGAAGCGCGAACACAACACCAGGGAGCATGTGAGGACTGGAGGAGGCCCAGCTGATGAGAGGCCACTGGCCGAACATGAGGGAAGGGCCCTGGAACTGGCTGGCGGACCGGGAGGTTGCTGATTCAGAGGTCAGGGGCCCACCAGCAAGTGAGCCACCGACAGCCCGTCCCCATATCCCCCCTCCCCCATATCACCTGATCACTGCCTGTGTGTCTAACCATGCATGCTTCATTGTGTATCGCAGGAGCAAACGTCGAGGCACCCATCCCCGCAGATGCAGACCGCCCGCACGATGCCCCTCGGAGACCACTGGAGACGGAGAGACCCGGACCCTCTGGCATGCGAAGCCCGCACGATGCCCCTCGGAGACCACTGGAGACGGAGAGACCCGGACCCTCTGGCATGCGGCGCCCGCACGATGCCCCTCGGAGACCACGGGAGATGGAGAGACCTGGAGCAACAGGGAGACGGCGCCCCCGTCTCATGCGGGTGCAGCGACGCAGGCGTGTGCCACCCAGCGACGAAAGGGGCAGCCACAGGCCCCCGTCACAGCCGAGCCACGAAACCACAACCCAGGACACCCCTACCCAGGAAACTGAAATACAGGACAGTGACACAGATTGGATGGGCGGAGACGAACCGCCACCCCAAAGTGCCATGGACTCAGAGTAGGACGATGCGCACGACACAACGCCACTGCTGTCACCAACACCCTCCACCATCGCAGAGACGCTCACCTCGGTTGGGCACTTTAGTGATGAGGCGTCTGGTACACTCACTGGTGCGCACAACACAGCCGTTCCGGTACAGCAGGTGGAGGTAGGAGCAGCAGAGGGGCCGGGCAGTCGGAGGGCAGCCCGGCGCAAGCGAACATCTGCCACCCAGATGGATCCCGGGTTCCTGGAGTTACCACACCCACCCATAGGTCCGATGCAATCACCAAACCTGAGACGAGCGAAGAGGGTGACGGCCAGCTTGCGGCGGCTGCAGTCGCAGGTGGAGGAGTACACCGACGTTCAGGAGCTGGCAGTGGTGCCGGTCATGCGTGCCACCCAGGCCGACACCGCATGGGTGGCGTCCACGGTGGAGGCAATGGGTGCGACGGTGTCAGACATGGGGAGCGGTTTGCGAGGCCTGGGGCTTTCCGTGCAGGCGGCGTCTGTGGCCCAGGACATGGCTGCCCTCTCACAGGAGGCCATGAGCCAGCGCCAGCGGCAGATGGCAGAGGGGCTCAACTCCGTGGCACAGTCTCTGCAGGCCATGGCCCAGTCTCAGCAGGCCATGGTCCAGTCTCAGCAGGCCATGGCCCAGTCTCAGCAGGCCATCGCTGAGGGCATCGGCGCCATTGCCCATGTGCTAGCCGGCGTCGCACAGTCACAGACAGGGATTGCCAACTCCCTAAGCTCCATGGCTGCAAACCTGCAGACCCTTGTCGATACCAGCACGGGCCTCCAGGACTGGCAGCGCCAGATGTCGGGTGGGCGTCGGATGGCCAGTCCGTTCGCATCCCCCACCCATGTAGAGGCCTGGGGGCCATCGGGCACCCCGAGGGAAGAGGTGGTGCTGGGGCCTGTTCCGGGTCCCATTGTAGGGGAGGTCCCAGAACATCTCAACACCTCGGGCTCCCCCCCTTCCGTCCCAGGTGCATCGGGTGGGCAACGGGCAGGACAGGCTGGCAGCTCGCCATCCCAGTTGCCCGGGCCGCAGCCTGGCCCATCTAGGCCAGGACGCCCCAGGAAACGGCCGCCAAAGGGATCCCGTGTCAGAGGGCAGGAATCACAGGAGTCCACCTCCAGTTCTGCTGTACCGTCTGGGGACCCACCTAGGCGTAGTCAAAGGGCCCGTAAGGCCAAACAATTAGACACTGAGTAAGTTGGCACGGGTGCAGGGCACAGATGAGTTTTAGGGGCTAGGGCACGTGCATGAACTCCTTTCGTTATTAAAGTCAATGTTACACCTACAGAAGCTGCCTTTGTGCTCTGTCCAAAGCGCGCGGGGGTCTCATGTACGTTGAGCGCAAGTGTGTGTGTGAGGGGTGGTCTTACCTCAGCCCCAGGTGAGTCTGCCCCCTTCCCCCTGGGCCGCCATCAACATCCCCCCGGGCAGAGGACGGGACCGTGCGCTGCAGTGTCACAGCCGCATGCAGGGATGGTCCGGGTGGACGGTGGTACTGTGGCCATGGGTCAGACATAGTCCAACGATGTGGAGCCAGGAGCTCATCGCAGGGCGGGTTGTCATCATCCTCCATGGCCTGCAATAGACACGCGTCCACCGGCAACTGAGAGAGCCCGGCCGTTGTGCCGCAGGTGGATCGGCAATGGGGGGGGGGGGGGGGTGTGCATGCGGGTGCGGTGTGGGTGGATGGGTGGGGGGGGTGGGGGGGGTCGGGCGTTGCCATGGTGTGCGGTCTGTGGCCATACTACCCGATTCCCACGCCCATCTAGTCAGTGAAGCGGGCATCTATCAGCCTGTCCCGTGCCCGCTGGCCCAGCTGGTAACGGTGGACAGCCACCCGCCCGTGTCTAGCCCGTCTGCCCTGACCATTGCCCCCATCCCCCTCATCTGGGGAGGACTGCGCCTCTTCCTGCTGCTCCTCCACTCAGCCATCCTCTGCCTGCGGCACATCGCATCTCTGCTGGGTGATATTGTGCAGGACGCAGCACACCACAATGATGCGGCCGACCCTATCTGACCGATACTGGAGGGCGCCCCCAGAGAGGTCCAGGCACCTGAAACGCATTTTCAGCACGCCAAAGCACCTCTCTATCACTCCCCTTATTGCTACATGGGCATCATTGCAGCGGTTCTCCGCCTCATTGCGTGGCCTCCGTATAGGCGTCATCAGCCACGATCGCAATGGGTAGCCCCTGTCGCCCAGCAACCAGCCCCTCAGCCGGGGATGGTGTCCCTCGTACATGCCGGGGATGTATGACCGCGACAACACGTATGAGTCGTGTACACTGCCCGGGTAACGGGCGCAGACGTGCAGGATCATCATGCGGTGGTCGCAGACCACCTGTATGTTCATCGAATAGGTCCCCTTCCTATTGGTGAACATGGCCCTGTTATCTGCAGGTAGCCGCACGGCGACATGCATCCCATCAATCGCGCCCTGGACCATGGGGAACCCAGCCACGGCAGAGAAGCCCACGGCCCGGGCATCTTGGCTGGCCCGGTCCACAGGGAAGCGGATGTAGCGGTGCGCAATGGCATATAGGGAGTCTGTCACTGCCCGGATGCACCGGTGCACCGATGTCTGCGATATGCCGGACAGATCCCCACTCGGTGCCTGGAATGGCCCCGTTGCATAAAAGTTCAGGGCCACCGTAACCTTGACGGACACGGGGAGAGGGTGTCCCCCGCCAGTGCCACGCGGTGACAGGTGCGCCAGCAGGTGGCAGATGTGTGCCACAGTTTCCCGGCTCATCCGGAGTCTCCTCCTGCATTCCCGGTCCGTGAGGTCCTGGTATGACAGCCGGGGCCGGTACACACGGGGCGTCCTCGGGTGCCTCCGTTGCCGTGGGGCCGCGACGTCCTCCTCCCCCTCCTCGTCCTGTCGGTCAGGTGTTCCTTCAGCCTGGTCGGAGCAGCCTCTCTGGCACGCTCCTCATCATCCAGGGCAACATAGACATTAGCGGCTGCCGCCACGGCGGCCAACATCGCTGGCTGACCGGAAAACATGACGGACGACATGTCATCATTGCCCATACCCCCTCCTCCATCCCAGCCAGGTGACATGGACCGCATGGGTCCGACTGTTGGAGGCTGCCCCCCCTCCCCTCCACGGACCCCCCCCCGGGAGCCCAGCCCACTCTAACCCCCCCCCCCCCCCCGACACACACACACCACACACACACACCACACACACACACACACACACACACACACGGCAGCCCCGAAGTCCATTGCCTTGTGCCCACCCGGGCCATTCTCCGAGGTGTGCGGTGCGATTGACGCCCCGCCGACTTTTCTCCCTTCAGAGAATTCGGCGGGGGCGGGATTCACGACGGCCCAAGGCGATTCTCCGACACGGCGGGGGGTCGGAGGATCTCGCCCCAGAGGTCAATCTTGACTCCATTTTGGACTTATTCAAAAAGTGAAAAGTGGAACATTACAATGTATAGCTCTTAACTTTGCAACCCAACCCTAGTGTCAATAAATGTAACTTCATACTATTTTGAAGACAGGTAAACAAATGATTAACCTTTCAAAAGGACACTTCTGAGTTATTCTAACTGAACAATTTCTAAAGGAAACCCATCAAATTAAAATTACATCCCAGTTATCGGTGATGCGCCCCATACTGTCTCTTCATACTCTTCAAATTATGAAATGAATTAAATAAAGCTAATTAACAACCCCTTAAAGTGCCTTTGTACCAAAAAACAATAACATTCCTGGGGTTGATGAATTCCAGAATGTCTTTATATGTGCACAATTATCCAGTGACTGGTCCCACCTATAGACACTTAGCCTTATTTTACACAATTAACAGTGGATACAGGCACACACACAACTCGTTACCAGCAGCAATCTAAACGAGGCTGGGATAAAAATCGAAGACAAATACACAAAACAAGGCTGATCAGACTTCATTCACATTTTATTAGCTCCAATGAGAGTACACATAGCCTTCAATCTTTCATTTCTTCTACACCTTCAAGTGGATGTTGATTACAGGAATTGACACACCCTTGTTAGATGAGCACCTAATGCTAGATTTACACTAAAACTGTGCTGGGAGCCCTAAATATATTTATCCTAAGTATATAAATAGCAAAAAAGTCCCTCACAGCAAGACGGGCTAATGAATTCTGCACTGTAAACAACATTTTACAAAACACAGACTCTTAAAAATAGTTAATGTGTGCGTAATGCTAGGAATTAAATAGTCAATTAAGCAAAACTTAAATGTGTCTTTTTAATACCAGAAGAGGTGTTTAAATACGAAAGATAAAGGACTGTGACTTGCACCTGGGTACCGTTCCTAGCACCAGCAGAGACCTGTCCCGATTCTCCACTGGCAGGAGCGCTGAAACTCCAGAACAGAGTCCCAGCCACTCTGTTGCAATACTTTCCCCATGTCAGTCTAAAAAACTTCTGAAAGCTATCAAAAAAGTACTATTTCTGACAGTGGATACCCTTATTGTATGGTTTCTGGTAGCCAGCCAGTGGCTGAATTCTGCTGTCCTTGTTCGCAGAGGGGAGTTTCCGGTGCCGCTAGAGTAAATGGAGTTTGGCTGGAATGCCAAATTTTCCATTCTCGTTCATAATGGGTCCTGCCATGGACGAGACCGGAGAATCCGGCCCAATGTTTTTACTTTCATTGTCTTTAAATTACTCAAGACTTCAAAAAGCAGTGAGTGGAGTTGTTTGGAGACACTTAAAATCCCTCTCTTCGATCAACATCATTAAAACAGCTGAGGAATACAGACATATGGGGTGGGATTCTCTCAGGCCGGGGCTGGGGCGGAGAATCCCCGCGACCAGCACGAAACACGCCACACCGCCCCGTCACCGGCGTGCGATTCTCCGCAGAGCGGAGAATAGGCGCCATTGGCGCGGCTGGCCCGCCGATTCTCGGCCCGGCATGGGCCGAGCAGCCACCGTAAAAAAGCCACGTCCCACTGACGCCGTCCACACCTGCTCTCAGCTGGTAGGAACTCGGCGTGGAAGGGTCGGCCTGTGGAAGGCGGGGTGCCCACCGATTGGCGGGCTAGCCTCTCTGGCTGGCGGCCTCCTGTCTTCTGCGCCGGCCCCTGTAGTCCTGCGCCATGTTGTGTCGGGGCCGGCGCGTTGTAGGAAGCCACTGTGCATGCGCGCGTTGGCACCGGTGCCACTGCGCATGCGCGGATCCCGCAGTGCCCATCTGACGCCGGGATCAGCAGCTGGAGCGGCGTGAACCACTCCAGTGGCGTGCTGGCCCCCCGTAGGGGCCAGAATTGCTGATCCTGAAGCAGTGTTGACGCCGTCGAGAAAAGCGACGCTGTTTCTGACGGCGTCAACACTTAGCCTCAGGATCGCAGAATCCCGCACATGAAATGCGACCTGTGTTAGGCAAGAAATTCTTTATTTACAACCTTTTCCTTTAAGAATTTCTGTCAATGTTACACATGCTAGGCGACATTTAATGCCGGCAATGGACATCTTGCCTATTAGCTAGAGAACCGGTGAGAACCTGTGTAGCTTCCTCTGTACAAGGCCTGCGTAACTAATTGCCTCTCAGGCACTTGTTGCTAGAAGCACTGTGGGAGCCTGTAAGAAACTCTGACAAGGTTGCTTTTCAGGCTCCCTTTGTAGCAACTGCAGCAGGATAAGTTTAATTGCTCACTCAAGTGCCTCAATTGGCAACGGGGCAGGAAGGCCATTCACTAGCCTGTGCAAGACTTAATCCAGGCAGAGTGGGATGGTGGTGAGATCTCCATTTGGCACCTACGTGTCCGATTAAATGACTTCTCCCAACACCTAATTTGCCTTGGAGGGCAATAAATTCTGCTGACCAAGGCAATGATAGATGTGCAACAATTGGTTGTGGAATTCATGGGACAGAGGGGGCTAAAATTAATCATCTTTGCAGTGCCTGATCACTCATCGCTGCTGGAAGTGCACGTGAATCTTGAGTGAGGATAAAAATGTGCTCTACAGGAATGTCCAAAATGCTTGCTCTCACTTACAGCCAAGACTTACACACAATGACACTTAGATGAGGTGCTACAGGGAAATTAATGGCTGTGGAACTGTATGCCAGGAAAGGATCAAAACCTTCACATTAGAACAGCTAAGCGCACCTACAAATTTCAAGAATATTTTATTACCATAGACTGGCGTTTTCCCAGGCAGAATGACAATGACAAGCTGGAGTCCTGAATAGGTGTTCTTCAGATGCCTGAACATTGGCTCCACACTGTCAGCTCCCTGTGCATATTTACAGAAACATGGCTGCCCCTGGATAGGCATCCCTGCATCTTTAGATATTTTCCGCAGCTGGTCAGTAAAACTCCTAAGAAGGCAGTTGTAAATTAATGTCAATTCGATTTAAATGCAATTAAGACTGGAATTCTATAAATTATAAGGCTTTTAAAAGCAATTACTTTGTTTGGAAGTATCTAGCTGGAACTAAACATTTAAAGTCACAGGAAGCTTCATCTTACTTAAGTACTTCTTCTCTACATTGTCTCTGTGCTGCAAAACATGCTATCGCCCACATTTTGATTTCAACCCCGGTGTGGAACTGTTTCCCTCGCATATCCCAAACACCATGACTTGGAGTAGCAACTGTTCGATTCTGCAAAGGGGAAGAAATAAAATAAAAGATCATGTCAGTGACACTTTTTTCAAAATTGAAAATCTTATGCAATTCAAACATGCTCAGATTCTGAAAAGAGCAAAAAATATTTATGCAACTTTCACAAACAAAACCAAAATATAGAAAAGGTTTTGCGGAATAATTTCGGAATCTGTTCATCAATGTAACTTTTAAAATATTATTACAGAGGTTTGAGCCACGTGCTTGGGCTGCTGACCTGAAACGTGTGTGCAGAAGTGGTGAGATCAGTATCAAACTACTGATAAGATTTGCATCTTAAAAATCTTTTTCAACTGAAATACAGATAAGGCAGCAGTTGGCAATCAGAACAAGGGTGTGAACTTGGCAAAATGATTTATTTTTGTTTGCTCATGTTTCAGAAACCACTTTCATACAGCTTCCACATTCAATGGATCATCCTCCACCTATTCTTCCATCTCCAGCATGATGCCAATGCTATCACAGATGTTATCTGACCGGAGTATTTCCAGCATTTTCTTTTTAATTTCACACATCTAGGATCTGCAGTATTTTACTTGTGTATTAATGTATTTCCATTAAGTGTGCTTTTATTTTTCACTAGTGTATCTTGGTCCATGTAGTTAAGGCTTTTACCAGAAAACTAGTTGAGAAAACAAATATGCAAGATCTGACACTGGGTAAACAGCATTGTATATTTCTTTCTTTTAAAAAAAAACATTTTATTAAGGCATTTATAATAATAACAGTAAACAGTACAAATACAAACATAAACATAGTGCAAAGACCACCTCCCTCCCTGAAGTCCCACCTCCTCTAAACAATAATCTAAACCACTCCCCCCACCTCCCACACCTCTGCTGACAGTTAGTTTTCTCCAAAGAAGTCGACAAACGGCTGCCACTTCCGGATGAACCCTAGCATATTGACCCTCTTAGGGCGAACTTTATTTTCTCAAGTCTGAGAAACCAAGCCATGTCACTAAGCCAGATCTCTGAATTCAGGGGCTTCGAGTCCCTCCACGCTAACAATATCCGTCTCCGGGCTACCAAGGAGGCAAAGGCAAGACGTCAGCCTGTCTCACCCCCTGGACTCCCGGATCGAAACCTGCCTTCGCAAAAAATCCCATACCTGCTGATATCTGAATTCATTTCCTGCTGGCAGTTCAAATTTCTCCTCTAAATCCTTCAAACAGGGGAAGCTCCCATCTATAAATAGATCCCCCATCCTCTCAATCCCTGCTCCCCCCCCCCGCCAAACTACCCACTTCCTAATCATGGCTATATTTGCCGCCCATTAATAGTTGCTAAAGTTCGGCAGCGCCAACCCACCCTCCCCTCGGCCACGCTCCAGCAACACTTTCTTCACTCATGGGCTTTTACCCGCCCACACAAAACCCCAAATCATCTTGTTTACTCGTTTAAAAAAAGCCCTTGGGATAACGAAGGGGAGGCACTGAAAAACAAACAGAAACTTCGGGAGGACAGTTATTTTCATGGTCTATACTCTCCCTGCCAGTGACAGTAGGAGCATTGCAAACATCTCGCTTTTCCCCATATTCAATTTATACCCCGAAAACCGGCCAAATTCCCCCCAAATCCTCAATCTCTCCTATCCCCCCCTAACAGGTCAGAAATATACAGGAGCAGGTCGTCGGCGTATAGCAAGAAGCATTGTATATTTCTACATAACTTATCTTTTAAAAAAATAAATAGAGTACCCAATTAATTTTTACCAATTAAGGGGCAATTTAAGGTGGCCAATCCACCTACCCTGCACATCTTTGGGTTCTGGGGGCGAAACACATGCAAACACGGGGAGAATGAGCAAACTCCACACGGACAGTGACCCAGAGCCAGGGTTGAACCTGGGACCTCGGCACCGTGAGGCAGAAGTGCTAACCACTGCACCTCCGTGCTACCTATGTAACTTATCTCAAGACTACATTACGCTGCTCATTTAGCCACCCTTAGTTACTTACAGTTTGTAATCGGAAATGACTTGGTTCCACCTGTAAAACAAGATATTGCATCTCAACGTGTACCAGGACTATAATCACCATTTGTTTCAATAAAAAGATTCAGCACACATATCATCAACCCTCTGAACACTGTACACTTTCTACAAAGCACACACACATTATTGGACAATATAAATTGAAGAAATATACATACACATGGCAGAAAATTTAACTCCAGCGCAAATAATATTAAAATACAATTTTACTTTCTTTCTATTGCAGTCTTAAAGGTTAAAAAACGTCTGCTAGAAAAAGTACATACTTGCTCAACTCGATTTAAAAAAAACAATTCAATAATGGCTCTTCACGGGTCAAAATAAACCGCAGAAGGCAGTTCAATACAATTTAAATTATTGGCACATTCCAGTAAGGTATTTTATACAATTATGTTTCTGGGCTTCCGTGTAGAAAATTGGATGCAGTACATCATGAAGTACAAAATGGAAAAAAAGTTCACCCCAAGAAGTCACAAGTTATTTAAATACACATGAACTCTAAAGTGGTCCCAGCACAATTAAGGTAGGAACTAGGTCCCCATTATAATTTTAGCAAATTTTGTTGTGTCTTAATTTAATCAGATTGGAAGAATCAGTATTTATATCAACTGACATAATTGAACTAATTGGGTGGCACATTGAAGAGCCAACTGGTTGATCCAGATTGATGGGACATGGGTTTGTGCCTAGAAATCCCCACAGGAAGAACATTTCGGATTTTAACAATGACACGCAACCACAAGTGTTAAAAACTGTGGCACTGCCATCTTGTCAGGGGTTATGTTCTGTGATTACTGAAAGGGAAGAGTAAATAAATACAAAATATGAAATTACAATTGAAAGAAACAAAAGAAAATATTTTGAACTTTATATTATAAAACCCCTTTAAAAATAAATCCAGTGACTTTTTTTTTTAATAACCTCAACAGAAGTCTTAAGCAAATTTTGCATTAGATTCCCTTCCCCAAAATCAAGTGATGGACCTATTTTACAAACGTGATAATTTAAAAGATTGCACAATTGATTGTGAACAGCCATAATGTCAAGAAGTAGAGTACATCACTATCCTGTGTTGAAACAATTCAGGGCCATGGAACTGGAAAGCATGGTTATCAGAGAATTGATGAGCAAACAAATGAGGAATTTTGGTCCATGAGGAAAGTATCAAAACATGCATGGATGGAAATCAAATTCACGAGAAGGTTCAGTTTATAGCATTACAGTATTTGTAATGCCCATCAGATGCAGTACAGTATAAAACAATAGCATTCTGAATTTTAGAAATTATTTTCCAGTAGCTTTGGACCAGCACAGTTGTAAATTCTTTGTCATAGAATTTATAAGCATAGTTATGTCTTACTCTCCCTCCATACTGCAGCATGGGAGCTGGAAGCACTCTCCCGGTCACATGAGCCATCTCATCTCTCACTTTAAACTGAAACTCCTGGACAAAAGGGTCATCGTCGTAGTTTGCACTTTTTACCTAAAAAGAAAAGTAATGAAATACTTAAATTAAAATATGCTCCAAGACCAGGCAAAAGAGTATTCAACAAGTTGTGTTCTTCAGCCAATTGTTAACCAGTTCGAGAAATATCATGAAAGACATCCACAAAGCTTATTGATCATTGCTAAACCACTGAGTATAAACGTTTGTGGTTATGATTCAGACCTTTTTCCCCCCAAAGGGTAAAACTAGATGTTTTGAGATTATGTTTAATAATAAGACCGAATGCGAGATCCATATCGATCATATGGATGTAGATGAGGGAGATTAATGGGACAGAGACACAGATAGGAAAATTCAATTGAAGGCTAAAATCACCATTAGGCGTCATGGCATGGAGCCTAAGACTGGACAGAAGGGAGATATTTTTCAAAGATATTTTGGTAAAGATTTCATAGTTAACAAATACGATATAAACTACAACATAACTATGAAAATTTTTCAAACATGGTACAATTATTGCATTAACACAAGGAATCAGAGTTATAGAAAAACACAACAAAGGCGATAACCAAGCGCTTCCCTGAATCCCACAACCCCCCCCAGTGTCTGCGTGAGCTTCCTGCGGGTGCTCTGGTTTCCTCCCAGAGTCCAAAGATGCTAGATGGATTAGCCATGATAAAATTACTCCTTAGAATACAAACGTTAGGTGGGGTTATGGGAATAGGGCAGGGCAGTGGGTCTAGGTAGAGTGCTCTTTGAGAGGGGTGGTACAGACTCTATGGGCCGAATGGCCTCCTTCTACGCTGTAGGGGTTCTATTCTATGGGCTCCATGAACCACCTTAAGTTGGATGAGGCTGAGCCATGCCCATGAGGTGGAATTTATCCTACAAGGGGCCTCATTCCACACACTTATCTAAGATGGGTCCCAACTCTTTCCATTACGCCTTCACCCGATCAAGTGACATAAATTCCAATGAGATGGTTCATTCATAGATATCCAAGATCCTCCCCCCCCTTCCCAGTCTTCGTCAACTGTAAGATTTCCTCCAAGGGAGGGCTGTAGAGCCAAGGGGAACGCAGGGCAAACCCTGCAAACTATGTCGTGCAATTGAAAGTATCGGAATTGTGTCTCGGATAGTTGTAATTTCGCCGAGAACTCTTCCCAGCTGACGATCCAGCTATAAACAGGTCTGTAAGGTACTCTAGCCCCTTCCCATGCCGTAAAAGTCGAATCCAAACCCGATAGCGCAAATCAATGGTTACCACTTATAGGAGCCAATAATGACATGCAACTCAGCTTATAATCTTGTCCGAGCTGCGTCCATATATTCAATGGGGAGATCACCACTGCGCTTATAGAACACAGAAAATACAGCACAGAACAGGCCCTTCGGCCCACGATGTTGTGCCGAACCTTTGTCCTAGATTAATCATAGATTATCATTGAATTTACAGTGCAGAAGGAGGCCATTCGGCCCTTTGAGTCTGCACCGGCTCCTGGAAAGAGCACCCTACCCAAACTCAACACCTCCACCCAACACCAAGGGCAATTTTGGACATTAAGGGCAATTTATCATTGGCCAATTCACCTAACCTGCACATCTTTGGACTGTGGGAGGAAACCGGAGCACCCGGAGGAAACCCACGCAGACACAAGGAGGACATGCAGACTCCGCACAGACAGTAACCCAAGCCGGAATCGAACCTGGGACCCTGGAGCTGTGAAGCATTGTGCTATCCACAATGCTACCGTGCTGCCCTTAAGAACAAATAAATCTATACTATATCATTTTACCGTAATCCATGTACCTATCCAATAGCTGCTTGAAGGTCCCTAATGTTTCCGACTCAACTACTTCCACAGGCAGTGCATTCCATGCCCCCACTACTCTCTGGGTAAAGAACCTACCTCTGATATCCCTCCTATATCTTCCACCTTTCACCTTAAATTTATGTCCCCTTGTAATGGTTTGTTCCACCTGGGGAAAAAGTCTCTGACTGTCTACTCTATCTATTCCCCTGATCATCTTATAAACCTCTATCAAGTCGCCCCTCATCCTTCTCCGTTCTAATGAGAAAAGGCCTAGCACCCTCAACCTTTCCTCGTAAGACCTACTCTCCATTCCAGGCAACATCCTGGTAAATCTCCTTTGCACCTTTTCCAAAGCTTCCACATCCTTCCTAAAATGAGGTGACCAGAACTGTACACAGTACTCCAAATGTGGCCTTACCAAAGTTTTGTACAGCTGCATCATCACCTCACGGCTCTTAAATTCAATCCCTCTGTTAATGAACGCGAGCACACCATAGGCCTTCTTCACAGCTCTATCCACTTGAGTGGCAACTTTCAAAGATGTATGAACATAGACCCCAAGATCTCTCTGCTCCTCCACATTGCCAAGAACTCTACCGTTAACCCTGTATTCCGCATTCATATTTGTCCTTGCAAAATGGACAACCTCACACTTTTCAGGGTTAAACTCCATCTGCCACTTCTCAGCCCAGCTCTGCATCCTATCTATGTCTCTTTGCAGCCGACAACAGCCCTCCTCACTATCCACAACTCCACCAATCTTCGTATCGTCTGCAAATTTACTGACCCACCCTTCAACTCCCTCATCCAAGTCATTAATGAAAATCACAAACAGCAGAGGACCCAGAACTGATCCCTGCGGTACGCCACTGGTAACTGGGATCCAGGCTGAATATTTACCATCCACCACCACTCTCTGACTTCTATCGGTTAGCCAGTTCGTTATCCAACTGGCCAAATTTCCCACTATCCCATGCCTCCTTACTTTCTGCATAAGCCTACCATGGGGAACCTTATCAAATGCCTTACTAAAATCCATGTACACTACATCCACTGCTTTACCTTCATCCACATGCTTGGTCACCTCCTCAAAGAATTCAATAAGACTTGTAAGGCAAGACCCACCCCTCACAAATCCGTGCTGACTATCCCTAATCAAGCAGTGTCTTTCCAGATGCTCAGAAATCCTATCCTTCAGTACCCTTTCCATTACTTTGCCTACCACCGAAGTAAGACTAACTGGCCTGTAATTCCCAGGGTTATCCCTAGTCCCTTTTTTGAACAGGGGCACGACATTCGCCACTCTCCAATCCCCTGGTACCACCTCTGTTGACAGTGAGGACGAAAAGATCATTGCCAACGGCTCTGCTATTTAATCTCTTGCTTCCCATAGAATCCTTGGATATATCCCGTCAGGCCCGGGGGACTTGTCTATCCTCAAGTTTTTCAAAATGCCCAACACATCTTCCTTCCTAACAAGTATTTCCTTGAGCTTACCAATCTGTTTCACACTGTCCTCTCCAACAATATCGCCCCTCTCATTTGTAAATACTGGAGATATATTCCGTTGGGAATGGTGCATTACTAGGGCCCAGAGGCTCGACCCTTTACACAAAATGGCCTTCATATCCCCACATATGGACTGGGATTCTCCGACCCTGCGCCGGGTCAGAGAATCCCCGGGGGGAGGCGCGAACCCCACCCCGCCGCCGGCTGCCCTATTCTCCGGCACTCTTTTTCGGGGGCCAGCGGGATTCCCACCATGCCGGTCGGAGGCCGTTGACAGCGGCGCCCCCCCCCCTCCCCGGCGATTCTCCGGGCCCTGATGGGCCGAGTGGCCGCAAAGTTTTGGCCAGTCCCACCGGCATGAATTACTCAGCTCACGCACGGCGGGACCTGGCAGGTAAGTGTGCGGGGGCGGTCCTGGGGGATCCGACCATAGGGGCGGGGGCACGGTGGTCTGGCCCACGATCGAGGCCTACCGATCCTGCGGGCGGGCTGGTTCCATGGGGGCCCCTGTAGGGCTCCGCCATATTGCCCGAGGGGCTGGCACGGAGAAGAGAACCCCCACGCATGCGCAGAAATACGCTGGCCAGTCAGCGCATGGGCGAGATTACGCCGGCCGTTCCGCGCATGTGCGAACCTTCGGCAACGGCTGGAGCAGCACCAACCACTCCGGCGTCAAATTAGCCTCCGAAATAGTGGAGAATTCCTCATTTTCGGAGGATCACGCCCACGGTGTCCGATGCTGTGTACCACCCCAACACCTCCATGTTGGCTGCCCAGTAATACATGAGGAAATTGGGTAGTGCCAAGCCCCCCAACTGTCAGCCCCTCGGCGCTCTACGCGTCCATATAAAGAGAGAAAAAAAGGATTCCATTGGAACAGGAATAGAAACATCAGTAGAAAATCTTCATCTTGATGAATTGAACTCTGCCTACCAGGGATAACAGGAGGCTACTTAATCTCTGCAAATCAAGTCTCATCTTATTTAACAAACCTAAAGTCTAATTTATGAAGCATATGCCAATCAAATGTCACTTGTGTACCCAGATAGCGGAAGCTACCTTCGGCCCAGCAGAAGGGTAATACCCCCAGATTGGCTCCCCTCACTTTTCCCCAGGTTTAACTTCTAGCCCGAGAAGGAGCTATAGAGGAGACTGGATCTGTGACAGATCCACCCCCAGCCTCCCGTTCAATCCCCCAGACACTCAATGCTATCGCCAGAGGCTCCATTGCTGGAGCAAAAAGGAGCAGCGCCCTATCTTTTTTTTAATAACCTTCATTGTCACAAGTAGGCATACATTAACACTGCAATGAAGTTACTGTGAAAAGCCCCGAGTCGCCACATTCCGGCGCTTGTTCAGGTACACAAGAGGGAGAATTCAGAATGTCCAAATGACTTAACAGCACATCTTCCGGGACTTGTGGGAGGAAACCGGAGCACCCGGAGGAAACCCATGCAGACGTGGGGAGAACGTGCAGCCTCCTCACAGACAATTAACCAATCTTGTACCCATGCTCAGATTGAAGTATCCAGAGCTAGTTATATTAGTGTGAACTCTAGCCATGGGGTTCTTGTACAGTAGCCACACCCATGAAATAGATTTCTGCCCCAACCCAAACCTCCCAAGTACTACCTCACTCTGTTGAATGCTTTCTCTGCATCCATAGATAGAATCACCTCCAGCTCGGGGCCAAAGAAGGCGAGAGGACAATGTTCAGAACCTGCTGTATATTAGACGATAGCTGCCTACCCTTCACAAATCTGGTCTGGTCTGCTACCACTACATTTGGGACACATGGCTCTAAACCTTGGCATCCACATTTAGCAGCAAAATAGGCCTGTAAGAACCACATTCCGTGGGGTCCTTAGTTTTCTTTAAAGGGAAATGGAGACCTGCGCAAGCGTATCAGGCAGGTAACCTCGAGCTAAAGTGTCGTTGAACATATCTACCATTAATGGCACTAGTTGGTGTAAAATTTTTGTAAAATTCAACAGAATGCCCATCAGTGCCTGGAGCCTTGTTTGTCTGCATCAATCCAATCGCCCTCAGCACCTCATCTGAGCCTAGCGAGGCCTCCAGCTTGTCCCTACTCTCCTCCTCTACTCTCCTCTGGGAGGAAGAACCCGTCTAGAAATCGCCATATCTGACACCCACTCCTGCAGCTCAGACCTGTAGAACGCCTCAAATGTCACATTGACTTCCCTCGGTGTTGTCACTAAACCACCTCGAGTTCCTGACCTGCATAATCTCCCGAGCGGCTGCCTGCTCAGTTGTTGCGCCAATAGACGACCTGCCTTCTCCCTCACGTGTCGTAGCTGTTTCACCACCTTTCCAGTGAATACCAAGTCAAATTGCACCTGGAGCTGCTTACTGGCTGCAAACAGCTCCGGGGTAGGAGACTCAAGAGTATTGACGGTCTGTTTCTAGGATCTCTCCTACCAAGTGCTGCTGTTCATCCCTCACTGCTCTCGCTAAATGTGCTTTATAGAAGATCACCTCTCCTTTTTTCACCGGCTTAAGTGCCTCCCATAGTGTGAAGGGAGACACCAATCCAATGCTAAGAAACCTAATGTACTCCTCAATGGACACGGTTATGCAATCGCAGAACCCCTTCTCAACCAGTAGTGACACATGTAATCTCCATTGGGTCAGCTGGATGGGATCTGTCCACAGCTCAAGGCCTAAAAAAATGTGGAGCATGGTCAGAGGTCACTTTCCCCGAAAGTAGACCTTTCTACTTCAGGATGGAGCCTAGCAAACATTTGATGAATGCTACACCATCCCTATCAGGGGCGTATACATTGACCATAACTACCAGAGTACCTGCCAAGGACCCACTCACTTTTACATATGACCGTTAGGATCAGCACAACCCCGGTGGTCGGAAAAGGCACTAGTTTATTCATCAAAATTGCTGCACATTGGGCTCTACCATTGCAGCCTGAGTTGAGCACATGCCCTACCCGCCCCTTCCAGAGTCTGGTCCAATCCCTCACCTGCAAATGGGTCTCCTGCAAAAACACCACATCAGCGTTTAACTTCTTTAGATGGGAAAAGACTCTCTCTCTTCACTGGGCCACCCAGTCCCCTTACATTACAGGAGACCAGTTGAATAAGTGATTTCCGCCTCTTCCCTACCCCCCCACTTTCGGAATCAGCCATTTCCACCATCAAGGATAAGGAAATAAACGAAGAGGCATCGATCAAAGGACCTCCCAAGATGACAGCCAATCCCAACTCCAGAAAAACACAAAGAATGTTCTAAATCAACCGTCAACCAGCTAACCCCTCCTCCCTTAATCCCCGAACTGGAACCAAGGACACCAAACCAGATTATATGGGTTTTACGGCTGCAGCTCATTCTCTCTCTCTCTCTCCTCCCCCCCCCCCCCCCCCCCCCCCCCCCCCCCCCCCCCCCCCCCCCAACCTCACTCCAGTTTGCCAGCATTATACACTGCTACTGAGTTAGCTACCATCAGGACAATGAAAGGGACAAGGTCATTGCCCAACACGAGGTTAAACTAATTCTAAGAGATAGAGATTCATCAACATTCATACAGCATTCCTTCATTATCCCTTCAACTACAGAAATCAATCTTTTACAACCTATTATCAAGAAATGAAAAAATGAAATGAAATGAAAATGAAAAGAACTATATACAGTAAAATCCACCAACCCCTTCAGCCGCAACTTTTACAATAAACCGCAAATAAAGAAATCCCCCACACCCCTTTTGTTTAATTGGACCCCCATGTTTGTTGATAAAATCCTCCACATCTTCAAGTGTCTCAAAAGAAAGAATCCTTGGCCTTTCGTGTGACCTGCAGCCTCGCCATGTACACTACTCCAAAATGAATGCCGTTCTTAAAGCACTGCCGTCACCTTGTAAAAGGCCACCCGCTTCCTCGCTAGCTCGGATCATGATCATGATCAAATGCATCATGATGCATTTCTATAATGCTTTCTTCCCATTTCACTTTGCGGTGCTCCTTGGCCCATTGCAGCACCTTCTCCTTATCTCGGAAGATATGAAACCAAATCATCAATGCACAAGGTGGCTCATTTAGTCTAGTCTTTGAGTGTCTGATGGGCCATCGAGTACGAGGGAGACCACTATTACTCGGCATCTTCCGGATTATCCGTGATAAATACTCGATGGGGTTCAGGCCCTCCATTCCCTCCGGCAACCTCACAATTCGGAGATTCTGTCTCCGTGGCTGATTATCCAAGTCATCAACCTTCGCCTTCAACCTTTTATTTTCATTAGCCACCACTGCTACCTCAGCCTCTAGTGACACAAGCTGGTCCTCGTGTCGCACAAGTGCCTCCTCGACACCCTCGAGTCTCGCCATTTGATTTACCACTTTGTCGAACTCCACCCAGACCTGGCCCACGCCTCCTCTATTGACTTACCACTGATATCAGCATCCACTGCCTCTCAAAATGCAAGTTAGATTGTTTGTTGAATTCCTGCTGTCCCTATCTTAGGCGCGAGGTATTCCACGAGGCTCTCGAGTCCATCGAGAGCAGATCAATTTCAAGCTTCCTGGTTTATTTTCCTTTTCGTTTAAACATAGGATTGGCACAGGGTGGGGGAGGGAAAGAGAGAGAACCTATTCTGTCAGTCTGAGTTTTTCTGGTCAGCATTGCCTGAAAAAACTGGCGAAATTTCCAGGAAAAAAAACGGGTCCCAATTGGAGCTCCCAGAGCGCAACCTCCCACCGCCTTCTTACATGTCGCACCGGAAGTCCAGAGGGAGATTTTAAGGTGTGGAGAATGGTATGATGATAGAATAGAAATAGAAATAGGAATAGAAAGTGACGTCTTGGATTTGGAGCAGGAGCCAAGGCAAGTCAAATACTAGGCCAAGCAGATAGTCTTATGGAGGAGAGGTTGAGTAAATTGGGTCTATATTCTTTGGAGTTTAGAAGAATGGGAGGTGATATCATTCAAATATGCACAATTCTGAAGGGTCTTGACAGGGCATTCACAGAGATTATTTCCCCTTGCTGGGGAATCTTGAACATGGGGACACAGTCCCAGGATTAGGAGACAATCCTTTAGGGCCGAGGTGAGAAGCAAAATTTCTTTCCTCAGTTATGAACCTTCTGAACTCTCTATCCCAGAATGTTGTGCATGTTTCATTGTTGTATGTATTTAAGGTTGAAATAAGACAGGTTTTTGGTCTCTCAAGGATATGGAGAGCGAGAGTTGAAACCAAAGATTAGCCATGATTGTATTGAATGGCGTAGCAGGCTCAACTCCTGCTCCTATTTCTTACGTTATCAAGGTGAATTCTGGAGGGAAGTATCAAGTCACCATGACAGGAAATGGAAAATGTTGCTGTGATCACCAAGTGTGTGTGAATACATTAAAATTAATTTCTCAGTGAAACGCAGAGCTGGGATTGTGCCAAATTAAAGAATTCATTTGTTAATAAAAATCAATTGTGTAAACTGCCCCACCAAAGACACTGAAGTTACAATAATTAGAACAGAAATCTGCACTACATGCAGAAACAATCCAAAACTCACTAGTTTACTGATCTCCTCCTGTCTGTCAGGTGCTGATCGTGCTGTTGCTTTAATCATTGTTGATGTTTGATTGTCTGTCAGTTTCTTGATACAACGCTGCCCCGCGACAATGTTACACACCTAATTAAAAGCAGAACGTCAGTGGAAACACAAAGTAATTTCCCCCACATCATTAATATTTATATATTAGAACTATCATTTCACAGCAATAACCAGCTTGGTACAGGCAGTCAACTGAATTTGGTAGGTGAAATGTCACCATTATAACTAAATGCTAAATGGTAATGTTAAAGATTGTGTTAGATAGTTAGGATCTTGGCTCACAACACATGATAAAGATATATGCTTTGCAGATAGATTTATACTAAAATAAAACATTAAACATGACTGGCTGACAGATTTGACAAACCCACTATATCTACTGTCTGAAAGTCGATATCTGTGCACACCAGTGTCTTCTGACATCAAAATAGTTAGCTGCACACAATCACAATGTGATTTTAAACCAAATTTTATTCATGGTTGCAAAATAAATACTGACTGTAATGATGTACTGGAATTAATAAACTATTATCCTTTGCGTTCCAAAATTCACTTGGACATCAATCGATTGGATTTGGGGATTCTGAGAGATTACATGAAGTGGTGCAAGAGAGGGAGAGCACGAGACTTCATAAAGAGGCAAGTGAGAGGCGAGACTAAATAAAGAGGCATGAGAGAGAGAGCACCAAGACTAAATAATGAGGTGAGAGAGAGAACTGGGAGTTTACAGCTAAAATCCAAATGACTTTAAATTGACTGGTTGATGAGTATAGGCATTTCTCGATCTACACAGAGGAGACAATTGGTGAGTGACTAAAGTTAGATGGGGTCAGAGTAACAGAGAAAGTAAAAAAGCCTAAATCAGGATTAATGCGCATGTATGTGAATGCAGTGTGGATAATAAAGTTGGTGATTTACAGGCACAGGTTGACAAATGGAATGATATTATTCCTTTAATGGAGACCTGGCTCAAAGTAGGGCAGGACTGGGTGCTAAATATTCCTGGGTACAAGGCTTTTAGGAGAGACAGGAAAGCAAGAAGGGGCGGGGTGAGTGGCAGTATTGATTAAAGATGGTATTACAGTACTGGAGAAAGTAGACGTTCCAGAGGGGTCATGGATAGAAACTCTCTGGCTAGAGGCAAGGAATCGAAAAGGTGCAATAACATTGAACAGTGTAGAACCGTTAGGGATTAATAGGGAGAATTGCATATGGAGACAGGGGAAATAGCAGAGGTATTAAACCAGTACTTTACAACAGTCTTTACAAAGGAAGAGGATGCTGCACAGGCCAAGGTGAGAGGAGATAACTGGCACACACTTGAGGAATTTACAATTGAGGAGGAGTTGTTAAAAAGGCTATTTTTACTTAAAATTGATAAGGGAGTGGATGAGATGCATCCAAGGATACTGTGGGAAGTGAGAGTATAAATTACACAGACACTGGTGATAATCTTCCAGTCTTCCTTAGACACAGGGGTGGTAGTGGAGGACTGAAGAATTGGGAATGTTACACCCTTGTTTAACAAGGGGTGCAAAGATAATGCTGGCAACTAATTTGCTGGAGTTTTTTTGATGTGATAACAGAGACGGTTGATGAAGGCAATGCTGTTGATGTGGTGTATATGGATTTTCAAAGGTATTTGATACAGCACAACACAACAGACTTGAGCAAAATTCAAGCTCATGGAATAAAAGAGAAAGTAGGCATTTGGGTGAGAAAGTAGGCATTTGGGTAAGAAATTGGCTCAGTCACAGGAAACAGATTAGTGATAAATAGTTGTTTGCCAGATTGGAGGAAGGTAGGGTTCAGTGTTGGGTTCACCAGGGTTCAGCGTTGGTACCCATGCTCTTGCTGATGTATATTAATGGCCTGGACAATGGTGTGCAGGGCATGACTTCAAAATTTGGGGATGATATGAAGAGTGGAAGCATTGTCAATTATGATGAGGATAGACTTGAACTTGAAAAGGTCATACATTGAGTGGATTGGGCCGACAAGTGGCAGATGAAGTTCAATGCAAAGAAGTAGGACATGATTCATTTTGGCAGGAAGAATATAAAGAGACAGTATAAAATAAAAGGAGAAACTCTACCATGCAGGATCAGAGGGACCTCATTATATATGCACATAAATCATTGAAAGTGGCAGGATATATTTAGAGAGCAGTTAATAAAGCATACAGTATCCTTGATTTGTTTACTCTTGTACTCAATGCCCCTATTAAAAAGGTCATGTTGAACTTGTATAACACACAAGGGCAGCGTGGTGGCGTAGTGGTTAGCACTGCTGCCTGACAGTGCCGAGGTCCCAGGTTCGAGCCTGGCTCTGGGTCACTGCCCGTGTGGAGTTTGCACATTCTCCCTGTGTTTGCCTGGGTTTCGCTCCCACAACCCAAAGATGTGCAGTAGGTGGATTGGTCAAGCTAAATTGTCCCTTGACTGAAAAAATGAATTGGGCACTCTATATTTAAAAAACAATCATCTGGATATATACATGACCAACCTTATGCAAAAAGAGCAAATTCCAAATTTAATTTCAGCTTCAATTTCTTGCAAGGTGCATGTCACTGTACACATGTACAAAACAGGTATTGAACTACTGTGAATTTATTGAACAATTTGAAGCAACAATATATAAACATACTCCCTTACTATATATTGTGAATATAAAGTATATTGCATTACTCGGTAAGGTTGATAGTAAATAAAACATAATCCAGCAGTTAAATTCAATTCTTTTTTAAAAAAAATATATTTTATTCAAGTTTTTTGGCCAAACATAACAATACGTAGTGTTTCTTTTACACAACAATAAAGCAATATAAATAACCGTGGCCAGTTTTAAACAAATAAATAAGTACTATATAAAAAAAAACAAAAAACAAAACTAAATGGCAACTGCCTTGTCCAAAATAAATACTCTCCAAAAATACAATCCAACAATCCAATATACAATTACATATACCAAATACCTATACATATACAATAACATCCCTGAGAGTCCATCCGATTCTCCTCCCTCCTCCTCCCCCCCCCCCCCCCCCCCCCCCCCCCCTCCCCGGGTTGCTGCTGTTGTCTACTTCTTTTCCATTCCCTCTATCTTTCTGTGAGGTAGTCGACGAACGGTTGCCACCGCCTGGTGAACCCTGAGCGGAGGCCCTTAACACGAACTTAATCCGTTCTAACTTTATAAACCCTGCCATATCGTTTATCCAGGTCTCCACACCCGGGGGTTTGGCTTCCTTCCACCTTAACAATATCCTGTGCCGGGCGACAAGGGATGCAAAGGCCAACACGTCAGCCTCTCTCGCCTCCTGCACTCCCGGCTCCTCTGCAACCCCAAATATAGCCAACCCCCAGCTTGGTTCGACCCGGACCCCCACCACCTTCGAAAGCACCTTTGCCACCCCCACCCAGAACCCCTGTAGTGCCGGGCATGACCAGAACATGTGGGTGTTATTCGCTGGGCCTCTCAAGCATCTCGCACACATATCCTCTACCCCAAAAAATTTACTAAGCCGTGCTCCAGTCATATGCGCCCTGTGTAGCACCTTAAATTGTATCAGGCTTAGCCTGGCACACGAGGACGATGAGTTTACCCTACGTAGGGCATCAGCCCACAGCCCCTCCTCAACATCCTCCCCCAGTTCTTCTTCCCATTCCCCTTTCAGCTCATCTACCATGATCTCCCCCTCGTCCCTCATCTCCCTGTATATGTCCGCCACCTTACGCATGTCTCTGAGATCACTCTATCCTGCGCTTCCTGCGTCGGGAGCTGCGGGAATTCCCTCACCTGTTGCCTCGCAAAAGCCCTCAATTGCATATACCGAAATGCATTCCCTTGGGGCAACCCATATTTCTCCGTCAGCGCTCCCAGACTCGCAAACGTCCCATCTACAAATAGATCTCTTAGTTGTACTACCCCAGCTCTTTGCCATGCTCCAAATCCCCCATCCATTCTCCCCGGAACGAACCTATGATTGTTTCTTCTCGGGGACCGCACCGAAGCTCCCGTCCCTCCCCTATGCCGTCTCCACTGCCCCCAAATTTTCAATGTAGCCACCACCACCGGGCTTGTGGTGTATTTCTTTGGTGAGAACGGCAACGGCGCCATCACCATTGCTTGCAGGCTAGTCCCCCTGCAGGACGCCCTCTCCAATCTCTTCCACACCGCTCCCTCCCCTTCTCCCATCCACTTACACACCATTGAAACATTGACGGCCCAGTAGTACTCACTTAGGCTCGGTAGTGCCAGCCCCCCCCCTGTCCCTACTACGCTGCAAGAATCCCCGCCTCACTCTCGGGGTCTTCCCAGCCCACACAAAACTCATAATGCTCTTCTCAATTCTTTTGAAAAAAGCCTTCGTGATCACCACCGGGAGGCACTGGAACACAAAAAGGAATCTCGGGAGGACCACCATTTTAACCGCCTGCACCCTACCTGCCAATGACAGGGACACCATGTCCCATCTCTTGAAATCCTCCTCCATCTGTTCCACCAACCGTGTTAAATTAAGCCTATGTAATGTACCCCAATTCTTGGCTATCTGGATCCCCAGGTACCGGAAGTCCCTTGTTACCTTCTTCAATGGTAAATCTGCTCTGCTCCCCCGGATGCACCACAAATAACTCACTTTTCCCCATGTTCAGTTTATACCCTGAAAAATCCCCAAACTACCCAAGTATCCGCATTATCTCTGGCATCCCCTCCGCCGCGTCCGCCACATATAGCAACAAATCATCCGCATACAGAAATACCCGGTGTTCTTCTCCCCCCCCTAAGTACTCCCCTCCACTTCCTGGAACCCCTCAGTGCTATGGCCAGGGGTTCAATCGCCAATGCAAACAATAACGGGGACAGAGGACATCCCTGCCTCGTCCCTCTATGGAGCCGGAAATAGTCAGACCCCCGTCTATTCGTGACCACGCTCGCCATCGGGGCCCTATACAGCAACTGTACCCACCTGATATACACGTCCCCAAAGCCAAATCTCCTCAACACCTCCCACAAATAATCCCACGCCACTCTATCAAATGCTTTCTCAACATCCATCGCCACCACCATCACGGCTTCCCCCTCTGGTGGGGGCATCATCATTACCCCTAGCAGCCTCCGTATATTTGTATTTAGCTGTCTCCCCTTCACAAACCCAGTTTGGTCCTCATGGACCACCCCCGGGACACAGTCCTCTATCCTCATTGCCATTACCTTGGCCAGAATCTTAGCATCCACATTCAGGAGGGAAATGTGCCTGTATGACCCGCATTGCAGCGGGTCTTTTTCCTTCTTTAGGAGGAGCGATATCGTTGCCTCTGACATAGTCAGGGGCAGCTGCCCCCTTTCCCTCGCCTCATTAAAGATTCTCATCAGTAGCGGGGCCAGCAAGTCCAAATATTTCTTATAGAATTCAACTGGGAATCCGTCTGGTCCCGGGGCCTTCCCCACCTGCATGCTCCCAATCCCTTTCACTACTTCCGCCGTCTCAATCTGTGCTCCCAGCCCCACTCTCTCCTGCTCCTCCACCGTAGGAAATTCCAGCTGATCCAGAAAGCACATCATTCTCTCCTTCCCATCCAGGGGCTGCGCTTCATATAATCTTTCATAAAATGCCTTGAACACTCCAGTCACTCTCTCCGCTCCCCGCTCCATCTCTCCTTCCTCATCTCTCACCCCCCCTATCTCCCTCGCTGCTCCCCTTTTCCTCAGTTGGTGGGCCAACAACCTACTCGCCTTCTCCCCATATTCGTACTGTACACCCTGTGCCTTCCTCCATTGTGCCTCTGCATTACCCGTAGTCAACAAGTCAAATTCTACATGTAGCCTTTGCCTTTCCCTGTACAGTCCCTCCTCTGGTGCCTCCGCGTATTGTCTGTCCACCCTCAGAAGTTCTTTCAACAACCGCTCCCTTTCCCTACCCTCCTGCTTTCCTTTATGTGCCCTAATAGATATCAGCTCCCCTCTAACCACTGCCTTCAGTGCATCCCAGACCACTCCCACCTGTACCTCCCCATTATCATTAAATTCCAAGTACCTTTCAATACACCCCCTCACCCTTAGACACCCCCCCTCATCTGCCAATAATCCCATGTCCATTCTCCAGGGTGGAAGCTGTTGTTTTTCTTCCCCCTATCTCCAGGTCCACCCAGTGTGGAGCATGATCCGAGATGGCTATAGCCGTGTACTCCGTCCCCGTCACCTTTGGGATCAGTGCCCTTCCCAAAACAAAAAAATCTATTCGTGAAAATACTTTATGTACATAGGAGAAAAACGAAAACTCCTTACTCCTAGGTCTACTAAATCTCCAGGGATCCACTCCTCCCATCTGCACCATAAAATCCTTAAGCACCCTAGCTGCAGCCGGACTCCTTCCGGTCCTGGACCTCGATCTGTCCAGCCCTGGGTCCAGCACCGTATTAAAGTCTCCACCCATTACCAACTTCCCCACTTCTAGGTCCGGGATTCGTCCTAACATACGCCTCATAAAATTGGCATCATCCCAGTTCGGGGCATACACGTTCACTAATACCACCGCCTCCACTTGCAGTTTGCCACTCACCATCACGTAGCTGCCCCCACTATCCGCCACTATAGTCTTTGCCTCAAACATTACCCGCTTCCCCACTAGTATGGCCACCCCCCTGTTTTTGCATCTAGCCCCGAATGAAACACCTGCCCCACCCATCCTTTGCGAAGTCTAACCTGGTCTATCAGCTTCAGATGCGTCTCCTGAAGCATAACCACATCTGCCTTAAGTTTCTTTATTTGTGCAAGTACCCGTGCCCTCTTAATCGGCCCGTTCAGCCCTCTCACATTCCACGTGATCAACCGGGTTGGGGGGCTCTTTACCCCCCTCCCCCCTCCCTTGACGACTAGCCATTTCCTTTTTCAATCCAGCTCCTCACCCGGTTCCCACGTAGCTGTATCCCCCCCCAGGCAGCGCCCCCACGCCCCGCCCCCCCTCCCATACCAGCTCCCCCTTCTCCCCAGCAGCAGCAACCCAGTTAAACCCCCCCCCCCCCCCGCTAGATCCCAAGCTAGCGTAATTGCACCCCCCATGTTGCTCCCAGAAGTCAGCAAACTCTGGCCGACCTCGGCTTCCCCCCCCCGTGACCTTGGCTCACACTGTGCGAGGCCCCCTCCTTCCTGCTTCCCTGTTCCCGCCATGATTACCATAGCGCGGGAACAAAGCCCGCGCTTCCCTTTTGGCCCCGCCCCCAATGGCCGGCACCCTCAGCTCCTCATCCTCCCTCACCCCCTCCCCCACGACATGGGGAAGAGAGAGAAGTTACAGGGTCGCAGGTTTAACAACTTGGGAAGTCCTCTCTTCCCCCTTTTCCCCCCTTCATCCCACAAATTCACCCCCCCACTTTTGTCCCAAACGTTCTTTTTCTGGCCCGCTCACTCCAGCTTCTCCTCGACAATAAATGTCCACGCCTCGTCTGCCGTTTCGAAGTAGTAGTGTTTCCCTAGATGTGTGACCCACAGTCTTGCCGGTTGCAGCATTCCGAATTTGACCTTCCTTTTATGCAACGATTAAAGCTTGCCCTCCTTCTCGCCACCTCCGCACTCCAATCTTGATATACGCGGATCACCGCGTTCTCCCACCTACTGCTCCGAGTTTTCTTTGCCCATCTGAGGACCATCTCTCTGTCCTTATATCAGAGAAATCTCACCACTATTGCTCGAGGAATTTCTCCAGCCCTCGGTCTTTGCGCCATAACCCGATAGGCTCCCTCCACCTCCTGCGGACCCGTCGGGGCCTCCGATCCCATTAATCGTGCTCACATATGCCCCGACGTCCGCCCCTTCTGCACCTTCGGGTTCTTCCTCCTCGCATTATTCTCCAGCACCTCCAGCCTTTCCACACATCTTTTGTGTTGTGCCTCGTGGATCTCCGTTTTCACCACCAGGCCCTGTATGTCGTCCTCATTCTCAGCAGCCTTTGCCTTCACGACCCGAAGCTCCTGTTCCTGGGTCTTTTGTTCCTCCTTTAGCCCCTCAATCGCTTGTAATATCGGGGCCACCTTCTTCATCTCCTTTTTGAGTTCATCTACGCAACGCCGTAGGAACTCTTGTTGGTCAGGGCCCCATATTAAACTGCCTCCTTCCGACGCCATCTTGCTTTGTGCCTGCCTTCCTGGCCACTGCTCTAGAGGATCCGCCGCAATCTTTTTTCCATCCGTGTCCAGGGGGGATTCCCTTCTGGATTACCGCACAGTGTTATTTGCCGTTAAAATTGCCGATGGGGCTCCTATTAAGAGCCCAAAAGTCCGTTCCACCGGGAGCTGCCGAAACGTGCGACTTAGCTGGTCATCGCCGCACCCGGAAGTCGTTAAATTCAATTCTTCATGAGTGTCTCCAGATGTATTAGTGAATAAGGCACTATTCTGTTGTATTATTCAGCCACATAGATCAGAAAGTCCTGGGCTTGCAGTTAGGCCTTAGCACAGCTGAACTATAACAGTTGAGCGCAGGGAAGGAATTAACCAGGAGTGCAGCCTGAACACAACTGGTAACGGTTTCTGCTGCTGCTGGTAACAGGAAAAATAAAGAGTCTGTTGTTAAGATATTCAATGGGAACAAGATAAAGGTCAGCTCTGGTGCCTCCTAATAATCAACAGCCCATCACAATCACCGTCAAGATTCATAAATAAATTGCCGGTGAGGTACCAGAGGGTTGCTGTTTCTCATGGAACATTGTCTGACCTTTGAGAGGAGGAAAGAATTTGGGGAACTTGATCCCATATGGCATAACACAAGTTTTCAGTAACTGTTTATTAAATATGCATAAAATGCCACACCTTCTGAGTGCTATAGCATAAGGAAGTTATCAAAGTTTCATTATCCGTGGCTTAAGTCAGTATGCTATTGGATGATGGTATATTTTCAATTCGGCATTTCATAAACTTAATTTACTTAATAAAAAACAATTAGCATGAAAGTGCACAGTGGTAATACAATGAATCCAAACTTCATATTATGTGCGCTAAATTTCACTAGTAAGAATGATTCCCTTCCATCCATCTCTTACCTCGAGTGGCAGGTAGGTGTGCTTCTGTTCCTGTCCCACCTGTAGACAGGGCAGGTGTGGGTACTTTAGCTGAAGATTGTATTTCTGTTTGAAATATTGAGCGACAGTGCACTCCACAGTCTGTCCACTTTCCAGCTGCAAGGGGAACCTGGAAAGAAACAGATCCATTTTCAGTATAGGTTTGCAGCTCAGCAATGGCAGAAATCAATGTAAAACACTACCAAACCATATTTCAGAGTTAATGAATTTAAATCTTAATTTGTATAATTTTCCATACATAAAAGATTTTACACAGTTGTGGCTCTACTGCATTGAGATTCCAAATTTTCATTTTAGTGCCAACCAAAATTCCCAGTGATCCGATTAACAGAATGCCAAAGATTCTGAGGAAATCTTGTTATTTAGGATAGAAGTACTTGTCTGGTTACTTTTTTATATATTCAGAAGTGTGTTTTTAAATTAATAGCATGCAATATTTCCAATCCTCCTTTACAATGAAAAGAAATGATTCCCTTTTTTCTTGCAATGACAATATCCATGAAAAGGGCGGCACGGTGACAGTGGTTAGCACTGATGCCTCACGGTGCCGAGGGCCTGGGTTCGATCCTGGCCGCGGGTCACTGCCCGTGTGGAGTTTGCACATTCTTCCCTGGTCTGCGTGGGTTTCACCCCCACAACCCAAAGATGTGCAGGGTAGGTGGATTGGCCGCTCTAAATTGCCCCTTAATTAGGAAAAAAAAAAGAATTGGGTATGCTAAATTTATAGAAATGAAAAAAATATCCATGAACAATGGCAAACCAGCCATATATAAAAGTCCAGAATTTGTACAACTGATATACAAGTGTGCTCCTCTAAAAATACGGCAACTAGTTGGATTGCAACAGTTCACCATTTCATTTTTACACTTGCATATTTTCTCATTAAAAGATTTCCCTTTTCCTCAAAACTCATCTAAATTGTGCTAATCTCTCTCCCACGATTTGTTGCCACTGCTGCTAGGGGCTGCAACATTTTTGGCACTGCACATCAACAGGAATTCCTACTTTATGTACGACCACAGAAAGTAAAATGAATCAATCCATAACTCCAAACTCAGAACAGGAACCTAAACCAATATGAATGCTACATTTTGAATTTGTTACACCTGCCACCCTTACGGCCTCAGAATACCAATTGATGAGCAGTTTTGTATTGCACCACCATATTCACTAAGAAATTAACTGCCATTTTAACTAGCTTCAGCTGGCAAAGAGACATCTTTATCTAATCATTGGATAACATTAAAAAAGTTCCTGCATACTCGAGGGCCTTTGTGAATCTAATCTTTTCTTCCAATTTCACATCAAAAATCAAGCATCGCCAAATTTCTTATTTTGAACAGCAACAATTATGCAAGAAATTGGACTAGCAAGAATGGCAAATCACATTATTTTCCCCAATGCTTCAATTTGGGCACCCATGATTAAATTAATTGGATGGTAGCAGATATCAAATACTGTGCTTTTTAGCAACCTTTCTCCCCAGAAACATTAAATTTCATTTGTACATATGACATTATTCGGCATACACCAATTACAATACAAATAATTATTCATAATCCCTTACAAAGGTTGAACGAGGACCATAAAAGGTCTTGGAAATAGCAAATTAAATCCTCTGAAGTTTGCAAGAGCATTTGAACAACACAAGAAATAAAATCTGGTGCATCAAAAAATATTTAACAGTGTGGCAATCTGGTAAGCATACAATGCAAGGGTCAGTCCTTGCATTGAGGAAATGACTCCAACCGGAGTCGAGAGGGGAAACGTTAATGAGCAACAGTGGCGACTTCTAAAGAAAACAGATCAGAGAAATCTGTAGTAACATCATTGATAATAGTGGCCCCACAGTAAACAGAAGATGATGTAGCCTCAAATTGACCTGTGCACTGCTTAATCCTGTGGAAAGTAATATGTTGGTAAATCTGACACCCCTATAAACATGATTTCCTGCACTTGGAAGGCTCAGGTACAGCCGTCAAACCTGTGTGATGTCACTACTCCTGTTATTTGCTATGGAAACACTGAAGAACCCATGCAATTTTCCCAGTAGGCAGTATTACAATGGTCAAGAAGCAAGAGATTCATCTCAAGAATCTGCCTAATAGTAAAAAAAATGCTCCAATTGATAAATTAATCAAAAAATAATATTTGAGTAGACCATAATAACGAAGGGCTTTTCAAGAGAAGTACTACTGCTAGATTTTTTTCACCGCCTTTCAGCATTTGTAATTATTTATTACTACTTACGTCTGATGGCTGGCTGGTCGCCTGGTAACATTGCACACACGGTACTTTCTCCTCATAGGTCCACAATGAGTTACTTCAACCTTCAATCCTGTGAGAAGTTTGTCAGGAGAAGGCAAGAAGGGCAACTGTTACAAACCAATTTAACTGTAACCTCAATAATGGAAAATAGATTGACTGCTAACAGTTCAAGTTTCAAATGAACTCCAATGAATGAAAACATGTATGCATATTTAGATTGTTCCATTTCACTCCTGTGTCGCTCCCCCACCCAGTTAAACCCTTCCACGGTTGTTTAATGTATGTGAAATATTCAGGAAAGGATATCAATCCAACATTGTGAATTTGTTAAATGGTGCCATTTTCAGGAATTTTCAAGTTATCGACACAACAGGGCATGTTTATATTCATTTTAAAATCATGTACTTTCAAAGAACAAAGAAAAGTACAGCACAGGAACAGGCCCTTCGGCCCTCCAAGCCCGTGCCGACCATGCTGCCCGACTAAACTACAATCTTCTACACTTCTGGGGTCCGTATCCCTCTATTCCCATCCTATTCATGTATTTGTCAAAATGCCCTTAAATGTCACTATCGTCCCTGCTTCCACCCCTCCTCCGGTAGTGAGTTCCAGGCACCCACTACCCTCTGTGTAAAAAAACTTGCCTCGCACATCTACTCTAAACCTTGCCCCTCGCATCTTAAACCTATGCCCCCTAGTAATTGACCCCTCTACTCTGAGGAAAAGCCTTTGACTATCCACTCTGTCTATGCCCCTCAGAATTTTGTAGACCTCTATCAGGTCGCCCCTCAACCTCCGTCATTCCAGTGAGAACAAACCGAGTTTATTCAACTGCTCCTCATAGCTAATGCCCTCCATACCAGGCAACATTCTGGTAAATCTCTTCTGCACCCTATCTAAAGCCTCCACATCCTTCTGGTAGTGTGGCGACCAGAATTGAACACTATACTCCAAGTGTGGCCTAACTAAGATTCTATACAGCTGCAACATGACTTGCCAATTCTTATACTCAATGTCCCGGCCAATGAAGGCAAGCATGCCGTATGCCTTCTTGACAACCTTCTCCACCTGCGTTGCCCCTTTCAGTGACCTGTGGACCTGTACACCTAGATCTCTTTGACTTTCAATACTCTTGAGGGTTCTACCATTCACTGTATATTCCCTACCTGCATTAGACCTTCCAAAATGCATTACTTCACATTTGTCCGGATTAAACTCCATCTGCCATCTCTCCGCCCAAGTCTCCAAAGAATCTAAATTTTGCTGTATCCTCTGACAGTCCTCATCGCTATCCGCAATTCCACCAACCTTTGTGTCGTCTGCAAACTTACTAATCAGACCAGTTACATTTTCCTCCAAATCATTTATATATACTACAAACAGCAAAGGTCCCAGCACTGATCCCTGCGGAACATCACTAGTTACATCCCTCCAATTAGAAAAGCATCCTTCCATTGCTACTCTCTGCCTTCTATGACCTAGCCAGTTCTGTATCCACCTTGCTAGCTCACCCCTGATCCCGTGTGACTTCACCTTTTGCACTAGTCTACCATGAGGGACCTTGTCAAAGGCCTTCCTGAAGTCCATATAGACAACATCCACTGTCCTACCTGCATCAAGCATCTTTGTGACCTCTTCGAAAAACTCGATCAAGTTAGTGAGACACAACCTCCCCTTCACAAAACCATGCTGCCTCTCACTAATAGACATTTCCCATTTGTCAAAATCAGACATATTTCTGATATATTAGGACATATCTTCATTTTTATATATTTCCAACCTCTCAAAGATGAGACATGAAGGTTCAGTTAGGGCGCTTGAGAGTTACAAGTTAGCTCTCTCTTTAGGTCCTTCCTGGCTAAGAAGAGCCAGGAGGCGACATGAGAGGTCCTTGGCAGGTAGGATCAAGGAAAACCCTAAAGCTTTCTTTAGGTGTGTCAGGAATAAAAGAATGACTAGGGTAAGAGTAGGGCCAGTCAAGGACAGTAGTGGGAAGTTGTGCGTGGAGTCCGAGGAGATAGGAGAGGCGCTAAGTGAATATTTTTTGTCAGTATTCACACAGGAAAAAGACAATGTTTTCGAGGAGAATACAGAGATACAGGCTACTAGACTAGACGGGATTGAGGTTTGTAAGGAGGAGGTGTTAGCAATTCTGGAAAGTGTGAAAATAGATAAGTCCCCTGGGCTGGATGGGATTTATCCTAGGATTCTCTGGGAAGCTAGGGAGGAGATTGCAGAGCCTTTGGCTTTGATCTTTATGTTGTCATTGTCTACTGGAATAGTGCCAGAAGACTGGAGGATAGCAAATGTTGTCCCCTTGTTCAAGAAGGGGAGTAGAGACAACCCCGGTAACTATAGACCAGTGACCCTTACTTCTGTTGTGGGCAAAGTCTTGGAACAAATTATAAGAGAGAGGATTTATAATCATCTAGAAAGGAATAATTTGATTAGGGATAGTCAACACGGTTTTGTGAAGGGTAGGTCGTGCCTCACAAACCTTATTGAGTTCTTTGAGAAGGTGACCAAACAGGTGGACGAGGGTAAAGTAGTTGATGTGGCGTATATGGATTTCAGTAAAGCGTTTGGTAAGGTTCCCCACGGTAGGCTATTGCAGAAAATACAGAGGCATGGGATTGAGGGTGATTTAACGGTTTGGATCAGAAATTGGCTCGCTGGAAGAAGACAGGGGGTGGTGGTTAATGGGAAATGTTCAGCCGGGAGTTCAGTTACTAGTGGTGTATCACAAGGATCTGTTTTGGGGCCATTGCTGTTTGTCATTTTTATAAATGACCTGGAGGAGGGCGTAGAAGGACGGGTGAGTAAATTTGCAGATGACACTAAAGT
The DNA here is from genome assembly GCF_047496885.1 of Scyliorhinus torazame. Lineage (NCBI taxonomy): Eukaryota > Metazoa > Chordata > Chondrichthyes > Carcharhiniformes > Scyliorhinidae > Scyliorhinus > Scyliorhinus torazame. The sequence goes on along the minus strand of NC_092707.1, from coordinate 173,450,585 downwards.
CGGTGGAATTATGGACAGTGCGGAAGGATGCTGCAGGTTACAGAGGGACATAGATAAGTTGCAGAGCTGGGCTGAGAAGTGGCAAATGGAGTTTAATGCAGAAAAGTGTGAGGTGATTCATTTTGGAAGGAGTAACAGGAAGACAAGAGTACTGGGCTAATGGTAAGATTCTTGGTCGTGTGGATGAGCAGAGAGATCTCGGTGTCCATGTACATAGATCCCTGAAAGTTGCCACCCAGGTTGAGAGGGTTGTTAAGGCGGCGTACGGTGTGCTAGCTTTTATTGGTAGAGGGGTTGAGTTTCAGAGCCATGAGGTCATGTTGCAGCTGTACAAAACTCTGGTGCAGCCGCATTTGGAGTATTGCGTGCAGTTCTGGTCGCCGCATTATAGGAAGGATGTGGAAGCATTGGGAAGGGTGCAGAGGAGATTTACCAGGATGTTGCCTGGTATGGAGGGAAGATCTTATGAGGAAAGGCTGAGGGACTTGAGGCTGTTTTCGTTAGAGAGAAGAAGGTTAAGAGGTGACTTAGTAGAGGCATACAAGATGATCAAAGAATTAGATAGGGTGGAAGTGAGAGCCTTTTTCCTCGGATGGTGATGGCTAGCACGAGGGGACGTAGCTTTAAATTGAGGGGAGATAGATATAAGACAGATGTCAGAGGTAGGTTCTTTACTCAGAGATTAGTAAGGGTGTGGAATGCCCTGCCTGCAACAGTAGTGGACTCACCAACATTAAGGGCATTTAAATGGCCATTGGATAAACATATGGATGATAAGGGAATAGTGTAGATGGGCTTTAGAGTGGTTTCACAGGTCGGCGCAACATCGAGGGCCGAAGGGCCTGTACTGCGATGTAATGTTATATCTATTTCTATCTATCTATTCTATCTCCCGAATAATGGAAATTTTGCATCTGCAATCTCCTTTGCAGTTGCTCCATTGATGCAGATTACAAGAACTACACATTTGTGCTGTTTTTGTGCACTTTAGGAGGCAGGGAAACAGACTAGAATTGGCACATCCATATTAACTCAAATAGACCGAAATTACAACCCACATCAAATATTACTCTAGGACACACCAGGCTAAAAGTCCGAATTAGTGTGTGGATTGTCAGAAGACACATTTGCAGCTTATTGCAAAACTTCAGAGATGATGCAAGAGGAAGTGGAGGGAATAGACAGAACATTAGCCGATAGACAAAAAGGCAAAACATTGGGGTTAATAGGTGCTGCTCGAATGGGTAAAGAGTTTGTAGTACTGTAGGGGTTAGTGTTCAGTCCACTTCAGCTTTCAGAAAAAACAGGATTTTGCTTTGGTGTTGAGAGTATGAAATTGAAATGATACAGAAGCTGGGGAGTGGGGTTCAGCAAACAGTGAGGTGGCCAGTAGATTAGCAGACTGGATAAAGACCAAATCGTAGGGGCTTTTCACAGTAACTTCATTGAAGCCTATTTCTGACAATACGTGGTTATTATTATCATTAACCCTCAGGATCTCAAAAATGCCATCAAACAACACGCCTTCACCTCCGCCATGCCGTCATCCCGATCACAGGCAACTAGGAACCTTGGCTCTGGCCAGGGGGAATGACTCGACACGACCGGCCACCTCCAAACCCTCAAGACAAGCATCAAGAACAGGATGATACAAGACCAGTAGTCGGGGCCCCAACCAACCCCAGGACCCGAAGACCAGATACAAATGTGCATTTGAACCTGATGCATCCAACCTCCAAAATCAAGATTGCTAAAGAATGGCTGCCAATTTCAAACTCAACTGGGAACTTGCTTCCCATATCTTGCAAGAGACTGGGCTCACAAACATTCCTCATCCGGCCCCCCAATTCCAGAATTCCAGGAAAGGTGACGCATCATGCAGCAGTATTTCTATGAACCTCGGGCAGGCCTCCACCAGAGATATTGTTGAATCAAATATCAGGGGCGGGATTCTCTGTTTTCTGAGACTAAGTGTTGACACCATGGCAGGATTTGTGGACATCCATGAGAGCAAAACCGGCGCCGCACCTGGACCGATTCAGCGACTATTCAGGGGCTAGCACCGGCGCCACTTGGAGCACATCGATTCCAATGAGAAACGGTATTGGATTCACGATTGACACTCAGGGGGCTGACAAGCTGCAGCTGCATATTCACACTTCACTCCCAACACACGCCATCACAGCCAACGATCTTGGCAGGTAGCAAGATGCATGGCCCCATGATTCACCGATACTGAGCTTGAGACTCTCCTGGACGCCGTGCATCCCAGCCCGGGAAGGAACCTGCCAGCCACCGCCATGCGCCGTGCCTGGGTGCAGGTGGCAGGGGCAGTCAGCGCCACCAGCAACACCACCTGGACCAGCATACAGTGCCGTAATAAACTGCATGACCTCCTCAGGGCACCGTGGGGGCAAGTGCCAGGGGCACAGTGCTGCCAACTCACTCTGGTGAGTCAGCAGCACTGTGCCCCTGACATTAACCCCCTTCCCAACATCCGCAACTCCACCTCTCCCACAAGGAGGGTGATAGAACCCCCACCCTGCACCACATGCCGGCACCCATACAAATCGGCATTTCCGGATGCCTAGACCTCTGAAGCCACCAGCCACTGTGCGTTTTCTGTTCCCCCCCACCCCCAGGAGACGGCCATTCATAACCGCAGGGAGCGGGAGAAGACTGGAGGGGGACCGCCAGACCTGCGCCCCCTCACCATGGCAGCAGACCCTGGATGTGGTTGGCGGGCCCGAGGAAAGGGCAGTCGCCAGGGTGGAAATCGGTCTCAAGCAAGGAAGCAAAATTCCGTTGAGTTGCAGTTCCCCGTGTCACATGTGTCAACACCCCCTCCCACCCATTCGCAAACACCACCCTCGCCCCCACACAACTCTTCTCCCCCCTCCCCCTGCGCGCGCGCAGTCGGTGGTCTAATCATGCATCTGGTCATGCAGGAACCACTGGTGGTGGGGCGGATCCATCTCTTGTCGTGCACCCCCCCCCAGCCCGAACCTCGATGACATCAAAGACACGGAGTTGACCCATAAGACCGAAAGCCAGGATCCCCAGGAACCCAGAGTCTGATTTCGACAACGGTTTCCCATCACAGCTGTCTCCAACACCCTCCACCATCCCAGAGACACTCACCTCAGTTTGGACTAATGCAGAGGTTCCTGGGAAACTCTGATACTCTCTGGTGCTCACCACACAGATGCTCCAGTATATCAAGAGGAGACAGAAACTCCTGAGGGGGCGGACAGTCGGAGGGCGGGCCGATACCAAGGACTAGCTGCTGTCCAGACAGGTTTCGGGCTTATGGAATGGACAGTCCCATCAATTGCACAGATGCAGTCGCAGAGCCAGGGACCACTTGAGGGATTGTCGGCGAGCATCCAGCACCTGCAGGCACAGGTGGAGGAATCCAACCGTGTGCAGGAGCAGGTGGTGGTGCCGGCCATGCGTGCCACCCAGGCCAACACCACATGGGTGGCGTCCGTGGTGGGAGGCCTTGGAGACAAGGATTGCGGCTATGGATCGAATGTCCAAGGCCTGGGGCCTTCTGTGCAAGCGGTGGCCAAGGTCCAGGACAGGGCTTCCCTCTAAAAGACAGCCATGTGCCAGAGCACTGGCTCCTGAGTGTGGCCCAGTCATAGCAGGCCATGGCTGAAAGTGTTGGCAGCATTGCCCAGGTGCTGGCTGATGAGGCACACTCGCAAGGGAGGTGGCCCAGTCCCAGAGGGAGATGGCAGAGTCACTGGCTGATGTGGCCCAGACCCAGGTGGTGGCACAGTCAATAAGTGATCTTCGCGCAGTCCCAGATGGAGGTACTCCACTCCGTGCTCCATGCCCGCGAGCATACAGACCCTGGCCGAGATGAGAGTGGGCATCCAGGACTGGCAGCACAGCCTCAGGGGATAGTTCCGCTCGCAACCCAGTACCATGGATTTGCTGGGGGCCATAAGGCACCCCGAGGGAGGAGGTGGTGATGGGACCCATGCTGGTGACTCCCACAGGGGCGGTGCCGGAACACCACAGTTTAGTGATAGGGGCCAGGGCACAAATCTGTATATTTGTTGTCATATTAAACACCTGTTCACACTGTTACAACCTGCCTCGGTGTTCTGTCAGAATGGTGGTCTGGTCTGGGCAGGACACAGAGGGGGCACAAGCGTGGGGAGAATTGGCGAATGTTGGGGGTGGACTTGGCTCAGGGACCGCAGTTCAGCCAGCGCTCACTGCTCTGGTGTCCCCCTCACCCACCTCTGCCACCCCAAGGATTCAATAGGACTGTATGATGGAATGGCCTAAAGGTGGCATGGTGGCACAGTGGTTAGCACTGCTGCCTCACAGCGATGAAGACCTGGGTTCAAATCCCAGCCCTGGGTCACTGTCCGTGTTTTCACATTCTCCCAGTGTCTGCGTGGGTCTCACCCCCTCAACCCAAAGATGTGCAGGTAGGTGGATTGATCATGATAAATGGGCAGCACGGTAGCACAGTGGTTAGCACTGTTGCTTTACAGCGCCATAGTCCCAGGATTGATTCCGGCTTGGGCCATTCTGTGTTCTCTCCGTGTCTGCGTGGGTTTCCTCCGGGTTTTCTGGTTTCTTCCCACAAGTCCCGAAAGATATGCTGTTAGGTAATTTGGACATTCCGATTTCTCCCTCCGTGTACCCGAACAGGCGCCAGAGTGTGGCAACTTTCACAGTAACTTCATATTCAGTGTTAATGCAAGCCTACTTGTGAAAGAACAACAATTATTATTAATTACCCCTTATTTGGAAAAAAGAGAATTGGGTACTCTAAATTTTTAAAAAAAAAAATGTTTTTTTTTTTTTTTTAAAGTGCATAATATTCTGTCTCTATGTTATCATAAATTGTTGAATAACACAAATTCACCCCACAACCCAAAGATGTGCAGGTTATGGATTGGCCACACTAAATTGGCCCTTAATTGGAAAATTCACTGAGGAAGGAGCAGTGCCCCGAAAGCTAGTGATTTGAAACAAACCTGTTGGACTTTAACCTGGTGTCGTATAACTTCTTACTGTTCCAATCCCAGTTCAATGCCGGCATCTCCACATCATGGGAAAAAAGAAGAGTTGGGCACTCTAAATTAATAATTAAAAAATGATGGACTGGCCAGCTCGCCTGCAGGGATCACCCAGGTGGATGGTGCAAAGTCCTCCCCGCATCCTCCTCTTCGGACAAGGCCTGGCGTTCATCCTCCTCCTCTTGCACGTCGCCCCTCTGCTGTGCGATGTTGTGGAGGCCGCAATAGCCTGCCACGATGCGGGAACCCTGGCCGCGTCATACTAGTGACCCAAGAGCAGCCCAGGCACCTGAACCGCATCTTCAGGAGGCTGCAGTACAGCTTGATCACGCCCCTGGTCGCTGCATGGGTGTCATTGTAGCGGGTCACCATGTCTGTGGCCTTCGGATAGGTGTCATCAGCCACGACCGCAGTGGATAACCTCCGTCACCCAGGACCCAGCTCCCCAGCTGGGAGTGCACCTCGAAGAGGCCGAGAATCGTCGTGTGCCAGGATGAAGGTGCCGTGCGCACTGCCCGGGTATTGGACGCAGACGTGCATGATGTGTATCTGATGGTCACACACCAGTGGAACCCATTTCAGTTTGTGTAGAGCGGCCTGTCTTCTGTAGCTGCTTGTAGGGCGGCATGCATCTTGTCGATTACCCCCTGGGCCCGGGACATGTCGGCAATGGCGGCGAACCCACTGCCCAGCATCCTGGTGGGCTCGGTGCACATTGAAATGGATGTATCGTGCCGATTGGGCATATGGGGCCTCTGACGGCACAGATGCACATGTACACCGAGCTCTGAGAGATTCCAGACAGTTCCCCATTTGGCACATGGAATTGCCCATGGCATGGAAGTTTGCTTGACGGCCACAAGGCGTGGGTATCCTTCCCTACGCCCCTGCAGTGCCAGGTGCGCCATAATCTGGCAGATATGTCGCACTGTCTCTCTGCTTAGCCGGAGTCTTCGACGGCATGCCCGGTCCAGCAGGTCTTCAATTGACAGGTGCTGCCGGTACACTGGAGGACTCATACGGCGCCTTCTTTGCACCTCCTCCTCAGCCTGTTGGGCAGCTGGCTCCCCATCTGCAGCAGTTACCTCCTGTTCTGTTGCTGCACCCTCCACTGCTGCACGCTCCGCAGCTGCAGCTTCCTCCTCCACGAACTCTAGCTCATACAGCCGCATGGCATCCCCCTGGGCTGCGGCGACTAGGCCACCATTGCTGGTTGTTTTCCAATATCCATTGTCTGCAGGGGATGAAAGGCTGACATGTTAGCACGGTGCGTACACCTGTGCCCAACCAGGTCCAACATGGTGACCCCAGTTGGCACTGCGGAATCTGCCCCCTCCCACCCCCCTCTCCCCAGGCCACAGGTTTGGTAGGTATGGCGAAGGATGTGGTGGGGGGATGGAGGTGTGGGAGCACCCATAGGGCCAGGGCAACTCTGCAGAACCGGGGGCCAAGGTGGGTGGTCAGTGGAGTGAGCAGCAAGATGGCTACCTTGCAGGCAGCAGTAGTCGATGCCTGGACACCGCCCCAGTCCTGTGAGGGGTCATCCTAGCTCCACGGCCTATCCAATCATCACCATTCCCACCATGCAAGTGTCAGGACTTTCAGCCCTCGGTCGCTCCTCCTGGTGTCCCATCTCCTCTCCCTCCCAAATCAGCCATGACGCCAGTTTCCTGATTATAAAAGCACAAGTGAAATGCACCGCTAAGAATTCGACCCGATGAAATCAGAGGATTGCGGAAACTCTGGAGAATACCAGGCCGGGCCCCCTAATTATATGCCAATGGTGTTTACTGTACGTACAGAGTGGAACGCATTGACGCCACTGTCGAGGCACTGGAGAACTGCGATTTGGCATGAAACTGGCACCCGCCATGTTTTTGGCTTCAAAACAGATTCTTCGTCCAATCAAGTTTCCCGATTTCAGCGAAGGTCGATGGAGAATCCTGATCCAGGATTCTCTTCTGTGCTTCTACCATTCTACCAAGGATACTTCACAGTTCAAAGTGAGTACCAAAGACCTGCACCACTAATCATCATCCAGCATATCATTCGCAATGGCAGACATCATCCCGATGCTGACAGCGCAACCGAGACATGGGCCTACTAGCCAGCAAAACCATCACTGGAAGCTGGGGCGGGATTCTCCGACCCTCCGCCAGGTTGGAGAATTGCCGGGGGCCGGCGTAAATCCCGCCCCCGCCGGCCTCCGAATTCTCCAACCCCCCCCCCCCCCCAAAAACACGGTGTGGCGTGAGTCGCGCCGCCCGCCTCGGAGAATGGCGGGGTCCGGCACGACTCAATGGGCCCCGGGGCTGCCCGAATTCTCCGGGCCATGATGCGCCGAAGTCCCGCCCGCCTGTAGTCAGTCCCACCGGCGTAAGTTGGAGTTGGTCCCTTACCGGCGGGACCTGGCGGCGCGGGTGGCCTCCGGGGTTATTGGGAGATCGCGGGGGGATCTGGCCCCAGGATGTGCCCCCACGGTGGCCTGGCCCGCGGTCGGGGCCCACCGATCCGCGGGCGGCCTGTGCCGTGGGGGCACTCTATTCCTTCTGCACCGGAGGCCGTGGTCATCCGCCATTCCTGGTGCAGAAGTGACTCTATGTGCGCATGCGCGGGGATGAGTCAGCAGACGCTGACTCTCCCACGCATGCGCGGACCAGAGTCCCTTCGGCCCCGGCTGGCGTGGCGCCAAGCTCCTTTCCCGCTGGCTGACGGGGCGCAAACCACTCCGGGGCGGGCCTAGCCTCATCCTCCGCACCTTTGGGGCGGCCCGACACTGGAGTGGTTCACGCCACTCCGTCCCGCCGGGACCTCCCGCCCTGCCGGGTAGGGGAGAATCCAGCCCCTGGATCCCCACCCCAGCCGCATCAATCAAACGAGGATTCTCTTTGATTTAACTCAACTCGTAACCAACTCTGACCAGAATCATCCAGGGACTTAGTGCAAGACATCCCAAAAATAGATTATAATAAAATTAACGATGAGAGTAGTGCCAGAGCGTGCTATGACACAGCCACTTCCACGCTCACATCACAAGACCCCCCCCCCCCCCCCCATTCTCCCCCAGCAAGAAGGTTGTCATTAGTTAGCTTGGTTTTTTCACACTTTCTAAACATGACTTTTATTAATTTCCAAATTTTGAAACATTACCAGGCTATTGCTTTGACATTTGATTTCTTTTTGCTCAACAAGTTGCTTATGTTTTCTTCATAACTTAACTTGATCTTTTTAAATGTATATTTAACTTTGTGCCAAACCAGATCTCAGGCAGCTGCTACTGGGTTTCTTACTGAAGGAAAATGAGAGGCTCACAAGAGTCTGATTGCTTTTTGGAGTGCCAGCAAAAGGGGTTATTTTTGCTCCAGTAGAAACAAACTGTTGGAAATGCTCAACATGTCTGGTGCGATCTGTGCAAACAGAAACATGGGTCAGTGACCCTTAGTCAGAACTTGTGCAGATCATGGACCTGTAACATTGACTGTTTCTCTCTCCACAGATGCTGTCTGGCTTGCTGAGTATTTCCAGCATTTCCCGTTTAAATTTCAGATTTCCTGCACCTGTAGTACTTTGTTCTCTTATTATGTGCTCCATGCTGTGTATCTGTAAGTATGGATAGTTTCAATTTCAAATGAAAAAATATTTATTGTTCAATGCAAAACTTAATATCTTTGTTACCAAAGTTCACTTGCATGGATAGAAATAGCACATTATTGCTATGCAGTTGGTTGCTGGCAGGTTTGCCATTTTAAAAAAATATAAATTTAGAGTATCCAATTAAGGGGCAATTTAGCGTGGCCAATCCACCTGCCCTGCACATCTTTGGGTTGTGAGGGAGAAATACACGTGGAGAATGTGCAAACTCCACACGGACAGTGACCCAGAGCCAGGATTGAACCTGGGACCTCGGCGCCGTGAGGCAGCAGTGCTAACCACTGTGCAACCGTGCTGCCTTAGGTTTGCTACTTTTAAACTTGGAAGTGAAACCCGGAGTAATATGCCAATAGAATATAGAACTGTTAGTTCAAGAAGACGACACTGTTCATTCAAGATACTATCATTTGTACATGGGATTGTTGTTTGAGATGCTTGTGAGGGTTAAGTCTTTTGCTATCCAGATATTGTATAGGGTCATGTTCGAAGAAGTGGAGCTGGTTGCATAACGTTAATCATCTAGTTTTGTGCAATTGCCTGGCAAAGCCATGGTTCATACTGAAACGTGAGCTTCTGATGGGCTTTATAAATAGGGAAGCAGAGGACAAGAGCCAAGAAGCTATTCTAAACTTCGCCATGATCTTACTGAATGGCAGAGTACGGGCCGAGGGATTTGCTCCTGCTCCAAATTTGTATGTTCGTACGTAAAACTAAATGAAACAGTTCGACCCCACTGTGAATATGGTTCCCAATTCTGGGCACCTGAAGGCTGTGAGCGGGAGGGTTCAGGTGGGGGAAAGGGGTGGAGAGGGGACCAGGAGAGGCACCAGGGCCCATGATTTCACTCCCTCACACTGCTGTTAACTCCCATGGCATTAAAGTGGCAGAAGAAGGGAGGCAGAGATATGAAATGAAATGCAACAAGAGGTCACAAATGTTCTAAAAATGACGATACCTGTCCAATAGAAGTGATGTCTACAAGGATTTTTATTTTGAAGAGATAGATGAAGAGTAATTGCATAAGAAGAATTACCAAACAGTTAACTCTGACTGCCCTGGAAATAACCTGGCAAGCTACTCAGTTATATCATACTTCCAAAAGGAAAAAGAATAAAACCATATGGAAACCAATGATCTATGACCTGGGCATTAGACCAGAACATGAAGGTGATTTAACCTGCATCATCATCCCTGTAGCATTCTTCTCACTGACATTTGGGAGCAGGTGTCAATATTGGGAATGGTCCAAAGAATTAATAATAATTTTAAAAACAGTTATCATAGCATAGATTTTATGGAGTTAGCTCATCACAAGACGGCTGGTGCAACATTTAAAAAAAAAATTAAGAATACCCAATTCTTTTTTTCCCAATTAAGGGACAGTTTAGCGTGGCCAATCCACCTACCCTGCACATTTTTTTTGGTTTGGGTGGGTGAGACCCACGCAGACACTGGGAGTATGTGCAAACTCCACACGGACAGTGACCCGGGGCCGGGATTATACCCGGGTCCTCAGAGCAGTGAGGCAACAGTGCTAACCACTGCGCTACCGTGCCACGCAGAATGCTTGTACAACATTAATGAAATGCCATTTTTACTGAAGCTGGTGACCAGCGGATGGCGCTCTTGGTACAGCTATTTCACGATTAAGCACTGTGTACACTGAATATAAAATCACACAAAAATGTATTAACCAGGGAGGTAGAACTGTCAGAGGCTATCCAAGCTGCTGCTAGATGTTAAGATGATCCCCTCAACTAAACTTTAGCTAAATACAAAACTGCAAGTTATTTCCACTTATTATTTGTATTTACAACTTTTTACTTGTATTCCTTCTCACGCAAGTATACCTATTAGCTAAGTTTTAGAAAAATGTCAACATAAAACTCTAAAGGATTGGGAAACAAACCTGAGAAATCCACCAACTACAAACTCAGTCCTGGAAATCATTACAGTGTTTGAGGATTTCAAAAACAACCATGGTCTCTCACTAAATGAATCGGTCAACAAAATGTTTGCAACTTACCTTTTATCTCTTTGGTGAATTTGACTCGGTGGGAATCAGTCAAAGGTCGTGGTTGTTCATCAATGTTATGAATGTCTAGAACTTCACACATGAACTGAATTACAGGCTGTGCTTTATAAAAAGCAGTGGCAGATACTAGAAAGAATAAAAAAATTAAAACATTGTAATGAAAGGAATGACAACACAAAAATTACTAGGATTTTATTTGCAAGATTATAAGGATGCACATATGATGAACTGAAGACCTATTAAAATTTTTAATAGATTTCATTAATTTTACTTGGACTGGCAAGGGTATAGAGCACAACATCAACATGTGCAGATTGACATGAAACTTGGAAGTGCAGTGTACAGTGAGGAAGATAAGAGGAAATGGTGAAATGGGCAGACATGTGGTTACGTTCAATGTAAAAAAAAGTATGAAATTATGCATTTTGGTTGGAAGGATGGGGAGAGAGAAGACAAGCAAAATGATGCGATTTTAAATAGGGGGATATTTGTGGTGCACAAATCCTTTGAGGGTTAGTGGGCAGATTAATAAAGGAGTTAATAAAGCACGTGGGATTCGAAGTTCTATAAATAGAGGCACAGAGTACAAAATCCAGTAACTTATTCTAAACCTAAAAGATACCAGTTTGGTTCCAGCTGGGGTAGTACCCTCACTTCTGGGAATGACACAGAGGGAACAGAAGGGATTTGTGAGAAGGCTTCCAGGGATGAGGGATTACTATTATGTGAAATGACTGGAGAAATTCTGGTTTCTCCTGAAAGCAGAGCAGGTTAAGAACAGATTTGAAAGAGCCATTTGAAATCATGAAGAGTTTTAAATAGAGTACGTGAAGAGCCATCCCACCAGGCAGTGCATTACAAATCCCAACCTAATGTTGCTCATCAAGTTATTCCTCATGTTGCCTCTGGTTCTGTTGCCAGTCACCTTAAATCTATGCTGTCTGGTTGTTAACCCTTCAGCCTTTGGAAACAGTTTTCAAAGGAGAACTGGATATACACTTGAAAGAGAAAAATTGCGAGGATATGAGGAAAACACTGGATGACTGGGAAGAACTGGATTATTCCTCAAAAGAGCATGTGTGGACTCAATGGCCTGTATAGTCTCCTTTTGTGGTGTATTATTCGATTAAATTATTCTATCTTCCCACATTTCTTCCCAAACAAACCTCTACAACATCTTGGGCAAATCAGACTTTCCATTAGGTTTGCATTGTCTTAAATTCTCCAGTCACATTAAACTCCTGACATGTGAACACAACTGTGTCAAGATTGGATTAGATTTATCACATATATCGAGGTACAGCGAAAAGTATTATTCTGCATACAGTCCAGACAGATCATACCATACACAAAAAAAACATAGGACATACATAAATACATAAAAAGATATCAAAATAGAAGAACCTTCAAATGTATATAAAAATGTTTTACTCCAGGGTGAAAAAAATAATAATTAGGAGTCACCTTTCAGGAATTACTTCCAGAACCCTGAAATATATGGGAATTGCAACTTCATCAGTCACTTCTGATATGCCTTACTACAGCAATGGTTACAGGTGTGGACACCAATACACCCACTTCAAATCAGATATGAAACTGTATAGTTTCCAGTAAGTGCTGTCTGGGAATCGGGCCCTTTTCCACGTAACAATGCACTATCATTCTCTTGATAATCTGTTTTGTCAGCACAAGAAGCTGTTGCTACCATTACAAGTGATCTCTGTGCCCATGCAGTTGGATGTGGGAGGAAAGGGAAAAAGAAAAATCAGCCAGTGTTCTGCATTACGCTTTAGTCACTTAGTTGAAAATGTGCGTAAATACCAGATGAGCTCAGGATTGGAATCAGCTGTGATACCCACCAGCCTGAATAGTCTGTTAATGCTCACACGACATAAATTGTCACTTGGAAGCTGCCAATGCATGTGCAATAGTACCAAGATAAGAATATGTAATTGTTATAATATAGTAAGAATGTCCCAAATTGCTTCACAGGAATTTTAATCAGACAAAATTTGACACTGAGGATGATGGAGATGACAGGTGACCAAAGCTTGGTCAAGAGGTAAAATTTCAGAAGTAACTTAAAGAAGAGAGATGCAGAAGGACAAAAGATTTAATTCTAGAGTTTAAGGCTAGCTACGAATAGTCTGATGAGAACAGGGGCTTTCAATAGGAGGTGATAGCAAAGTTATCCTTCAATTTTCTTACTTCTGTATGCAACTTTGGTCCTCCCTGACTGAAAGCAAGAATTTAGTCATTGATCATTTAAACATGACAAATTACATGGTAGAATGCATTACTTCTATGTCTCTCAATTCTACATTTATGTTATCACAGATACTGAACTATGACACCTTTATTGCTGATGATGGTTGATTACAAAAATGTGATGGGGAGAATTACTGGGCAAGTGAATTTGAATCAGTTAGAAAAACATTTCAAACTTGAGTTATTTATGTAGACTCTGCATATAAAATAAAAACAAGTTCCACAGAATTACAAGTTAGCAATTGAAAGTATCAATAATGCAGAGCCATTAATCCTCTTTGTTTCTCTGAACCAAGCCAGCATGTCATTACCACTGATGCCAAAGTGAGGACTGGCTTACTGTCATTCTTTGCAATTTGTCATGTGACTAATAATTTATTCTTTAAAAAATTATCAATTATACAATTGAGGTAAGCTAGTACTAACCAAGGTAATTTTTTAAAAATTGCAGTTAATCTCTCAGTTTTGCCTGAAAGGAACCAAGACAGAGTGCAATCTTCAAATGAATTACAGTCGGAGGGCAGAGAATAATTGGACCAGACAGCATAAGTGAAATTCAGTCCCCATTTTAAAATCATATACAGCATCTGTTTTTCTAATGGTATCTACCAGCGTAAACTCGCCATGCTATATTTGAACTGCAGAATCGACAGTGGCAGTGGAGGGTAGGGTAATTACAACGTGACAAGTTTACGTGGCTATTTTCCATTAGCAATATTGATGTAAGGATTTATCATGCATAGATTACAGTTTCTGTAATAAATATGGGTGCAAGAAAACGTATTGTGATTTGTGGACAATGCTGATCCAGTGTGAAAATGTTACTGCTGGATGTGAGGTTGAATTAACAAGTTGTGCTCACTCACTTACAACGGTAATGTCACATATTTTCAATCTGACATGAGAGACTTTTAGTTTTCCTTCCTTGCAAATTATTTGTAGCTCAATGGAATACAACAAATAAGGAACTGGGGAAACACAAGTACTTTGTACCACCTAAAGTCAGAGGAGAGCGAGATCAGGAGGAAGACAGGACATTGTGTAAAAAAACTGCTACAAGGTGGACACAGGCTAAAAACAAATTTAAATTGATTTATTCATGACCTACAAAGTCTCATCTCTAAAATGGATAGTCAAAAATCATCCAACTTGATTGCTAAATCAGTCTAATAAATTAATTCATGAATTTAATCTTTCAGATGAGATGTTTAAACCATAGTTCCATCTGCCATCTCAGATGGAGATAAAAGATCCCCTGATGCTATTTGAAGATGAGCCGGTGTTCTCCCAGTGTCCTGGCTGACAATGATCCCTTAAACATTAAAATGGATTATCTGGTCATTTATTTCAATGATATTTGTGGGACTTTGCCATGTGTAAATAGGCTGCCATGTTTCCAAATATTACCAGTAACGACACTTCAAAAGTACATAAATAGCAATGAAATATCTGTCGACACGGAGCTTACAAAAGGTGCTGCGTAAATGCAAGTTATTTTTCTTTGCAATCCACATGACTGGGGAAAACCACTATTTAATTCAAGATTAATTTAAGTAAATGAATCATACAATAGAACCAAGTCATATTTCCAGGCAACACCACCATTGGAAGAACAAATGTCAAAAGTAAAAACCAGCTAAATTTTCCACAACAGTAATTATTCTTAACCCTCACACTGAAACCCAATGTAGCATAGGGACACGTCTTTCCCTTTGTTCGTTATGGCTTGCGTTTATGCAACGTTTTTGATGTTATTATCCAGATCATAGTGTTAGAAAAAGTTTACTTTCTAGAATAATGGGCGGTATGAAAAGATGGCTAGCAAAAGCTTAGCAATATTTGGTTTCCAAACCACAAAACAAGACTTCCCCAAGTAAATGGATTATTTTTCCAAAAATAGTCCCCAATTATACCAACTTTACTTGAACAAAGGGAATGTTTTTGTTAAGACACTTATTTACACCTTCAATGGAAATTTCTCAATAACTGTAACTAGTGTACTGTTGGTGTGCATTCAATGAACAGCAAACTAAAGGCTGGTGGTGCAACATTTATGTGGAACAGATCAACCTGTTTCAATTGATACCATTTCCTTTGTGCATCAGTAGATTGCAGATTGAAACAATGGTCTCAGGATTGAGGGCATGGTTTTGGCTGACATTCCAGTGAGAAATGTATTTGCCTGTTCCAGTAGATAATAAAAGTCCAGAGGCACTGATACAAGATGTGACATAACCAACACTCCACCCTCTGCTAAAACTAAACAGATTGATAAATTCTTTGTTGCTTTGCTGTTTGGTGAATCTTGCTATATGCACAGTTGTGGTATTCTTTAGTTACATAACAGTAAATGCAAGTCAAAGCACGAGGAGGGCTTGATCTTGCAGTGCAGCCACTGATCTTTAGTGCCTCCTGGGATGGTAGAAGGGCATACGATGGAATTTCCCGGAATATGTCCAACCATAGCTGGAAACCTTAAACTATATGGAGCTATGATTAGAAGTGAATATTTATCATGAATGGGTTCGCTGACAGAATAGCATAGTAGATTGTCAGCATTACAAATACACGCAATTAAGGTGGTCATTACTCGGAGGAGCAAACACTGAGTAATGTCAATTAGTCCTAAAAATCAGAAAAGAATAATGATTCATTTTCCTTGCTGAACAACTTTTAAGAAGCCAGCACACTTTTAAACATCTTCATCGGGATAATCATCATACCAACAGGAGATAATTTACACACTACCCTGGTTTGTGAAACTCTCCCAAGATGTTTCATTGCTTGAAATTTAGTCCCTGGTTTATAGGCGTTCAGAGATGGATTTGATCCCAACCTGCTGACCCAGGATTGCGAAGAAAATTCCAGGGATTGGTCCCAAGCAGGCCTCTCAAATTGTAAAGCTCTTCTACACTGTGAATAACCATCATAATCCATTTCAAAGTATCTGATTTTTCTACAATTGCTTTTGGTTGCAACTGATTCTGCCACCATGCATGGTTGTAATAAACTTTTAACTGTTAATTTAGCTGCCTCACCTTGCAATTTATTGCTGTACTTGGTTATACCGTTACACTTTCTGCAAGGGAAGCAGGATAAAGTCAGTCTTAAGGATCAAGGAGGTAACGATTTTCTCAGATCTGAGAATGGTTTAACTCAACTTAAAGGCAACACGCAATTAAATACTTGTTTAAAAAGGTTTTGGATTTAAAAATCTGACTATTTAAAGTTCGACTAAACTCAGAAGTACATTTTCTTATGGCACAATTATTGAAGAATTACTTACAATTTATTCAATTGTTTTGAATTTACTATCAACGGGTATTGTAATCTTTTACTGGTTGACAAAAGTTTGTTCAGGTCAGTGACTGCCAAATCATTTGCAAGTCTGTATAAATGCCGAGATGCAAAACCAACTGCCAACTGCCAGGGCAAAACGGTACCACAGTGGTTAGCACAGTGGCTTCACAGCTCCAGGGTCCTAGGTTCGATTCCCGGCTTGGGTCACTGTCTGTGCGGAGTCTGCACGTTTTCCCCGTGGCTGCGTGGGCTTCCTCGGGTGCTCCGGTTTCTTCCCACAGTCCAAAGATGTGCGGGTTAGGTGGATTGGTCATGCTAAATTATCCTTAGTGTCCAAAGGGGTTGACTGGGGGTTGCTGGGTTGGGGTGGAGATGTGGGCTTGAGGTGGGCGCTCTTTGTAGGGACCGGTGCGAACTCGATGAGCCGAGTGGCCTCCTTCCATACTGTGGATTCTATGACCAACGTTGGAAGTGTCGAAAGTATCAGTTGGTTTATCTCAGATTCTCAGGAGGCAGTAGTGTGGCCTCTTTTACAGTCTTGAAGCCAGGAACAAAACAGAGTCAATTGTAAACACTTAGAATGCTATGTACACAATACGTTTCAATGATTGAACATTTGAAAAATGTTACGCTTCGAATACATCAAATGTACTCGACGATCAAGTAAAATTTGAGACACTTGCATGCCAAAACATGATAGTTTACAGAAACACCAGCTTTTTATATCTGCTGTTAAAACTATTTTCAACTTTAAGACGTTTGAAAAAATTGCATTAAAAACATTCCTAACGGGAGTACTGTGAAATGACTAAACAGAGAAGAAGCCAGCACATTTATCATAACCATAGAAATATTCCATTTGAATGAGTCACGGTTTCAACCTCGAAACCAGACTCCTCGTCCTCATCTACATCAGTTGATTATCATAACTTTGAGATCCATAGACAGTCAATAGTTAGCAGATCACACCAGTTTTTATGAGAATGCAATTTTATAATAACTAAAAGAAACACACACACACACACACACATTTTTAAAATGGTTTAAAAATCCTCAGTTGTAACAATAGTAGTGCTGGCTCCACACCTTCAAATCACAATGTGATTTAATTCTTCAAAATGTTACTGTTTTGGAACATTGCAGGACTGTGCACCTTAAGGCTTCTTGCAACCAAGTTCAACAACAAAATTGGAAGCAGAGTGCTGACCGAACATGCAGTCACTATCAGTTTCATTCTCTCAAGATTGATTGATTACCTAAAGTTATTGGCACTCACATAAAAAAGTATTGAAAAGACGTCAGTGACAAGTCTTTTATAATAAACTACTAAAAATCTGTACTAATAATAAAACACAGTTACTTGTGGAGGACATTTTGTGATCAAGATTTAAATCTGGTTTTGTTTTCAGAGAATGTGTTATCTGCTTAGCAATTACACGGAGTATGTGATAAGTTGAGGTTTATTTACACATGCTCTCTCTGACTTGACAATGTGATTTTTGCCATTGGTGGTTTCAGTGAGTCATTCAAATATTTGAAAAAGTCTTCAAATAAAATCATACAACTGTTCATATTTTAATGTTTTAAGATAACGATAGATAGTTTTAAAATAAAGATAGATAGTTTTTTGAAGAATAAAGGGATTAAGGGTTATGGTGTTCAGGCCGGAAAGTGGAACTGAGTCCACAAAAGATCAGCCATGATCTCATTGAATGGTGGAGCAGGCTCGAGGGGCCAGATGGCCTACTCCTGGCTCCTAGTTCTTATATATACCAGATGGATCATTTGAAAAATCTATGAATCAAGCACATTAACCTTTCACTTTTGGGTCAATCAAAAGATGATCTCTAGGTCCCAACTGAAAGGTGTAGAGCAGTACAGAAAAATAAGCTAGCTCGGAAATCTGACCAATTCAAATTTGAATCTACTTCCATTGTATAAATCAGAAGGATAATTGGAGCATCTGGCTTAAAATTGGTTTGGTAGATATGCCTGGACATTGAATTGTTCAAGGCATTCACATTCAACGAATATCAAAGCAAAAGGCAATGCCACAATTCCCAGTATTCAAGCTTAATCCTTTGTACTTAGTCTGATGTAGAAAGTGTTTACTTCAGCAAAACACAATGCCTGATCACAACTTTTCAACATCCAGACAAATGTTCAAAACAGATTTTAAGCCACACTATCTTTCTGATGTTTATAATCATGTGTTGGTGGAGAGTTCTTATGCACCTGCTGCCCTTGTCCATCCAAGTGGTAGAGGTCAGGGATTTGGGGTGTGCTGTCAAAAAAGCCTTGGCGAGTTGCTGCACTGCCTCTTGTACATAGTACATACTAGTGGTGGGAGTGAATGGTATGCCAATCAAGCTGGCTGATTTGTCTTGCATAGCATCCATGTTTCTTGAGGGTTCTTGCAACTACACTCATCGAAAGGATTCCATCATAAACACCACCTAGGCCTTACATACGGTGGAAAGATTTGGGGGAATAAGGAGGCAAATAATTTGCCATCAAATATGTAGCCTCTGGCCTGAGACACATTCACGGCACAGAAGGTAGCCATACAGCCCTTCAAGAATATGCTACGGTCATGGCAGAGCAATCAAGTCAAGACCACACCCCTGCCTAACCCTGCAACTTTATTTCATTCAAAAACCTATCCAACTTTCTTTTGAAGTCATTGATTGTTTCCACTTCCACTACCCTCGTAAGTAATGAGTTCCAGTCATTACAATTTGCTGCATAAAAATGTACTTCCTCATATCCTCCCTGCATCTCTTGCTCAAGAACCTAAATCTGTGCCCCCTAGTCCTTGTGCCATCAACTAATGGGAACAGTTTTTCCTTGACGACCTTATCGAAGCCTGTCATAATCTTGTATACCTCTACGATATCTACTCTCAATCACCTTTGCTCCAAGAACAAACCTTATCAAATTTTTTTTTTTACATTAAACAAAATAAAATAATTTTTTTCCAATTAAGGGGCAATTTAGTGTGGCCAATCCACCTAACCTGCACATCTTTGGGTTGTGGGGATGAAACCCACGCAGACACGGGGTGAATGTGCAAACTCCATAAACCCAGCTACCTAACCTTCCAGCTAAGATCCCGCATCCCTGGAACCATTCTAATAAATCTCCTCTGCACCTCTCAAAGGACCACGGCTTCCTTCCTAAAATGTGGTGACCTGAAACGGACATAATAGTGTAGCTGGCGCTTAACGACAGTTCTATAAATATTTAGCATAAATTCCCTGCTTCCGTACTCAATGGGCGCGATTCTCCGGAAAAACTTCTAAGTGTGCTAGCAAGCGGGAATTGCCGCGAGTTTCCTGGTGCTCGGCCCAGCGAGGAGAGTAGACACAAACGTTCTCCCCCCCCCCCCAACCCATCGTCTAAGGGAACGTCCACCCACACCCTCCCTCCATGCCCCCTCCCTCTTCAACCCTCCTTCCACGTCCCCACCCCCACAACTGTGAACGGCGTGTGTGGCTAACGATGCCCTCAGTGTTTCCTCAGGAAAAGCTCTCCCATAAACGGCAGGAGAGAGCCCAGACTGGCGGTGGGGTGCCAGACTTGGGAATCCCCACCTTCGAGGAGCGGGTCTTGAAGGTGATCGGGGTGGCCAAGGACAGGGCAGTCACCCATGTGGAGGCCGGTAGATGCCACAAATGTGAGCACCGATTGCCTTACCGACTGACCCATCCCTCACACTAACCACATGTCCATCTCCAGCTGACGGCGCCAGTTCATCACGGGCAGCACCCTCTCTTGATTCAGAGGAGAACATCTTGCAGGAGAGCTCACAGCTGTCATCTCCACCCTCCACCAGCACAGATACACACACCTCGGGGGGAAATGTTAGTGAACAGACTTCTGGGGCACAGTGTGGTGAGCAGCACACTGCTGACGATGCACATCTGGTGGAGGCAGGAACCCCAGGCAAGACAACAGTCGGAGTGCTGCTGGACTCCTGGACCCAGCTGGGTCCCGGCTTGGTGCTGAGCCTCTGGTACAGGTCTACCCAGAGCTGATGCAGACGATAGGGAGCAGCCAGGACATTCAGAGGGAGATGTCAGCATCACTCCAGCAGATCCGTAGCAGCTTGGAGGAGTCCCAGAGGCTACAGACGCAGGATAGCACCAGCTGAGTGGCACAGAGGGCAACACTGCTAGAGTGGTGAGCGTAGTGGAAAGCCTGGTGCACGGTGTTGGCACCATGAGTGAAGGTACCCAAGGCATCGCGCAGTCGGTGACTACCATGGCTGAGGGTTTAGGCAGAATGTCTGCCTCACTGGGGGATGTCACCCAGTACCAGGCCGACCTTGATGAGGTTCTGCGGGACGTGTCTCGCTTTCAGATGGGCATTGCCGAGGCGCTACAGAGCATGTGTCGTCTGCCTGCTGGTTGTGGCACTTTGCGCTGCTTCTGCCGTCTCTTCAGCCCCTCGAGCTTCTGTTTGCTGGCATCCTTCCTCGGTTACCCTCCTCAGGTTGTTGAGGGATTTTTCCCCTTTGACATTTGGGCAAAATTCAACCAAAAGTGCCTTGTTTTGTCACGGTTTGGAGGAGACCCACCTGATGCGCATCCTCTCAGCACATCAACGTCACCGGAGGTCTCCCACAACCTTTTAATATTTCCCTGGGATTTGGCGACCCAGTTTGTCAATGAGCAGTACAGTTGCTTTGACGATTGTCTGCAAGTGTGAATATCTTACCCCTTCCTTCCAGTATAACAATCTAGGGAAGGCCTTCCTATCATATATACAACCCCATTATCCAGACTGTTATCAGGCAGATTTTAGCAGAGTTCATATGACTAATCATTTCAATACATTTTTTTAAAAATAATTTTAATTAAAATTCAGTTTACAAACATAAAAATATTCAACGAGATGCATACAATACACAAAAAATATCCCCGCTGTCAAAACTGTCTCACCAATTTTTTTTAAAATTAGTTAACAATTTTCCAGAACAAGACCAATACAATCATTTATGTACAACAGGTGACAGTATTCCAACCTTCCCATCCCCGAAAAGAAACAATCAATCCCCAATGCCCTCCCCCTCTCCCCTTCCCCCCAACATTTGATGGAGACCAACTCTCTGAAAAGGGAAATAAACGGCTGCCCCCGGAGGTAGAATCCTTCAGCCGGCCCGCTCATTAAGTACTTGATTTTAACCTATCAGGTCACCGAGCCAAGCTGCTGCACTGAACAGGGACGAGGACCTCCTGCCAAACAAGATTTGCCTATGGGCTATCAAGGAAGCCAAGGCAAGAGCAAGTGCATTCGCCACTGTCTGTAACTCCAGCAAGTTTGAGATCCCAAAAATAGCCATCAAAAGACATGGCTCCAAATCAACACCAAGCGTGCCAGACATGGTGAAGAGACCCAAAGGTTCATGAGCCCAGGGCAGGACCAGAACATGTGTGTGTGATGGGCAGGGCCCCTAGAGCACCGCTTGCACCTATCCCCTCCATCTGCAAAAAGCCCACGTATTTGGGCTCTGGTTAAATGCACCCTATGCACCACCTTGAATTGTATCAGGCTGAGCCGAGCGCATGAAGAGGTATAGAGGTATATAGAGACTCACTCCACTCCCCATCCTCAAGTCCCTGGCACAATTCCCTCCATTGTCTTTTAATTTTGTCCAACAGGATCTGACCCGTCGACATCAGCGAACCGTAGATCTCCGACACTCCTCCCTCCCCTGCGCTTGCAGCCGAATAGACCTTTGTCCATCAACCTGGGGGAGGAGGGCACACCTCCTCTTTCCAAACCACTAAGGACGAACCAAAAACTGCCAACACAAAACAATGGTTTCCACAGATTGGGACTAACATTGACGTAGCATCCAATTTGAAGTGCCATCTAAATTGACCCCATATTTTCAAGATGGCCATCACCACTGGATTGGCAGTCCATTTAATGGGGGGAGAAATGGAAGGGGAGTGGTAACCAATGCCCTCAGGCATTGGAGGATGGAGGGAAATGACCTTTACAGTCATTTCCCTCCATCCACCCCCACATGGCCCCTCTATGTCACCCCTGCACCGTTTCAATATTCGTCACGCAACAATAATATAACAGGTTGGGTAACCCAAAATCTCGATTGTCTATTCCTTTGTAAAAAAAAAACTACGGATGCGCAGGGTCCTACTCCACACAAATAAAAGACAAGATCATTTTATTAACTCCTGCACCAAAAAAAAAAAAAACAAAAAAAAAAACAACTTTGAAAGGAAAACTGGACGGCATCGCAACAAAAACAGAAATCTTGGGAGGATATTCATTTTAATCGATTGGATCCTTCCAGCCAAAGTCAGCAGGTGGCTACCCCATTTCTTCAGGTCCTCCTTCACCGCCAGGTCCCCAAAATTTAGCTGCTTTAATGAGGCCCAGTCGTGGGCCACCCGGACTCCCAGGTAACAAAAAGTTGGACTGGGCCAGGCAAAAAGGCAACTTCTTCAGGTCGGTTCCCCTTCCTGGTGGATTCACCGGAAAATATTTGCTTTTACCCAGGTTCAATCTGCAACCCGATAAGGAGCCAAAGCTCCTCTGCACCGGGGAGGGTCCGTCACATACTGTAGCACATTGCCTGCCTATAAGGAAACCCTGTGCTACCTGCCCCTTCTATCCATTCCCCTCCACTTTGTGGATGACCTTCATTGAGGTTCAATAGCCAAGGCAAACAGTAGAGACGTCAATGGACATCCCCGACTCGTGCCTCTTCCAGGTGGAAGCATTGAGTATAAATCACTGGCAGTTAGGGGCAGCACGGTGGCGCAATAGTTAGCACTGCAGCCTCACGGCGTCGAGGTACCAGGTTCGATCCCAGCTCTGGGTCACAGTTCGTGCGGAGTTTGCACGTTCTCCCAGCGTTTGTGTGGGTTTCGCCCCCACAACCCAAAGATGTGCAGGGCAGTTGGATTGGCCATGCAAAATTGCCCCTTAATTGGAAAAAATGAATTGGGTACTCTAAATTTATTAAAAAATATATCACTGGCAGTTAGATCCAGGATATAAACCTAGGTCCAAAGCCAAACCTGCTCAAGACCTCAAATAAATAGCTCCATTCCACCCTATTGAACTCCTTCTCTGCATCGAGAAATAATCACCTCTGTTTCAGGGCATGGAGAGTGGGACAGAATCATGTTGAGCAGCCTCCAGACATTGGCCGATAGTTGGCTCCCCTTAATAAATCTTGCCTGCTCTTCTGAAATTATCCCCGGGAGGAAGGAGTCCAATCGCCTCGCCAATACTTCCACCAGCAACTTTGCATCTGCATTCAACAAAGAGATGGGCGGTACAACCCACATTCCATTGGGTCTTTATCGTTCTTCAATATCAAGATCGTCGGTTGCACCAAAGAGGTTGGCAACGTATCTAGAGTCAGAATCCTCGAACGTCTCCAGCAGTTGGGTCAGCAACCCGGCAAACGTTTTGTAAAATTCAATCAGGAACCCTTCTGGTCCCGGCGTCTTCTCTGACTGCATCAATACCTTCCTTAACCTCCTCTGGTGTCAGAGGAGCTTCCAATTCCTCCCTTTCCCCCTGCTCCATTACCGAGGAGGCCAGATCGTCTAAAAACTTGAACATTAAGGACTCATCCTCTGGGTGTTGTGACTCGTACAAGTTCTTATAGAACGCTTCAAACGCCCCATTAACCTTGGTTGGGGTGGAGACCCTGACTTGCACAATTTCCAGAGTGGCTGCCTGCCGTCTCAGCTGATGTGTCAGCAGGCGACTAACCTTCTCCCTGTGTTCATAGACAGCCCCCTGTGAACACCGCCGCAAGCGCGCTGACGTCAGTGGATAGAATACCAAACTCCACCTGCAGTTCTTCCTGCTAGCCAGTAATTCTGATGTTTGATTGATAGAGTATTGGCGGTCCACCTTTCGATGGCATCCGCCATCCACAGCCCTTTTCCTTATGTGCTTTCAAGGAGATAATCTCCCCTCTAATGACCACCTTCAGTGTCTCTCAGCATTGAAGGGGCAATCTCCCCTCTTATTAAAGCTCAAATATTCCTCGATGACAGAGGAGATCCTCTCGCAAAAATTTTTTATCCGTCAACAGCGAAGTATCAAACCTCCAAAAGAAGCGCTGAGCGTGACCCGGGCCAACCATCATGTCGACATAGTGCGGGGCGTGATCGAGATCACCACTGCAGAGTACCCCGACTCCAACACCCTCAGTAGCAAGGACATACCAACTACAAAAATGTCAATCTTAGAATAGGCCTGGTGGACCCGAGAGAAGGAGAAATCTCTCTTCGCTGCTCCGTAAGTCCCAAGATAGACGTGACCACTAATAATATCAACAAAACTAAAATAAACTGGAGGTAAAGACTGAAGCCCTATCAAATGCATCAGATTCAAAAGCATCAATTAATTGAGGATTAAGTTTTAAATGCCAACAAAACCATCAGATATCCAATGCACTCTCAAAGCTCACTCCTCAGTGGCAGGCTGTCTGCCTGTTGCTTGGACTGGTCATAAGTTCGGATCCCAAAACATGATTCGATTGGCTGTATATCATACATAGTTCCTTTCATCTTTGTGCTCAGATCAGAGAATTGGCCCTTGAGAATATTACACTAACTTGAAGCATGTAAATATTACAAACAATTTATGCTAAATTAATTGAATCTTCATAGCACTATGCAATAAAATTAAATGTTCTGACCATGACGATTTACTTACATTTCAGGCCTGCGTCTTTTACTTTTCAATTTGCAGGTTAAGATACAATGAGGATCAAGAGGTTCATCATTACAGGTTCTGAATGCATGAGTACACCACCTCTTCTCTTCCATGACAAATCTCACTTCCCCAAGCTATTTATATTACAAAATGTAAGAGTACTATAGTAAGTGTGCTCAAAGGTTAAGCAATGCAACAAAGTTAATTTTTGCAAACAAGTCAAAAGCAATTTAATAGCTCTAAACTGTAACTGCACTTGTGAGAATTAAGTTTGCACCATTAGAAAAAATATTCCTAGTTGAAGAATGAAGATCCTTCAATTTCCTTGATAAAAGCAAGTTACAGTAGGTAGTATTTTTTTAAAATCAAACATTGTCAGAGCTGCTTAACCATTTTTAGTACAAACACTTGCAGCTGTTAGAAGATAATATTTTCATTTGATGCCCTATTGCATCCACTATAATTTCATCGGTTTTTTTTTACTCCTAAGAGATCAAGAGCAAGCATTTTATCCTTTCTTAATGAAGAACATAAGAAAATAGAAAACGGAGCAGCACGGTGGCGTAGTGGTTAGCACTGCTGCCTCACGGCACCGAGGTCCCAGGTTCCATCCCGGCCCTGCTTCACTGTCTGTGTGGAGTTTGCACATTCTCCCTGTGTTTGCGTGGGTTTCACCCCCACAACCCAAAGATGTGCAGGGTAGGTGGATTGGCAACATTAAATTGCCCCTTAATTGGAAAAAATTAATTGGGTACTCTAAATTTATTTTTAAAAAGAAAATAAGAAACAGGAGTAGGACATTTGGCTTCTCAAGCCCGCTCCATCATTCAATAAAATCAATGTAGATCTCCACTTTCTTGCCTGTCCCAATAATCCTCGTCCCACTTGTGAACCAAAAATCTGTCTAACTCAGCCTGGAATACATTCAATGGCCCAGCCTCACTGCTCTCTCGGGTAGCGAATTCCCAAGATTAACAACACTCAGGAGAAGAAATTCCTCATCTTCATCTTAAATGTGAGACCCTGAATTTTGAGAGATAACATCCTTCCAGGATCTCCCTTGCATAGCCCCTCAATAATATATATTTCAATAAGATCACCACTCATTTTTCTAAACCCCAAGCAAAGGACCCAATCTCGTCATAAAACATCGCCTTCATCCCAGGAGTGAACCTTCTCTGAACTGTCTCCAATGCAAGTACATTTAAGGAAAGCAGTACTTTAGGCATGCAGTACTCTAGGTGTGGCCACACCAATGCCCTGTACAACTGTAGCAAGACTTCTTTACTTTTATACTCCATCTCCCTTGCAGTTAGGACTAACAGTCAATGTGCCTTCCTATTTAGTTGTTCCTACATGGCAACACTTTGAGATTCACGTACAAAGATATCTACGTCCCTTTGCATTGAAGCATTCTGCACTCTCTCTACATTTAAATAAAATTCTGCTTTTCTATGTTCCCTGCCTGTAATGATGCACTTTCACAGACTTCATTAATGGACAAAGACTTCATTTTTTTTTTTCAGTATTAAAATTTTTTTTTTTTTTTTTTTTAAATATAAAGAGTATCCAATTGTTTCCCCCAAATTAAGGGGCAATTTAGTGTGGCCAATTCACCTGCCCTGCACATCTTTTTGGGTTGTGGGTGTGAGACCCACACAGACATGGGGAAAATGTGCAAACTCCACATGGACAGTGACCTGGGGCTGGGATCGAACCCGGGTCCTCAGCACTGTGAGACAGCAGTGCTAACCACTGCGTCACCATGCCACCCTGAACCCAGACTTCATTAGTGAACACAATGTGCTGATTGTCCCTTTTAAGAGTAAACCAGCAGGAGTATGGGTCATCTGGAAGGTGCACCTCTCTTTCTTGAAGCAAACTCCAGCCTGAAATCTCACCTCTTCAAAGTTTGCTAGATGCTCGGCCTCTGTTCATCCAGTTACAAGGACATCATCAAGGTATACTACAACACGTGGTAGTCCCTGTAGCAGACTCTCCATTGTCCTGAGGAATATTTCACATGCCGAAGACACGCCAAAAGGGAGCACGTGTACTGAAATAGGCCTTTTGTGTATTTATCGTGACGTACCCAGAGAACAGTCATCTAATTAGAGCTGCTGGTACACTCGACTCATATCCAGCTTTGTGCAAGATTGACCGCCTACCTGCTTTGTATACAGGTCTTCAATTCTCCAGCTGGGATATTTATCCAGCTTGGCAGCCTGATTAACTGTTAGCTTTTAATCGCCACAAATGCAAATGGTCTTGTCCGATTTCAATACAGGGCTAAAGGTGCTGCCCATTTAGAGAACTGAACTGCTGGATAATGCCTAATTCTTCCAACCTGTTTAACTCAGTATCCACATACCTGTTTTGCCCTAAAGAATCAGGGAGCCTCTGGATCCACATAAATCTTAGTTTGTAGCCCTTTGATTTTGCCTAATTCATCACAGAAGACATTCTTGTATTTTCCCATCAGTTCGGGCAGTCCCCTTACCGCACTTGAAAAATCCCAGCCCAATTCAACATGTTTATTTTAGCCAATCACGGTCAAGGAGGTTTGTCTTTCATCCATCATTATTATTGCTGGGAGCTGGGTAGACTGTTGTCCATAGCTTACAGGATATCATTGTGGTGCCTATTATTTTTATTGTTTCTCCCGTATAAGTCTTCAACTTGGCTAAAGTCCTCTTCATGTTCAATGGTTGGATTCCCTCTTTTAGGTACTGAAATGTATGCTTGCTCACTCATTCGGAGCATTATAGTTTTGATACTATCTTGCCTGTTTTTATATTAAACAGAGTGAACACTAGAATCACAAGTGGCTCGGCTCTTCCATATAGCATACTTGTAACATCTTAGTCGACTGATTACTCAACAATCTTGATTTAGCTCTGCACTTCTTTGAGCAAATGTCCTCTTTTGTGCCGATAAACCACTCAGCCTCCTTAAACCAACATGATTCAGGAGTGTGGTTACCTCCACATCGCTAACATTCCACTTTAAGCATTCCTGACTGATTGCCTATTCTGCACCTTCTTGTTTTGTTGGTGGCTGAAATTGTTTCCCATTTTGTGTCTGCTTCTGCTGGCTGCAGGTTGCTGCCTGAACTGGTAAGTGACGCCATTTTGTGCGTTCTGCAGCTCTTGTGCACCTTTTTCAGCGCTATGCACAGCCAGCGCACCTTTTTCAGCGCTTTCCACAACCAGCACCATCTCCATTGCCAGTTCAAAATCTATGCCAGCCTCTGCAAGTCATCTGCATTGAATAGCGCAGTTCACGCCACAGATTAACCTATCCCATTAAAAGCCATTTAAGATGGCTCCAAAATCACACTACTCTGATAATTGTTTCAGTTTAGCAATGTAAGTTGTGCTCAATTCACCTTGGGCTCTCGCCCTCTAATTAAATCATTGGAGTAGGACTGATGGTTGAGGGTGTAATTGAGCCTTCACTAAATCCACAAGCTCACAATGATTTGGAATTGGGCGCACTTTGGGCTGTAGGACTGCAAATAAGGTTCTAGGTCTGAGTTCCACTAACATTTAGGGGAATCCGCTTTGCGCTTTGCTTCCTCACTTATTTCATTTGCTTGGAAATAATACCAAGGCACTCAACATATTGTGTCCAGTGCTTGGTGGAGGAGTCAAATGAGTATTCGCCCAAAGAGGGACATTCTGGTGAGTATTTTCTTCTCCTTCAGACTTCAATTAAAACAGAATACTCACAGGTGTCGGGCCAGAGGCATTGTCAGGATCATTTATCCTTGTTGTCAGACATAATAGTGCCTTTTCATAGACTTCATTATTTTTTTTGTAAATATTTTTCTTTAAAAACTTTTAAACAATTTTAGTACAAAACCTACAAAAACACAGAACAATTAAAAAATAAGAATCCCCTCTCCACTTCTCTTACAAAAGTTAAAACTCAGTTACTAAGTTCCCCCCCCACTACTCATCTTGTAACCTCCCCCCCAACAGCTAACAGTGACGAGCTCTTTAAAGTACAATATAAACGGCTGCCATCTGCAGTAAAACCCTTCCACTGACCCTCTCACGGCAAACTTAACCTTCGTGAGATGTAAAAATGGCATCAAGTCACCTCGCCCTGCCGAGGCGCTTGGCGGTGTAATCAACCTCCAGCCTATGAGGATCTGTCTCCTTGACACCAGTGAGGCAAAGGCCAGGACGTTATCCCCCTCCCCGGTCCAGAGTTCCGGCACAACCGAAATCCTCCAAATCGCCACCAATGGGCAAGGCTCCAACCCAATGTTCAGGGTTGCCGACATAGTCTCAAAAAAAAAAAGGACCTCCTAAAGTCCGCCAGCTTTGAGCATGACCAGAACATGTGCTCATGATATGCAGGGACCCCCAGACACCCAAACGCATCTATCATCCACACCTTCAAAAAAATGGACTCATTCTAGCCTTCATAAGGCGTGCTCAGAATACCACTTTCAGCTGGATGAGGCTCCGCCTCGCACAGGATGAGGTTGAGTTCATCCTCCTCAACGTCTCATTCCAAACCTCGCTAGGCTTGCTCCCCTCACAGACTATGCTCGCACCTGAACCCAAAGCTTGTAAACAGAAAAGGCCCCAAAATGCTGCAAGACTCTGATAATGTTATCTATTGGCGCCTCCAGATCCCTCACTTATAATAGTAAGTAGTCGATGTACAGCGAGACCTTTTGTCCCATCCACCTATAACTATTCCTCCCCATGTATTCGAGGAACTCGGGGACATGGCTAGTGCAAACAGCAACGGTGACAACAGACATCCCTGCCTGGGACCCCCTCTAAAGTCGAAAGGGGTTGGAGGTCACTTTATTTGTGTAAACACTGGCAAATGGGTCGTATTAACAGCCGCATCCAGGCTACAAAGCCCGACCCAAATCCAAATTTTCTAAAACTTCAAACAGATAATCCCACTCGGTGCCTTCTCTGCGCCGAGCAAGATTATGATCTCCAGGACCCGACGCTCCCCCAGGGCAAGCACCACATTTAACAATCATCTCGCGTTCGCCTTCACTTCCGCCCCTTAATGAAACCCATTGGGTCTTTCCCCACCACCTCTGGCAGACAAGGTTCCAGTCTTTTGTTTTTTAATTTAGAGTACTCAATTCATTTTTTCCAATTAAGGGGCAATTCAGCATGGCCAATCCACCTAGTCTGCACATCTTTGGGTTGTGGGGGTGAAACCCACTCAAACACGGGGAGAATGTGCAAACTCCACACGGACAGTGACCCAGAGCCGGGATCGAACCTGGGACCTCGGCGTCGTGAGGCAACAGGGCTAACCCACTGCACCACCGTGCTGCCTGGTTCCAGTCTTAATGCCAGCACCTAAGTGAACAGCTTCACGTCCACATTTATTAGGGAGATTGGACGATACGACCCGCAATCTAAGAAGCCCCCGTATTTTTTCAAGAGAAGGGAATCGAAGCCTACCTCAGCGTCTGTGGCAAAGCACCTTTCTCCACGGAGTCCCTAAACATCCCTAACGATAGAGGGGCTAATAATAGGTCTATGAATTTTCTTTATAAAATCCCACCAGGCGAAGGCCAGTAGGGAGGCTTTGATCCAGGCCTCAGGTCACTGTCCATGTGGAGTTTGCACATTTTCCCAGTGTCTGCATGGGTCTCACCCCACAACCCAAAAAGATGCGCAGGGTAGGTGAATTGGCCATGCTAAATTGCCCCCTTAATTGGGAAACAAATTGGGCACTCTAAATTCATATTTTAAACAAAAGCCCACCGGGAACCCACCAGGTTCTGGGGCGCCACAGTGGTGCAGTGGTTAGCACTGCTGCCTCGCGGCACTGAGGACCCGGGTTCGATCCCGGCCCCGGGTCACTGTCCGGGTAGAGTTTGCACATTCTCCCAGTGTCTGCGTGGGTATCACCCCCATAACCCAAAGATGTGCAGGGTAGATGGATTAGCCATGTTAAACTGACCTGTAATTGGAAAAAGATAATTGGGTACTCAAATGTTTTTTTAAAAAGGAACCCATCAGGTTCCGGTGCGTTCACCGGCTGCATCAGTTTTGTAGCCTGCTTGAGCTCATCCAACTCCAGTGTAGTTTCAAGATCCTCTCATAACTCCTCCTCCACCTTTGGAAACTCCAATTAACCGAGGAATTCCACCATATCTTTCCCATCTCGTGGAGTGCAATATACATAGATTTTGGTAAAAGGTCTTAAATACCTCATTTACCTTCTCCTGATCAGAGACCGCCCCTCATTTCGCACCCTCATCTGGGCAATCTTCCTCTTAGCCTCTTATTTCCTCAGTTCATATTTCAGGAGCCGACTTACTTTCTCTCCATCTTTGTAAATAACCCCTTTAGCTCACCTCCGCTGTCGTGCTGCCTATCTGTAGTGATCAGATCAAACGGCGTTTGCAGTTTCCTCCTCTCCGCTAATAGTTTTTGGGATGGGGTGTCCGCACACTTATGATCTACCTTTAATATTGACTATAGAACATAGAACAGTACAACACAGAACAGGTCCTTCGGCCCTCGATGTTGTGCCGAGCTTTGTTCGAAACCAAGATCAAGCTATCCCACTCCCTGTCATTCTGGTGTGCTCCATGTGCTTATCCAATAACCGCTTGAAAGTTCCTAAAGTGTCCGACTCCACTATCACCAGGCAGTCCATTCCACACCCCAACTACTCTCTGAGTAAAGAACCTACCTCGGACATCCCTGCTATATCTCCCACCCTGAACCTTACAGTTATGCCCCCTTGTAACAACTACATCCACCCGAGGAAATAGTCTCTGAACGTCCACTCTATCTATCTCCCTCATCATCTTATAAACCTCTATTAAGTCGCCTCTCATCCTCCTCCGCTCCAAAGAGAAAAGCCCTAGCTCCCTCAACCTTTCCTCATAAGACCTATCCTGCAAACCAGGCAGCATCCTGGTAAATCTCCTTTGCACCCTTTCCAATGCTTCCACATCCTTCCTATCGTGAGGTGACCAGAACTGCACACAGTATTCCAAATGTGGTCTCACCAGGGTCATGTACAGTTGCAGCATAACCCCACGGCTCTTAAACTCAAGCCCCCTGTTAATAAACGCTAACACACTATAGGCTTTCTTCATGGCTCTATCCACTTGAGTGGCAACCTTCAGAGATCTGTGGACATGAACCCCAAGATCTCGCTGTTCCTCCACATTCCTCAGAACCCTGCCGTTGACCCTGTAATACGCATTCAAATTTTTCCTACCAAAATGAATCACCTCGCAATTATCAGGGTTAAACTCCATCTGCCATTTTCCGGCCCAGCTCTGCATCCCATCAATGTCTCTTTGCAGCCTACAACAGCCCTCCACCTCATCCACTACTCCACCAACCTTGGTGTCATCAGCAAATTTACTGACCCATCCTTCAGCCCCCTCCTCCAAGTCATTGATAAGAATCACAAGTAGCAGAGAACCCAGCACTGATTCCCGGTGGTACACTGCTGGTAACTGGTCTCCAGTCTGAAAATTTTCCATCCACCACCACCCTGTCTTCTATGCGATAGCCAGTTACTTATCCAATTGGCCAAATTTCCCTCTATTCCACACCTCCTTACTTTCTTCATGAGCCGACCATGGGGAACCTTATCAAACACCTTACTAAAATCCATGTATACGACGTCAACTGCTCTACCTTCATCTACACACTTAGTTACCACCTCCAAGAATTCAATCAAATTTGTAAGACAAGACATCCGTGTTGACTATCCCAGATTAAGCTGCATCTTTCCAAATGGTCATAAATCCTATCCTTCAGGACCTTTTCTATTAACTTACCGACCAGCGAAGAAAGACTAACCGGCCTATAATTACCAGGGTCATTCCTATTTCCCTTTCTTGAACAGAGGAACAACATTCACCACTCTCTAGTCCTCCGGCACTATCCCCGTGGAGAGCGAGGACCCAAAGATCAAAGCCAAAGGCTCTGCAATCTCATCTCTTGCCTCCCAAAGAATCCTAGGATATATCCCATCTGGCCCAGGGGACTTGTCGACCCGAAGGTTTTTCAAAATTGCTAATACATCCTCCCTCAGAACATCTACTGCCTCCAGCCTACCCGCTTGTATCACACTCTCATCCTCAAAAACATGGCCCCTCTCCTTGGTGAACACTAAGTAAAGTATTCATTCAACTCCTCTCCCATCTCTTCTGACTCCATGCACAAGTTCCCACTATTGTCCTTGTCCGGCCCTAACCTCAGCCTGGTCATTCTTTTATTGCTCACATAAGAGTAACAAGCCTTGGGGTTTTCCTTGATCCGATCCACCAAGGACTTCTCATGCCCCCTCCTAGCTCTCCTAAGCCCTTTTTTTTTTTTAAAAAGCTCATTCCTTGCTACCTTGTAACCCTCAAGCGACCCAACTGAACCTTGTTTTCTCATCCTTACAAAGGCTTCCTGGTTCCTCTTGACAAGACATTCAATCTCTTTTGTGAACCATGGTTCCCTCACACAGCCATTTCCTCCCTGCCTGACAGGGAAATACCTATCAAGGACACGCAGTATTTGTTCCTTGAACAAGCTCCACTTTTAATTTGTGTCTTTCCCTGACAGTTTCTGTTCCCATCTTATGCTCCCTAATTCTTGCCTAATCGCATCATAATTACCCCTCCCCAATTATAAACCTTGCCCTGCCGTATGGCCCTATCCCTCTCCATTGAAATAGTGAAAGACACCGAATTGTGGTCACTATCTCCAAAGTGCTCTCCCACAAACAAGTCTAACACTTGGCCCGGTTCATTACCCAGTACCAAATCCAATGTGGCCCCACCTCTTGTCGGCCTATCCACATAGTGCCAGGAAACCCTCCTGCACACACTGTACAAAAACTGCCCCATCCAAACTGTTTGACCTTTAGAGGTTCCAATCAATATTTGGAAAGTTAAAGTCACCCATGACAACTACCCTGAGACCTCCACACCTATCCATAATCTGTTTTGCAATTTCTTCCTCCACATCTCTTTTACTATTTGGGAGTCTATAGAAAACTCCTAACAATGTGACCGCTCCTTTCCTATTTCTAACTTCAGTCCATATTACCTCAGTAGGCAGATCCCCCTCGAACTGCCTTTCTGCAGCCGTTAAACTATCCTTGATTAACAATGCTACTCCTCCACCTCTTTTACCACCTTCCCTACTCTCACTGAAACATCTATACCCCGGAGCTTCCAACAACCATTCCTGTCCCTGTTCTAAACATGTCTCCGTAATGGCCACAACATCGTAATCCCAAGTACCAATCTACACTCCAAGTTCACCTACCTTATTCCAGATGCTCCTTGCATTGAAGTAGACACACTTCAACCCACCTTTCTGTCTGCCGGTACACTCCTGCGACCTTGATACCCTCCTCAGTACCTCACTACTCTCAACACTGGCTTCCGGACTACAGCTCGTTTTCCCATCCCCCTGGCAAATTAGTTTAAACCCCCCCCCCGAAGAGCCGTAGCAAATTTCCCTCCCAGGATATTGGTGCCCCGCTGGTTCAGGTGCAAACCTTCCTGTCTGTACAGGTCCCACCTTCCCCAGAATGTGACTACTAGTTTTTTTCCCGCTCCCTCCTTGCCTCCAGCTCTAAATGGGCCTTAAAAGATAAAATTTCTCATCTAATTACAACCTTCAGTGCTTCCCATAGTGTCATGGGAGAGGTCTCATCATTGTTAAAAATATAATTCTGATAGCCCCAGAGTCCTTGCACAGAACCCAATGTCCGCGAGCAGATCCACATCCAGCCACCACCCCTTTCAACGCCCCTTACCCCCAACTCAAGGTCCATCCAATGTGGGGCATGGTCAGAAAACACCACCACTGAATACTCATTCCTTCACCCCAGCCATTAGCGATCGGTTTATGACAAAGTAGTTAACCCTGGAATAAACTGCATACGGAGGAGAAGAACAAGATCTCTTTCTCCCTCCGATGATCGAACCGCCAAGGGCCAGTGTCCCCGTGCCCCTCAATTAATGCTTTTGCCATATCCCTCGGGCCAGTGATCTTGGCATAGAACAATCTACCTCCAGTCTAGCACGGTAGCACAGTACTTAGCACTGTTGCTTCACTGCTCCAGGGTCCCAGGTTCGATTCCCAACTTGGGTCACTGTCTGTGCAGAGTCTGCACGTTCTCCCAGTGTCTGTGGGGGTTTCTTCCGGGTGCTCCGGTTTCCTCCCACAGTCCAAGGATGTGCAGGTTAGGTGGATTGGCCATGCTAAATTGCCCTTAGTGTCCAACCAAACACCGCCACCATTAACCCAACTCAACACCTTAACAACATGAACATGAACAATAAAAGCAGCAAAATATTAAAATCCCAACTGACCACTACCCGTCCACATCCCTCAAGCCATGTCCAGACCATGCCTACTCAGGAGTTTCGAAATAGAAATCTTTCGAGTTGAATGTGACCCTTAATTTCGCTGGGTACAACCCCAATCGCACTCTTCCATTAAAGAGGACCATCTTCACCTTATTGAAGAGCTGCATGTAGCATAGTGGTTAGCACCATTGTTCACAGTGCCAGGGTCCCAGGGTCGATTCCCAGATTATCTGTCTTCTCATTGTCTGTGCGGAGTCTGCACGTTCTCCCCGTGTCTGCGTGGGTTTCCTCCGGGTGCTCTGGTTTCCTCCCACAAGTCCCAAAAGATGTGCTGTTGGGTAATTTGGACATTCTGAATTCTCCCTCACTGCACCCGAACAGGCTCCGGAGTGTGGTGACGAGGGGATGTTCACAGTAACTTCATTGCAGTGTTAATGTAAGCCTGCTTGTGACAATAATAAAGATTATTATTGAAGGCCATCTGTCCTTTCGCCAGATGTGTGCCAATGTCTGGTAAATCCTTACCATGTTGCCGACCCAGTTGATGTTGCAGGCTTTCTTGGCTAATCCCAGAACCCGCTCCTTTTTCTGAAAACTATGAAATCGAATGATCACTGCTCGAGGTGGCTTATTCGGACGCGGTTTTCTGCCTCAAGGCTCTGTGTGCCTGTCGAGCTCCAGCGCAGCAAATACCTCATCGCCGCTCATCAATTGGGAAAACTTTGCAGAAACGTATTTTGTCGGCCGTACGCCCTCAACTCCCTCAGGTAAACCCACCAGCTTCAGGTCATGCGCCTGGAGCTATTTTCTAAATAATCCAGCTTCACCCTGAAGCCCTTGTTCCTGTCGCTGGCGATCGCCATTTCAGCCTCCAAGGACACAAGTCTGTCTTCGCGCTGGGATAAGGCTTCCTCCACATTTTTCAATTTCTCCGCCTGTGCACCTAATTATGTTTTGCTCAGTTGCTCCCTTACTGGACGCAAAGCTTCCTCCACCATGGTTTCAAATGAAGCATTCAATTCCTGACCTTGTTTTTCTAGGCACTC
Organism: Scyliorhinus torazame; assembly: GCF_047496885.1. Taxonomy (NCBI): domain Eukaryota; kingdom Metazoa; phylum Chordata; class Chondrichthyes; order Carcharhiniformes; family Scyliorhinidae; genus Scyliorhinus; species Scyliorhinus torazame. Next base: position 173,414,192 of record NC_092707.1, on the reverse strand, counting down.
ATCCATTTCTGCACCAAATTTTTTAAATTCTCTAGCTACCACCCTACCATCATGTCGAGGATGATAGGCATGGCAGCCTCCACCGCCATCTTTGCTGCATCATTGCTGGGGCTCAACGTCTGCAATTTCACCCCTCCGATCCCCTTCGATGTCAGTTTCGACATAGAGTTCTTTGTGGTCAGTTTCACTTCTGGGAGGGTATGTTTTTTAAAAATAATCTTTCGATCGGACAGTTAAGCCCAGGTACTGGAGCCTGCGTGGGAGCTACCCGAGATGTGGCCGCTATTTCATGCCGCCACACTGGAAGTCCCCACATTATTGAACACAAAAGGTGTTTATTCACCAGACTGTACAGCAGCCGCATGGTTGTAGCTTGCTTTCAAATCGTTCCTGCCTAGGAACCTCTCTCACCATTGGGTGATTCCACACAAAATCCTGACTGGTCACCCTGGCCAGGTGACTCTTACTCTGCAGTGTTGCCCTTAAAGGGACAATTACCACACTACCAAAGTGGGGAACCTCACATTTTCCTCTCCCTGCCAAATATTTTGCCCACTCACTTATCCTTAACTTGCTTTCCAAACGGTGCTCGCTTCGGCAGCACATATACTAAAATTGGAACGATACAGATAAGATTAGCATAGTCCCTGCCCAAACATGACACAAAATGGTGAAGCATTCCATATTTTTAAATCAATTTGCTTTCCTAGCTATCTTTGTATCGTCAGCAAGTTTGACAATACACACTTCCTTTGTCCAAGTCACTAATACAGTTTGTAAATGGAGGCCCCAACACTGATCCCTGTGGCACCCCACTGGTTACACTTCATCAACCTGAAAATTACCAATTTATCCCGACTCTTTGGGCACGATCCAACGACCACAATGCGCCAGTAAAACAGGTCGGGAATCGTTTTGGGGGCCTCGGAGATCAGGGTGCCAGTTAAAAATGGTGTCTCAATCTCTCACTACACTGGGGAGTTCCGGTGAGCAGAGCTCCCCACTGTACAAAACGGAGCTGTGCGCTGCCTTGGCCACACGTTCCCCATTCAGCCCGCTTATATAATGCGAGTCATGTTGAATAGCCATATGTTTCTCGGCACTGCGAGTGCCGGGAAACATGTGGCTAAACGCGCTTGCTAGGGGTCTCTGTTACCTTTTGGGAGAATTGCGCCATTGCTTAAATTTTAGCTAATCAAGCCTCTATTCATGCTATTATATCACCCCCATACACTGCATAGTAGCCTTTAATCTGGCACCTTATCAACTCCTTTTCGGAAATCAAATGCTTTTTTGAAATCCAAATACACTAAAATCTACGGGGTCCAATTTTCCCATCCTGTTTGCGACATTTCAAAGAGCTTTAATAGATTTCACACATAATATTCCTTTCATTAAACCATGCCGATTGTGCTTGATTGAATGAAGATTTTCTAATTGTCCTGCTATTATTTCCTTATTAATCAATTAAAGCATTTCCCCAATGGCATATGCCAGGCTAAGTGACATAGATTCTTGCTTTCAATCTCCCTTTTTTCTTGAATGAAACTGTTATATTTGTGGTTTTCAAATCCATTGGGACCTTTCCAAATCTAGGGAATGTTGGAAGATTACAACCAGAGCATCCACCATCTCTGCATTCACTTCCTCTAAGACCCCAAGTTGCAGGCCATCAGGAACAGGGAGCTTGCCAATCTTTGGTTCCATTAGGTTTCCTATTACGTTTTCCTCTGTTTAAGTTCACTTTTGCCACTTGATTTTCTACTATTTTATTGGGGTGCTTTTTATTTAGCTATCCTGATCAGCCATTTCCAGCAGTACTAAACTTTTAGTGTCAAGAAGCAAATTTTAATGAAGAAATGCTATTGTCAAAGCTTTTCGGTGAAAGGTGTAATCGCCCAAACTCAGATTACCATTTCTTCACCATCACATTTTCTCTTCCAATAGTGCTTTAAGTGATGTTTAAGTTTTTCCTCTTCTGGGTACTGAGGCTCCATTTCCCATAATTTCACTGATAAGTTATCTTCTTCACCTCTTAATCAAATCAAAAAAGTTTCCTCACTGTCCAGAATTGGCTCTAGACAGAATTGCTACCTCTAGTACAAACCCAGGGAGTCACAATTTACCAACCATCAGTGATGGTTGTTTCGTATTAAAATTGTAGGGCTGGGAAACAAAATAAACTTCAAAAAGATCTATTCCTATGTCCCCTCTCCCCACTGTTGTTTGTGCTGGCTATAGAGCTGTTGGCAATTTCTCTGAGAACTTCAAGGGGCTGGAGAGGACTGGTCCGGGGGCAGGGGGGGGAAAGAAGAGAGAGAGAGAGAGAGAGAGAGAGAGAGAGAGAGAGAGAGAGAGAGAGAGAGAGAGCGAGCGAGCGAGCACAGGGTTTCGCTCTATGCGGATGATCTGCTTCTGTACATTTCGGACCCAGTAGAGGGGATGAAGGAAATCATGAAGATTTTAGGGGAATTCGGCTGGTTTTCAGGGTAGAAGCTAAACATGGATAAGAGTGAGATGTTTGTGGTTCAGGTGAGGGGACAGGAGGGGCGACTGGGGGAGCTGCCGTTTAGGTCAGAAGGAAAAGTTTTAGGTACCTGGGCATCCAAGTGGCGCGGGAATGGGACTGGCTGCATAAATTGAGTCTGGCCCGGCTAGTGGACCAAATGAAGGACGATTTCCGGAGATGGGACGCGCTCCCGTTGTCGCTGGCTGGGAGGGTACAAACAGTGAAAATGACAGCCCTCCCGAGATTCCTATTCGTATTTCAATGTCTCCCCATTTTTAATCCGCGGTCCTTTTTTAAGCGGGTCAACAGGGTGATCACGGGCTTCATCTGGGCAGGCAAGGAAGGTAATGCTCAAGCGGAGCCGGGGAGAGGGCGGGCTGCGCTGCCAAATTTTAGCAATTATTAGAAGGCGGCTAACGTAGCCACGATCAGGAAGTGGGTGGTGGGGGAGGGGTCGGTGTGGGTGCATATGGAGGCGGCTTCTTGTAAGGGCACCAGTTTGAGGGCGTTGGTAACTGCGCCTCTGCCGCTCCCGCCGGCGCGGTACTCCGTCAGCCCCGTGGTGGTGGCAGCCCTGAGAGTTTGGGGCCAGTGGAGGCGGCATGTGGGTGCAGTGGGAACATCGGTCTGGGCCCCAATTTGTGATAACCACCAGTTTGCCCCGGGGAGTATGGGTGGGGGGGTTCCGGATATGGCGGAGAGCGGGGATTGAGAGGATGGGGGATGTGTTCATTGAGGGGAGTAGGTTAGGTTAGAGTAGAGGGTCAATAAGAGGGAGAACTGTACGAAAGGTAAACGGTTTTTGCACTATGTTTATGGTTTCATGTATCCTGTCTATTTTGTTGTTGTTTCTATACCAAAAATACCTCAATAAAATGTTTATTAAAAAAATTTTTTTAAAGATCTATTCCTGATAAGGCTTGTTATTCAACAACACTGTTGTAACTAATCCCAAAACATTGCAGCAAGTAAATGCTAACACTTAACAACAGAGAATTTCCAGATTAGTCATTGAGGGATTCATGGGAGCAAAAACTTGGTGTTCACCCTGTAGAGAAAGACTTGAAGGGATACAACATTTTTTTGCAACCGCTCAAGCAGAAACCTGTCATGTTGTCAGTGATCATATTGGACATAATATGCTATGGCATGGAAAGATGGTAGTCCAATTTGCTTTAAGCGTGATTGACTTTGGGATCGATAGAAAGTCACCACGGAAGTCCCTTCAGTAACAACAAAATATCAAGACTGAATTCAATAACACATTTCTTCGACAAGTTGTCTCAAAATCATTTTGCAACTTCTTTTTGCTATTTGCATCATGCTACTTTGATACTGGCATTCTTGCAAGGAATATAATACCTGTTAGCTCAAAGAAAAGGTAGAGAAAGGAAACAGATCTTCAAATAAAATACAAATCTGACCACTCAACTATGAAAGAATTGAGCCTTTTGTGGACTGAACTTCAATACGACTAATCAACTGTTTATCAGGTTCGGATACATTTCAAGTCTGATGGTTAACGATACAAAAACATTTTGACAAATCTATCAGAAAAGCCTTTTGATGTATTGTGTACTGCAACTTTTTATGAAGTGTAAATCGGTTACATTTTATGAATTCTTTTAGGGTTCTACTGTAGACATGGAATTTTGTTTTACTATAAAAGAAGACAAGTTAACAAAATAATGAGAATTTGGAATACGCTTTTTGGTTTTGTGGTTTTTTTTTTTTTTTTTTTTTTAGAAAGAATTGTGCTGCATCCTAACCGCCCTAATCTGAGAGCAATTGCTTGGTTCTAATGAAATAAGTGTCAAAAGTTCTCACTATGGAAAAGGAAGTAGGCACCCCTGAGATCAATTCCAATGATTAAGCTTTACCAAAATCCAAAACCTGCTAAATCGCATGCATTCTCTTTGGTTGAAGATTGGTGTTTAAATCAAAAAGGTGGCGAGGCTTAAAAGAAAAATACTTAAATGCCAACTGAGAAGATTCATCAACAACTTTGCATTTCAGCCACTGGAGTGTGGCGACCAGGGGATTTTCACAGTAATTTACTTCATTGTGGTGTTAATGTAAGCCTATTTGTGACAATAATAAAGATTATTATATATGCCTTTAACTTAGAAAGTATATGCCTTTAACTTAGAAAAATATCCCATCGCATTTCAAAGTACACTCGTCTGAAAATTAATACTGAATTAAAGGAGTTGGAGAAGGATGAATAAAAGCTTGGTCAAAGAGGTAGATTTCATGGAATGATTTAAAGGAGGGGAAGGTGGTGGTGAGGTCTAGGGAGGGAATTCCAGAGCTGAAGGCCGACACAGTTGAAAGCACAGCAATAAATAGTAGAGGGAAGGCCTCTAGAAATATTCCAGAGGCCTGATTTGGAGGAGCGCAGAAGATTACAGCGATAAGGAGGAGCAAGGCCACAGAGATTTGAACACAGGGATAAGAATTTTAAAACAGATATTTGGGGTCAATTGCCAATCAAGTTAGTGAGAACAGGGATGATGGGTGACCAAGACATGGTGCAAGTTAAGATAAAAGCAACAGAGCTATGGATGAGTTGGAATCTATGGAAGCAAGACATGGGGGGTGGGGTGCAGCTAGAAAAACGTTGGAATGGGCAAGCCTGAAAGTGGCAAAGCTATCGATGCAGGCTTTTACACAAGACTACTTCTTACGATCAAAGCACCAGACGTAGTTATGCAAGACAGAATCAACTCCATAATAAATGGAACAATTATACAAGTTGTCTATAACAATAGCATTTTACCTCCCCTTTCCTTCGGAACCTTCATAGGCTTTAACACTCAATTTATTTTCCCAGGAGTGAGAGGAGCTATTACTATCAACTTTCTGCAGCCCAGTCAGTCAGAACCATAATGTAGTATTTCTTAAATACCTTGACAGCTAAATGAAATTTGAACACACGAGAGAACACAGGAGTAAGATTGGGTTTGGCGATTGCAAAACAACCAAATCATTGTGCTCACCATCTATGTTCAGCATCATTTTCCACATGGCAGGTCTGACAGACTGATGAAAACCAAACCAGACCTCTCTGCCTCCACCCAATGGATGGTCATATCCTTCAGGTGCAGAGAAGAAAGAGCGGCCAACAGGGGTGTACCTGTAACAAAACACAGAACATGAATTAAGACCGTATGCCTAGGTCTTTTTCACTACTGCTAAAGCTATTTATACATTCAAGAGATGAAATACAGCAGGAGGCCTTGGATGAGAGAATGAGGTCCCAACTGCTAGGTAAAGAAAATTTTAAGATCACATGGAATTAGGCTGAAGAGATGTAAGAATTCTCAATATTTTGGCCAATATTTCCATTTTAAATACCACCAAAAACAGAATGGTCATCCATTTTGTTGTTGTTTGTACAATTGTGTGGTGCAAAGAATGGTTGCCATCTTAGCTAACATAATAGAGATTAGATTTCCATAGAGTTCCTATAGTGCATTTGGCCCATCGAGTCTACACCAACCCTCTGAAAGAGCACCCTACCTAGGATCACTCCGCCGCCCTATCACCATAACCCCACCTAACCTGCATATCTTTGGATACTAAGGGGGAATTTAGCATGACCAATCCACCTAACCTGCACATATTTGGACTGTGGGAGGAAACCGGAACATTCGGAGGAAACCCACACAGACATGGGGAGAAAATGCAAACTCCACATAGACAGTTACCCAAGGCTGGAATTGAATCAAAGTCTTTGGCGCTGTGCCTCCAAAACAACTAGTTTCATATGAAGAATTCTAGGGCAATTCAGAGGGATGAGATCGTGACAAAACATTCAATTTGGGTTATTTGCTTTTTTTCTTTACTGCTGACCATATTACAAAAGCAAGATTAACAGTCAGTTATTGCTGGTGTTTTAATAGCTGTATAGAATTTACATTATATATTGGCTAATATTTGTATCTTTTATCAAGATGAATATCTTCATAGTTTTGGAACTTGGGAGGATGACATTACACAACGCAGTGTCAAGGATCTGTCTTGCGGGCAATCTGGCATAGAACTCTTGTATCCAATTCCAAAATTCTAGAAGATGGCTATCCTGGGAGCTGATTTCCGTTTGGCAGCTGTGTCGAGAGTAAAGTTGTGGGGGATGGTTGGGGCATAACCAAGGATTCTTTGTAGTTTCTTTGATGGGTAACAATGCAGAGGGGAGCATTTGATTGAGGGTTATCTTTGGCTCTGTGTTTATGAAGGAGCTATTTAACAGGGAGACAAAGCTAGAACAGCGATTCTGTGATAGTGTTTCATCACAGGAAAAGGATGGCTATTAAGGATCAATGTTACATTCAAAGGCAGTGCAGTTGAAACATAGCTGAAGAGATGTAAGAATTTAGTTTTGACATCAAAGAGAACAGCAAATATTTTGCTTGAGCTGGATACTGTTTATTTACTTACGTAATGCTAAAATGTTTGTCTACAGATTTGATATGTTTAAATGGGTTCAGCTTATATCCGATTTGCAGCACCTATTCAATCCATTTTGTGAGGATGGAGGTACTTTGTCATTAAGCTAGTGCAGTGCCAAGGGCTCTTTGCTCGATTCCTGTGTCTCATTGTATTTAGCTATGTAGTGGGCAGACAGACCCACTCTTGTTCATAAGGGGCATGAGGTCTGCAATGGTGTGTCATTTCTCTACTTTCCACACCAGCCATCTGTCTGGTCTGAATTTGCCACTCACTGCCAAAAAGGGTATTTTCAAACCATAATTGAACCTTTGTAGCAAGAACATTTAAAATGGATCAATGTAGGCTGTATTTGAACCAAATACCAGAGGTAGGAATACAGTACTGTCTATTAAACCACTGTATAAGCTCCATTTGGATAGTTTAAATGGAAATTCTGTTAGGTTGGTTGCTTAAGTTCTACATGAACATTTAAAATGTTAGTGGATGGGATATAAATATGTATGTCTTTCAATTACATAATTGAACTGAAACTAGATTTAAAAGCGTTAAATTATAAGAATAGTAGGAATGCTACTGAAATATTTGATTACTAGATCAAACAGCAATTATCACGTACTGTACGTAACGCTGAGCATTGAAACCACTTATGCAAATTAACAACCAATGCTTTTTTTAATTTCCAGTAACATACACTCAGAAGGTTTACTTCTGAAATGCTCAAGAACAGCAAATTAAAAATTCTTCCGTTTGCTGAGATTTTAAAGTAACTGAATACAAGATAATTGCAATTTACAGTGTGGAATCTCTTGCTGGATGCTGCAGCCTGAATGATGTGCCAACCCGATCATCAATTTAACAGTATTGCTTGCCAATGAGAATTTGATAATTTTTTTTTTTTTTTAAAACTTCAATTTGCAGCATTCTTGAATTTAGGCATTACATAAAATCCATCATTCAGAAAAAATAATTGCAATCAAAATGATGCAGGACATTATTGGTTTTAGCTTACTGTTACATTGCTAGTTATCACTTTTCACATCAATCTTTCTTGCTATTGAGATGTTTAAATTTACCAGTGACAGCAATTTGTAAAACCTGGAAACCTAAAATTATTTAACTCATCAGCTTTGAAAAAGAACAAACAAGGCATCAGGTATTATGTTAAAGCAATTGGAAAAGGTTAAAGAGAGAATTTCAGGGGGGGCTGGCACTACCGAGCCTAAGTGAGTATTATTGGGCCGCTAATATTTCAATGGTGAGTAAGTGGATGGGAGAGGAGGAAGGAGCGGCGTGGAAGAGATTAGAGAGGGCGTCCTGTAGGGGGACCAGCCTGCAGGCTATGGTGACAGCCCCATTGCCGTTCTCACCAAGGAACCATACCACGAGTCCGGTGGTGGTAGCTACACTGAAGATTTGGGGACAGTGGAGACGACATAGGGGAAAGACCGGAGCACTGGGGGGGTCCCCGATAAGAAACAACCATAGGTTTGCCCCGGGGGGAATGGATGGGGGATATGGAATGTGGCAAAGAGCAGGTATAACGCAATTGAAAGATCTATTTGTGGATGGGAAGTTTGCGAGTCTGGGAGTGCTGACCGAGAAATATGGGTTGCCCCAAGGGAATGCATTCAGGTACATGCAATTGAGGGCTTTTGCGAGGCAACAGGTGAGGGAATTCCCGCAGCTCCCGACACAAGAGGTGCAGGACAGAGTCATCTCAAAGAAATGGGTGGGGGACGGTAAGGTGTCGGATATATATAGGGAAATGAGAGACGAAGGGGAGACTATGATGGACGAACTAAAAGGGAAATGGGAAGAAGAGCTAGGGGAGGAGATTGAGGAGGGGATGTGGGCAGATGCCCTAAACAGGGTAAACTCGTCGTCCTCGTGCGCCAGGCTAAGCCTGATTCAGTTTAAGGTATTACACAGGGCACATATGACTGGAACACGGCTCAGTAAATTTTTTGGGGTGGAGGATAGGTGTGCGAGGTGCTCGAGAAGCCCAGCGAATCATACCCATATGTTTTGGTCATGCCCGGCACTACAGGGGTTTTGGATGGGGGTGACAAAGGTGCTTTCGAAAGTAGTAGGAGTCCGGGTCGAACCAAGCTGGGGGTTGGCTATATTTGGGGTTGCACAAGAGCCGGGAGTGCAGGAGGCGAAAGAGGCCGATGTTTTGGCCTTTGCGTCCCTAGTAGCCCGGCGCAGAATACTGCTAATGTGGAAAGAAGCCAAGCCCCCGGGGGTGGAGACCTGGATAAATGATATGGCGGGGTTCATAAAGTTAGAGCGGATTAAGTTCGTCCTAAGGGGGTCGGCTCAAGGGTTTACTAGGCGGTGGCAACCGTTCGTCGAATATCTTGCGGAAAGATAGATAGGGGAGAACAAAGAAGGCAGCAGCAGCGGCCCAGGACTTGGGGGGGGGGGGAGGGAGATGGGGGGGGGGGGTGGCCTGAGACAAGGCAGTTGCCAATTAGGGCTAGTTTTTATTCTTTGTTATTTAATATTTATTTATTTGTTGTTGTTTTTGTTTAAATTTAAAAAGGTCATTATTATCTGTATTGTTACAATGTTGTGTAAAGGACGCACAATGTACTGTGTTGGTTGACCAAAAATTTTCAATAAAATATTATTTTAAAAAAAAAGAGAGAATTTCAGAATCACCTACCTTGATTCAAATAATAACTTGCAGTGGCAACTGTTAAAACACTCCATAGTCCTACATTGAACCTAGCTGCAAAAGGATTAATGCAACTTTACTTGCATTTTGATAGTTCAAAAATTATGTTATTACCACAAGAAAGTTAACGTATTTTGCTGGATCTTCACTCTTACAAAGTGTATTCATCACATATTGTTAGGCAACTATGGATAGTGCCACAAAATCAACATTGTTGTGTTTTTTTTACATTAGGCAGCGCTCAAATGATTTACTCTTTTTAATGTGTAAAATGCAGAGCCTTTCCTGTCATTAATTTTTTCCCCTGCAGAAGCAAATTAATATACATGTACAAAAAGCCATCAACTGAAAAACTGCATCTACCTACGACAGATCCTACCAAAATAGAAAGAATGTTTTTGGAGGGGAGAATACAGACTCTTCGTTATCTTAAGAAACAGCTTTGGAGTAGTTCAATTGGCTGGCTGGCAGCCTGTGGGTTGGCTAGGCACAGTGTTCCGGTTGACAAAAGTCTGTGTTTGGTTCCTGCAGGATGCTTCTGAGAGAGCTGGACAGAAATTATATATAAGAGAGAGAGGAGGGGAGAGGTGTTGGGTAAGGGGTATTAGGTAGTCAGTTACATTATAGAATCGTAGAATTTACAGTGCAGAAGGAGGCCCTTCGGCTCATCGAGTCTGCACTGGCCCTTGGATAGCCCACCCCCATCTCTGTAACCCAGCAACCCCACCTAACATTTTTGGACACTAAGGGCAATTTAGCACAGCCAATCCACCTAACCTGCACATCTTTGGACTGTGGGAGGAAATCGGAGCATCCGGAGGAAACTCACGCAGCCACGGGGAGAACGTGCAGACTCCGCGCAGACAGTGACCCAAACCAGGAATCGAACCTGGGACTCTGGAGCTTTGATGCAACTGTGCTACCCACTGTGCTACCATGCTGCTCTAATATTACTGTTAAATAATAAAAGGTTATTTGTGTGTTAAATTTACAAACCTGGTGACTGCAATTTATTGGGCTCAGCCAAGGTCCTCAGGTATTTTAAAATAACATCCAATTTCACTTGTGTTGTGACTCAGAGTCAAGTGGGGCTGGAATTGACCGTGCAATAGCCAGGGGGTTGAGAGAATATGCACAAAAACATGGCCGAGCTGCTTAGTGCAGTTCAGGCACAAACGGAGGAGGATAAAAGACAACACTTTCCTACCTTTTCACATTGGGAGTATTTCATGCAGATTTAGAAAGACAGGAAAGAAAATAGCAGGACAACATCCCCAATAATAATTAATGTTTTTGTGACTGGTCTTGGTGGATTAAGGAATTGGGGGAAAAAATTAAAAATCAAAGCTTATTAAGAATTTCCAGTTGATACTCACTTCATGGAAGGAAGGTGTCGTAGGACAACATCGACGGCATGTACAGGATTTGTGCTGAGTGGTTTGTCCAGGTCCAATCCGGGCAGCAGCTCTGGCATACTACGACCTGTCAGAACTTCATGCAGCAAGTGCCAGCTCACTCTTGAAACAAATTTTATCGACACCCTGAAAATTCGGTCCTTTCCTTCTCCTGGTAACGTCACCTCCAAATCCACCTTCAAAAATAAATGTTGCAAGCTAATTTTATGACAGTCCTTCATGCACACATTTTGCTAAAGAACAGTTGGTTTATTGTAAAAAGCTAATTATTTGCAAATGGCAAATTAGCAAAAATTATCAGCAGCTGGAAGGTCCAATGCCTTTTTCTAATGACGCCTCATCTCTTGAGATCTGAGCTCCAATACAGTGCAAACAACAGGAGGAAAGGTATAACTATTTACTTTGGTGGCTACAAGTGTTTTCATATGAAAATGAGTTAGAGCAGTCTATTTCATTTCAGATCAACAGCATAAAAAGTACAATCATTTATTATAATGAGGTGCAATTCTCGTCTGTCTGCTCTTTTCTAGTTGGTCAGTGGATTAATTTGGCAGCAGAGCCTGGGGCACAGTGTCACAAATGCAAGACTTTAATACGATGATTATGTTTTTTAAATGCTTCTTTTAATTTAAAGGAAAACAAAATACACCAGAATTGGGAAACAGTGAAATCATACCAAATTCTGCCCAGAAACAGGCTCATGTGATATGGCTGTCATGGGGACTGAGATCCAAGCTGAATGCATAGAAACTTGTCAGTTCACACACCTTGACACAAAATAAAGGTAGTTGGTCTTGCTGGATATGGACTCTTAGTCTGTCAAAATCAGAGGTCCTGAAGAGAAAGAGAGGCCGCTGGGTGTGTGAAGCAGAAAATTTATAGCTGCAAGATCTGGATGCTGTTAAGTGTTGGTTTTCTGTTCGGAAAGGCAGAACCTTTGGAGATTTAAGAACCAAGGAATCTCAGATTGGATCTTGTGGCTGGAAGTTACTGAAGAGTATTCTCAGATTGAATTGACTTTAAAAAGGACAATGGAAGACACACTCTGACTTGGCAAGGAGAAGGAGCCTGCCAAAATGCTTGGTATGATTTGGACTTGAATCTACAGTGCTACATATCTGCTGAGAGCATGGCATCACATATAACCAGGTCATAAGGTATCTTGTTTGTATGTTAACTTGGTTAATAGGGCAGTGTTATTCTGCAGCTGAGTGTATTAGATCAAATATAAACATATATTATAACACAGTTAGGAATACAAACATATGCACACATATTTCTTTACTTTGTGTTGATTTTAGTTATTTTTTAAAATAAAAATTTTAAATACACAAAATCGCAGACTGAAATGCTTTAACTGCAGTGAGAACGTTCATTACATGTGTTCCCCAGTGTATAATTTTGCTAGATTACAGACAACAGCATTTAACAAAACAATAATTGTTTCTAATTCTAACTCTTGCATGTTTAAATTCTAAAATGTTTGGATGGCAAGTTGCTGGAAGTACTGACTGATAACATTGCAATGTGAAGGAAATAGCATCCATTACAGAGCAATCATCTGTGGAATTCCTTAACCAATGAGATTGAAGACTGTGAAATGAAGAGCACGTGAAGGAAGTATAAATTAGACTGTGTCAATACAATGCCAAATCAAGTGTAAAAGAAATACAAAGAGAAAGAGAGGGGAAAAGAAAAAGATGAAATAATTTTATATTTATAAAATATTGGGTAACAATTGAAACATGAGGGCCTGAAACTTTACACTTGTAACAGTTAATTTTCACGCCAATGGGGTGCATTGGTAATCATTAGTACATTTTTAAAATCCCTACATTTAATCCAAGCTCAAGAAAATATGCACTGACCTCAAGGGGTTCTAAAAGAGTAATAAAGTGTCCCAAAGCATTTCACAGAAGCATTATAAAAGAAATATGTTGCCAATGGAAATATTAGCTCAGTATAGGTTTTAAGGAGTCTCTGAAAGGAGAAAGGTAGAGACATGTAGGAAATGTATTCCAGACCTTAGGGCCTAGGCAACTGAAAGCATAACCACCAAAGGTGAACGATAAAAATCAGGGATGCTCAAGAGGCCAAAATTAGAGGAGCATAGATATCTCGGATGGTTGTGGGACTGGAGAAGATTGCAATGATGGTAGGAGAATAGAGGGGGGCAGTGATGGATCAGTGAGGCCAGGGAGGGATTAGGAAATAAGGATGAGAATTATAAAATCAAGATATTTGCTTCACCAGGAGCCAACGTACGTCAGCGAGCATAAGAGTGATAAGGGAATGAATGAAACTTGGTGTCAGCGTGCATGTGAATACTAAAGCTTTAATTTCAGGTGATAATTCCTGACAGCAGCAGGTCGAAATTACAGACCAAGGTTTTTCGCCCACCACACATTTTTGAAATTAAATTTCAGGACTTGCATCCATTTCATTATCTGTTACATATTTTGATTACATGACGTCCGCAGAGGTACTCTGATTCCCTTGTACCCACAAGTTTGTCTGTGTGCACCTGCAACAAGCTTCAAGGTACCATGCGCAGGCCTTGCTTTGTGATAAATAGCACATGTGCGCGGTCGCACAGTTAAAAAAGGCACCATACACAGAAACAAACTACATTTTACAGGAAACACTGACGAATGTAGCAACATGATTGCACTAATAACAATGAGAGTTAAACGGTGGGAATACTTTTTACATACGCCATTGAAGATGGGGGGAGGTAATGCTTTCACCAGTTTGTCTTTTTGTCTGCAAACAATACACCTCAAAAACTAATGGACAGGTGTCTGGTGACGGGGATGTGCGGAGTAGTCAGACATCACGTGGCTCTCCTCCATAAGTCAAGAAAATAAGCACTTTTGCCCGTATTTAGCCTGCAAAATCGGACTTGAACATCCCCCCCCATCCTCAACGATAACACGGGACAACAGAAATGCCAAGAAGCAGCAGCTCCAGAGGCCACAGGGACACCAGGAATTGCAGCAAAGGTCAGGAGTGACAAGCAAGCAGGTCAGTGGACCCACGAGGAGGCCCACAGCCCAAAAAGAGATAAAGGCAGCAGTCAAGGTGGTGGTAGCGGAGGTGCGAGCCTCTATGCAGATGACACTCGATGGCATAGGAATGAATGTGGAAGCCCAAGGGAGCACAATACGGGTGCTGGAAAAGGCATAGACGGACCCGAGAGACCGAATTGACGCCCTGGACACTGAGATCAAGAGGTTAGTGGCGTCCCAGGGGAGCCTGAAACGGAAGGTCGAGGATCAGAAGAATCGGTCGAGGCGGAAGAACATTTGAAGAGTGGTCTGCTGGAGGGGATTAAGGGCAGGGACCCAACCAGCTACGTCGCCCAAATGGGGGCTGACAGGTCACTCCGACCAAAGCTCAGGGCCGGGGAGCAGCCGAGGGCAATAACAGCCAAGCTGTACAAATATCAGGACCGGGAAAGGATCCTTCACTGGGCTCGACAGACAAAGGCATGCAATTGGGAGAGACATAAAATCAGAGTGCATCAAGACATTGGGGCGAACCCGGCAAAGGGCAGGGCCGTATTTAACCATGCAGTCGGTCCTATATAAGAACAAGGTCAGATTCGGGATGTTATTCCCAGCCAGGCTCTGGGGAACATACCAATGCAAAGAACATTATTTTGCTGCCCCTGCAGAAGCGGACGGGTTCGTTTGTAGGGACAATTTTGCACGGGACTGCATTGCCTCGCTATGAAAAGGGGAACCAGCTCATAGAAAGGAGAGGGCAAGTGCAGCAGAGCACAGGAGAGGACGTGTAGGAGATAGAAGGGACGTCAGCTGTACGGGCACAAGAGGGGGCTGGATCGACCATGGGAGGGGGGCCACCAGAGTAGGGGAAAGCTAGCACCAGGAAGTATGAGGGAGGAGGAGGAGGGTGCAGCTCAACTCCCACCAGGAAGATGCGGTCTGGCGCGGGGTAGGGTGGGGGGTAGACGACACAGCGATATGGAGGGGGGGGGGGGGGGGGGTGGCGGCAAAACCACGGGGGAAACAACACGACAATGTGCGGGAGGGGGGGGTGGAGGTATCTAGTCTGGTTTCAGGAGGTTAATCTCGGAATCATGGAACAAATGGCACCGTAAGCAACCATTTTGGAGGGTCCATAAACAAAGGGAAACCCCGGAATGAAGGGGCTCACCCACACGGCATACGCAGTTGGTGGCGATGTTGGGTGGCCCTTGGACAAATGGATCCCTAGAGCGCAGGGGTCCGGCCTCATGGTGAGAACGGTGACCGTGGCCATTTTGAATGGCCCCTTGACAAAGGGAAACCCCGGACGCAGGGGTGCATCCACCAGGCACGTACGGTGGGGTTTACGGTGACGAGGACAATTATGGGCCAAGGGGGACAGTACGTCATGGTCACCGGTCCGGGTCCTGGTATGCTCCCAAGTGGGATGACAAAGAATTTGTAAAGAGGGGAAGGGGGGGGGGGGGGGGGGGGGGGGGGGGGGGAGAAGAGAGAGAGGAGGAGGCAGGCATGGATAGGGAACTGGGAATGTTTATGGAACAGATGGGGGCGGTGGACCCATGGCAGGGTCATGCACCCAGGTGAGAAGGAAATCTCATTTTTCTTGCTCGTACCCAGGGTCTCCAGCTGCATCGGCTTCTTTGTAGTGGGGAAATCGGTACTTCCAGAGATAGTAAGAGTGGGATATTTCACAATTGTAATCTCCTATCACACTCCACACTTCATGGATGTGAGGTTGGAGACGGCATGTGCCCACATGGAGATTAGACACGACCCTCTTGGCCGACAAAGTCTTCTGCCAGAAAACACCACAGGCCATAGGAGAGTACATCACTAACAACCGGAACTGGGAAGTTTCATCTTCCACATTCTGGGAGGCACTGAAGGCTGTGATTAGGGGAGAAATTATCACCTTTCAGGCTCGCAGGGGCAGGATAGAGAGGGGGGCTAGGCAGCAACTGATTGACTCCATTCTGGAGGTTGACAGGCGGTACTCCAAGGCTCTGACTGTACAGCGTCTGGAGGAGAGGAGAATGCTACAAATGGACTTTAACCTGCTATCTACCAGCAAAGCAGTGTATAAACTCCGCCAGACATGGGAACCTTTACAAGCAGGCAGACACGGCTAGCTGCCTGCCGGCTCACCAGCTGAGAAAGCAGCCAGCCATGAAGGTAATAGCCCAGGTAAAGGATAGCAGAGGCAGACTGGTAGCTGAACCAAAAATGGTGAGCAAAGCATTCTATCAGGGACTGTACACCTCCAAAAGCTCCGATGGGGACTCGGGGATGAAACGGTTCCTCGATGCACTGGGCATGCCAGATGACGGAAGCTGAAAGCACCACTAGGACTGGAAGAGGTCACGGAGAGCATCGGCTCCATGCAGGCGGGGATGGCGCCGGGACCAGAGAGTCCCCGGCAGAGTTCTACAAAAACATTTGCAATGGCACTGGCCCTGCACCTGCGGGTAAAGTTAGCAGACTCGCGAGGGCTAGGGACAAGGTTCACTTCATGGGTGAAACATCTGTGCAACGTCCCCAAGGCGGGCAGATGGACTAACGTCAGCAGCTCGGAATGCTTCCAGCTGCACAGGGATGCCTGCTGTCCCTGTTCTTGTTTGCCCTGGCAATCGCCCTGAGAGCGGTGAGATGCTGGAAGCGAATCCGAAGAGGAGGCAGAGAACACAAGTCTCACTCTGAATGGATGACCTGATCCTCTACATCTCGGGCCCACAAAGCGGCATGAAAGGAACCATGAAGCTCCAGGGAGAGTTCGGAGCCTTCTCGGCTGCAAAGTTAAGCTGGGCAAAAACAAAGTATTCCCATCCCCGCCAGCAAAACATTCAACAGGCCCAGTGGTGGTAGTTACCGGGAGAACTTGGTACCAGGTGAGGCAGCACTTTGGTCTGACCGAAATGTCCATCATGGCCCCCATCTGTGACAACCATAGGTTTGCACCAGCCATGCTCAATGCCACCTTTAAGAGATATTACGGGGGGACACTGACGGTTAGGGATTTTTACATGGAAGACAGGCTAGCGGCCTTAGAAGAACTGACGGAGAGATTGAAATTCCCAAACGGGAACAAACTCAGACAGCTGCAGGTTAAAACATTCTCTGCAAGATGACTATGTACCAACGAACCCAGGGAAACACAATGCTAGAGGAGTTACTGGACACAGACAGTCTGGTAAAGGGCAACTGTGGGGACCTATAGGTCGAGTCTTAGAAAGGAACATGCTCCACACTGGACAAGACACGGGAAAAATGAGGGAAGAGCTAGGGACGGAAATAGGGTGGGATTCTAGAGGGAAGCACTGTGCAGGGCCAACTCCACCTCCTCATGCGCAAGGCCTCATGTAGCTGAAAGTGGTGCACAGAGCACACCTGACAAGAACCCGAATGAGCATGTACTTCCTGGAGGTGGAGAATGAATGGGAATGCTGGCAGGGAGGCCCGGCCAACCACACCCACATGTTCTGGGTATGCCCCTGGCGAGTGGAGTTCTGGACATCCTTCTTCGAGGCAACGTTCAAGGTTATGGGGGTGAGGGTGGAGCCGTGCCCAAGAGTGGCAGACTTTGGGGTATTGGACCAGGCAGAACTATTCATGGGGAAGAGGGCCAATGCCCTTGCTTCCCTAATCGCCCGCTGGAGAATCCTGTTCGGCTGGCAAACAGTAGCACCACCCGCAGCTGCAGACTAGCTGGCAGACCTATCAGAATTTCTCCATCTGGAGAAGATTAAGCTCACCACCTGAGGGTCAGAGCATGGCTTCCACAAAGCGTGGAGGCCATTCATCAACTTCTTCCAGGACCTGGTCGAAGGCAACAGCCAATAGAGCGGCGAGGCCAGTGGGCACAGAATAAAATCCCAAGAAAAGGAAACCCTGAGGAAATGCCGAAAACATGATCGGGGGAGGGGAGAAGAACGGGTGGGGGAGGGCGTCAAAGCGGCCATGAGGGGAGGGGGGGCACAGGGCACGAAGTAGCCGCTCA
This sequence comes from Scyliorhinus torazame, assembly GCF_047496885.1. Classification (NCBI taxonomy): domain Eukaryota; kingdom Metazoa; phylum Chordata; class Chondrichthyes; order Carcharhiniformes; family Scyliorhinidae; genus Scyliorhinus; species Scyliorhinus torazame. Next base: position 173,396,131 of record NC_092707.1, on the reverse strand, counting down.
CATACAAATAGCAGATAACTGCCCATTGTACGGCAAGGGACCCAGGAAAGGACCCTGAAAAGACAAGTGAAGAGGGCAGGGGGAAAACCATCAGCACAGAGGAAAATGACTTGTACACTGTAACCGATGCATTTATTCTTACCGACTGTATAGTGTATAAAATGTAAAAACTTCAATAGAAACATTAAAAAAAATTATGGACAGATTTCAACAAAAAATATAGTATACAAGAGTGGCAATGGCTCAAGAAAAAGCTGATTAGCTTGTTGCAAAGACACAATCCGGAACTGGATCCTGAAATTTTTCAAAGGATCAATCTGTGAACATTGCGAGGTAGCGCAAATGTAACCTTTTCTTTAGAATTTTTTTTATATAAAGGAAGTTGTTGATTGTTTTAGAATGCTGTGGATTGCCTCAGCTGATGGAATCTGTCACAGCTGTCAAAATGTGTGCAGCATTCAGAGCAGGTTGTTATACATTGTTTGGCCATAAACCGCCTCAATGAGATGGAACCTCTGAATTTAAAAAAAAAAAATTTCAGCTTTGTAGTTACAGAGCATCAACTGGAGAAGAAATAGCCTCAAGAAAGAGCTGCATAAATGTAATAGCCTAGATTATGCATAGAGCAGTGGAGAAATGTACTGAGTGGCCTCTTCACTTGCTATTGCCATATAATCTCCTCCCAAGAAATTGTTTGAAGAGGAGAGAAGACTGTTGAACAAGGTCCTAAGAACAAGCCTAGCATTTTTCTAGTTTAGGTGGATGCTGAACATCACTGGTTCATTGCACCATACACTTGTCTGCCACTTCTATTGTGGACATTTGCCACACTGCACTTGGAAGGCAGCATTGACCATTGATTCACAATCAGAAGAACTGTGCAAGTTTTCATAATTATGAGGAAGCCTCCGTCTCCAGTGAGTGGACAAACACTGTTCTTGTGAGGTCCCTGACTGCTGTTCAGAATGGATGAGCGCGAGGCACGACCAGAATATCCATAGCAGGGTGCAGTTCTGGGCACAATTCCCAGAACAATAATCTAGTATGGAGAGATGGAATTTGCAAGGGGCAAGTATGCATAGTGTATAATCTGATCAAGAAAATCTGTTAGGAAAATCCAAGAAATTGTAATATTTTTCTGTTGTTAATCTTCTGGTCATATTTTTAAACTGTTGGGAGTATGTATGTGGCAATTAAAGCAAGAGACAGGGAGACTGAAATGTTAATGAGCCTAGCAATACTTCAAACAGATGTTTACCCAAGGTAATTTAGTAAGGATAATAATAATAATGTTTATTAGTGTCAGAGGTAGGCTCAGAATGTCCAATTCACTTAACAAGCACATCTTTCGGGACTTGTGGTAGGAAACCTACGCAGACACGGGTAGAATATGCAGACTCTGCACAGACAGTGCGGGAATCGAACAAGGGTCCCTGACGCTGTGATGGTTATGGTTCAAAGCACAAGAGATACAAGGTGTGAAAGAAAGGCGTCAAAGGAAAAATATGGATACAGGGACATAGAACATACAGTGCAGAAGGCCAATCAGCCCATCGAGTCTGCACCGACCCATTTAGGCCCTTACGTCCACCCTATCCCTGTAACCAATAACCCCTCTTAACATTTTTTGGTCTCTAAGGGCAATTTATCATGGCCAATCCACCTAACCTCAAGAGTTTGCTTTTCTTTTAAATTCGAAAATCTAAAGTAAAGAGATTAAATTAATCAATTGTGGGAGAGAGCAGTTTGAAAGAAACTGGGTGAGATAATGGGGTCAAAGAGAAAGAGTGTATTTGAGAAGCCTATGATGGGAGTTGTTTTAGATCTCAAGTCAACAACAGCAATAACTGGTTAGCTCTCAGCAAGCAGTGTGAATGAAGCGTGATCTGAAAAGCCAATTGCTGGGAAACCTCAGAGGACACCCCAAGAGAGAATTAAACAGTGTGGTAAACATTACTGGACTTTTATAGACTTTAAAATCTATACGGTGTTGCTGAACAGATTGGGAAGATTAAATTAAGATTTTTTGGAACTGTTTAAAGTATTGATACTGTGTGAAGCCATTGTCTTATTTATATGTATTTATATTTTAATTTTTTCCCATTTCTTGATGGACATTTAGTTTGCTGTAAAATCATTGCAAGTAGTTGGGGACATAATTTCTAGATTTCATGGCCTCTTCTCATATTATACAAATTGAAAACAAGCATAGGTTGTGAAGGTAGGAATGTGAAGCGTTGGTTCAACTGGGGCTCCCTCCCGAGATTTTAGCAGTTCTGCATTTACCGTCAGCTGTGCCCTGAACACCTGAGCTGACCATTTAAAATATTAGAAAAATTCATATCATGCACCATAAAAATGAACTGGAGATGCAACTCAATGTAGAAAGATTTACTAGAATGAATGAGACAAGGGCACCATTTGTTCAGCAACCATATGGATATCTTGCTCAGTTGACCATCAAACCAGAGTTCTTTACATACATCTTTTGAATGAATAAATTTGGAACTAGTTAACACATAATCAAGACCATCGGTTAAAACAAACACACTCACTGACCATGCCCGTTACCTGCTCCATACAAACTGCATTTGAATTAATCTCTGGTAGTTATGAACAAGGTAGTTATAGAGGTTGAATATGTAATAACTTTCTTTAAATTAAGTTGAGCAGCCCTTACTCCAGTGGTGCTGACAGGAATGGGATCTGCAGTGTAGAGACTCCTTTTCCCATCATAGACAGGTCTTCTTTCTCCAAATATCTGAACTTTAAAATGCTGAACCATAGAGTCGACCACTTCCCTACAATAATACAGAACAACTAGTGAGGAATGGAGAAAAGTACGAGAAGCAGACAAAAATCAAATCTCAACATATATTTATTAACAACGCAAGGTAATTGAGCATCACTTTCAAATTCCACCCCCCCCCCCCCCCCCCCCTCCACCCCCCACTTACCTATTATGAGCAATTGTTGGTGTCCTTGTATCAGAGGAATTACCTTATGACTATTGTTCATAACAGAATGGATAATGAGCAATAGTAATGCTAATAAAGTCCGTGTGGTTTAACAACTGGAAGGTCCACAATTGACATGATCTTCCCAGTCCAGCAGCCTGAAAGTGAAATTCTTGGACCACTATATATTGTCTTCACTGATCTCACCAAGGCAGCCGATAACGTGAGCTGCTGGAGTAAACTGGCTGTTCAGTGGGATCTTCTCTTTCCATGACAAGTTGATGGGTACAGTCAGCTATGAAAGAGCAATATCTGAACCCTCAAGAGATTGCATTCTGGCATTGACATTCTTTGACAGGTTTTTCTCTTTCTGCGGTCGTTTGCCTTCATTTCACCTACAGTGAATGTGTACCTATTAATAGTACTGATGGACACGGATCAGAAATTCCAAGATAAACGTGCATCAAATCGTCATCAGAGTTGTTCTATGCTGACTTCCGGGTGCGGCGATGACCAGCTGAGTCGCACGTTTCGGCAGCTCCCTGTGAAACGGACTTTTGGGCTCTTGATAGGAGCCCCAACGGCAATTTTGACGGCTAAAAACACTGTGCGGTAAACCAGAAGGGAATCCCCCCTGGCTACGGATGGAAAAAGGAGGAGAGAGTGGCCAGATTGCAGTGGATCCTTTAGAAGAGCGGCAAGGAAGGCAAGCAAAAACCAAGATGGTGTCGGAAGGTGGCAGTTTAACATGGGGCCCTGAACAACAAGAGTTCTTGAAATGCTGTGTGGAAGAGATCAAAAAGGAAATGAAGAAAGAGCTGTTGGCCCCGATACTACAGGCGATCGAAGGGCTAAAGGAGGAACAAAAGACCCAGGAGCGGGAGCTTCGGGTCGTGAAGGCAAAGGCAGCCGAGAATGAGGACGATATACAGGGCCTGGTGGTGAAGACGGAGACGCAGGAGGCACATCAGAAACGATGTGTGGAAAGGTTGGAGGCACCGGAAAACAACGCAAGGAGGAACAACCTGAGGATTCTTGGTCTTCCTGAAGGTGTGGAGGGAGCGGACGTCGGGGCATATGTGAGCACGATGCTGCACTCGTTAATGGGAGCGGAGGCCCCGGCGGGTCCGTTGGAGGTGGAGGGAGCATACCGAGTGATGGCGCGAGGACCGAGAGCAGGAGAAATTCCCAGAGCCATAGTGGTGAGATTCCTCCGTTTTAAGGATAGAGAAATGGTCCTTAGATGGGCGAAGAAAACTCGGAGCAGTAAATGGGAGAACGCGGTGATCCGCGTTTTATCAAGACTGGAGTGCGGAGGTGGCGAGGAGGGCGAGCTTTAATCGGGCCAAGGCGGTGCTTCATAAAAAGAAGATAAAATTTGGAATGCTGCAACCGGCAAGACTGTGGGTCGCATATCGAGGGAGGCACCACTACTTTGAGACGGCGGATGAAGCGTGGACTTTTATTGTGGAAGAAAAACGGGAATGAGCGGGTTATTAAAAAGAACGTTCGAACAAAGTGGTGGGGCGAATGTGGGGGGCAAAGAGGGGTTTTATGTACTAATCCTGCGATGTGGTAACTTTTCTCTCTCCCACAGGTGGTGATGGGGGAGGAGGGGAGGTGGAGGAGATGGGGCGTTGGCCATTGGGGGCGGGGCCAAGGGAGAAGCGCGGGCTTGGTTCCCGCGCTATGATAATCATGGCGGGAATAGAGAAGCAGGAAGGAGGGGGCGTCGCACGGTGCGAGCCGAGGTCACGGGGGGGAAGCCGAGGTCAGCCAGAGTTTGCTGACTTCTGGGAGCAACATGGGGGGAGTAATTACGCTAGCGGGGGATCTAGCGGGGGGGGGGGGGGGGGGTGGGTGGGAGGGGGGAATTACTGGGTTGCTGCTGCTGGGGAGAGGGGGGAGCTGGTATGGGAGAGGATGGGCGGGGGGGCACCGCCTGGGGGGATACAGCTGCGTGGGAACCGGGTGAGGAGCTGGAAAAAGGCGATGGCTAATCGACAAGGGGGGGTAGGAAGCCCTCCAACTCGGCTGATCACGTGGAACGTGAGAGGGCTGAACGGGCCGATAAAGAGGGCACGGGTACTCGCACACCTTAAGAAACTTAAGGCAGATGTGGTTATGTTACAGGAAACGCACCTGAAACTGATAGACCAGGTTAGGCTACGCAAAGGATGGGTGGGGCAGGTGTTCCATTCGGGGCTAGATGCGAAAAACAGGGGGGTGGCTATATTAGTGGGGAAGCGGGTAATGTTCGAGGCAAAGACTATAGTGGCGGATAACGGGGGCAGATACGTGATGGTGAGTGGCAAACTACAGGGGGAGACGGTGGTTTTGGTAAACGTATATGCCCCGAACTGGGATGATGCCAATTTTATGAGGCGGGTGCTAGGACGCATTCCGGACCTAGAGATGGGAAAGCTGATAATGGGGGGAGATTTTAATACGGTGTTGGAACCAGGGCTGGATAGGTCGAAGTCCAGGACTGGAAGGAGGCCGGCAGCAGCCAAGGTACTTAAAGATTTTATGGAGCAGATGGGAGGTGTAGACCCGTGGAGATTTAGCAGACCTAGGAGTAAGGAGTTCTCGTTTTTCTCCTATGTCCATAAAGTCTACTCGCGAATAGACTTTTTTGTGCTGGGTAGGGCATTGATCCCAAAGGTGAGGGGAACAGAGTATACGGCTACTGCCATTTCGGATCACGCTCCACACTGGGTGGACTTGGAGATAGGGGAGGAAACAGGTGGGCGCCCACCCTGGAGAATGGACATGGGACTAATGGCAGATGAGGGGGTGTGTCTAAGGGTGAGGGGGTGCATTGAAAAGTACTTGGAACTCAATGATAATGGGGAGGTCCAGGTGGGAGTGGTCTGGGAGGCGTTGAAGGCGGTGGTTAGAGGGGAGCTGATATCAATAAGGGCACATAAAGGGAAGCAGGAGAGTAAGGAACGGGAGCGGTTGCTGCAAGAACTTTTGAGGGTGGACAGACAATATGCGGAAGCACCGGAGGAGGGACTGTACAGGGAAAGGCAAAGGCTACATGTAGAATTTGACTTGCTGACTACAGGCACTGCAGAGGCACAATGGAGGAAGGCACAGGGTGTACAGTACGAATATGGGGAGAAGGCGAGCAGGTTGCTGGCACACCAATTGAGGAAAAGGGGAGCAGCGAGGGAAATAGGGGGAGTGAGGGATGAGGAAGGAGAGATGGAGCGGGGAGCGGAGAGAGTGAATGGAGTGTTCAAGACATTTTATAAAAAATTATATGAAGCTCAACCCCCGGATGGGAGGGAGAGAATGATGGGCTTCTTGGATCGGCTGGAATTTCCCACGGTGGAAGAGCAGGAAAGGGTGGGACTTGGAGCACAGATCGAGGTAGAAGAAGTGGTGAAAGGAATTAGGAGCATGCAGGCGGGAAAGGCCCCGGGACCGGATGGATTCCCAGTCGAATTCTATAGAAAATATGTGGACTTGCTCGCCCCGGTACTGACGAGGACCTTTAATGAGGCAAAGGAAAGGGGACAACTGCCCCCGACTATGTCTGAAGCAACGATATCGCTTCTCTTAAAGAAGGAAAAGGACCCGCTACAATGCGGGTCCTATAGACCTATTTCCCTCCTAAATGTAGATGCCAAGGTCCTGGCCAAGGTAATGGCAATGAGAATAGAGGAATGTGTCCCGGGGGTGGTCCACGAGGACCAAACTGGGTTTGTGAAGGGGAGACAGCTGAACACGAATATACGGAGGTTGGTAGGGGTAATGATGACGGCCCCACCAGAGGGAGAAACGGAGATAGTAGTGGCGATGGATGCCGAGAAAGCATTTGATAGAGTGGAGTGGGATTATTTGTGGGAGGTGTTGAGGAGATTTGGTTTTGGAGAGGGGTATGTTAGATGGGTGCAGCTGTTGTATAGGGCCCCAGTGGCGAGCGTGGTCACGAATGGACGGGGATCTGCATATTTTCGGCTCCATAGAGGGACAAGGCAGGGATGCCCTCTGTCCCCATTATTGTTTGCACTGGCGATTGAGCCCCTGGCGATAGCGTTGAGGGGTTCCAAGAAGTGGAGGGGAGTACTTAGGGGAGGAGAAGAGCACCGGGTATCTTTGTATGCGGACGATTTGCTACTATACGTGGCGGACCCGGCGGAGGGGATGCCAGAAATAATGCGGATACTTGGGGAGTTTGGGGATTTTTCAGGGTATAAATTGAACATGGGGAAAAGTGAGTTGTTTGTGGTGCATCCAGGGGAGCAGAGTAGAGAAATAGAGGACCTACCGTTGAGGAAGGTAACAAGGGACTTTCGTTACCTGCGGATCCAGGTAGCTAAGAATTGGGGCACATTGCATAGGTTAAATTTAACGCGGCTGGTGGAACAGATGGAGGAGGATTTCAAGAGATGGGATATGGTATCCCTGTTAATGGCAGGGAGGGTGCAGGCGGTTAAGATGGTGGTCCTCCCGAGATTCCTCTTTGTGTTTCAGTGCCTCCCGGTGGTGATCACGAAGGCTTTTTTTTAAAAGGATTGAAAAGAGCATCATGGGTTTTGTGTGGGCCGGGAAGACCCCGAGAGTGAGGAAGGGATTCTTACAGCGTAGCAGGGATAGGGGGGGGGCTGGCACTACCGAGCCTAAGTGAGTATTATTGGGCCGCTAATATTTTAATGGTGAGTAAGTGGATGGGAGAGGAGGAGGGAGCGGCGTGGAAGAGATTAGAGAGGGCGTCCTGTAGGGGGACTAGCCTACAGGCTATGGTGACAGCCCCATTGCCGTTCTCACCGAGGAACTACACCACAAGCCCGGTGGTGGTGGCTACACTGAAGATTTGGGGACAGTGGAGACGGCATAGGGGAAAGACTGGAGCCTTGGGGGGGTCCCCGATAAGAAACAACCATAGGTTTGCCCCGGGGGGAATGGATGGGGGATATGGAATGTGGCAAAGAGCAGGGATAACGCAACTGAAAGATCTGTTTGTGGATGGGAAGTTCGCGAGTCTGGGAGCGCTGACCGAGAAATATGGGTTGTCCCAAGGGAATGCATTCAGGTATATGCAACTGAGGGCTTTTGCGAGGCAACAGGTGAGGGAATTCCCGCAGCTCCCGACACAAGAGGTGCAGGACAGAGTGATCTCAAAGACATGGGTGGGGGATGGTAAGGTGTCAGATATATATAGGGAAATGAGGGACGAAGGGGAGACTATGGTAGATGAACTAAAAGGGAAATGGGAAGAAGAGCTGGGGGAGGAGATCGAGGAGGGGCTGTGGGCAGATGCCCTAAGCAGGGTAAACTCGCCGTCCTCGTGTGCCAGGCTAAGCCTGATTCAGTTTAAGGTATTACACAGGGCACATATGACTGGAGCACGGCTCAGTAAATTTTTTGGGGTGGAGGATAGGTGTGCGAGGTGCTCGAGAAGCCCAGCGAATCATACCCATATGTTTTGGTCATGCCCGGCACTACAGGGGTTTTGGATGGGGGTGACAAAGGTGCTTTCAAAAGTAGTAGGAGTCCGGGTCGAACCAAGCTGGGGGTTGGCTATATTTGGGGTTGCACAAGAGCCGGGAGTGCAGGAGGCGAGAGAGGCCGATGTTTTGGCCTTTGCGTCCCTAGTAGCCCGGCGCAGGATATTGCTAATGTGGAAAGAAGCCAAGCCCCCGGGGGTGGAGACCTGGATAAATGACATGGCGGGGTTTATAAAGCTAGAGCGGATTAAGTTCGTCCTAAGGGGGTCGGCTCAAGGGTTCACCAGGCGGTGGCAACCGTTCGTCGAATACTTCGCAGAACGATTTTTTGTTTATAAAATAGGTCATTGTTATTTGTGTTGTTATAATATTGTGTAAAGGATGCACAATGTACTGTGTTGGTTGACCAAAAATTTTCAATAAAATATTTAATAAAAAAAAAAAAGAGTTGTTCTATGCTGAGAATACCACACTAACATCCAATAACGAGGAACACATTCAGTAGCAAATTAACAGACTCTCTCATGCCTGTAGAGTTTGGATTGATCATCAACATCGGGAAGACTAATGTCATGGTCCAGGATGTTGTCAAAGTTGATAGAAGCCAGTATGACATTCTGAAACTGAAGATTGTTGAGAGCATCATATATCTAGGCTTTAGAGCCGCCAGCAATCTGACACATGATGCTGAAATCAACACAAGCATTGCAAAAGCTGTAGCTTTCTCAAGTTCAAACAGTGTGCGGAACAGCAACAACCGGGACTGAACAACACACTGCGAGTCTGCCACGCCTGCAACCTCAATGCATGGTTTTACAATGGTGAGGTCGGGACATACGTTAGGAACAATTTCCACCACTGTTGCATACGCAGCCATGGCATCTCTTAGAGGACAAGGTGACCAACTCAGAGGTCCTGGAGTGCACTAATTCCATCAGTATACACTCATAGAATTTACAGTGCAGGAGGAGGCCATTCGGCCCATCGCGTCTGCACTGGCTCTTGGAAAGAGCACCCTACCCAAGCTCACACCTCCACCCCATCCCCATAACCCAGTAACCCCACCCAACACAAAGGGCAATTTTGGACACTAAGGGCAATTTAGCATAGCCAATCCTCCTAACCTGCACATCTTTGGACTGTGGGAAGAAACCAGAGCACCCGGAGGAAACCCACACACACTGGGAGAATGTGCAGACTCCGCACAGGCACCCTACCCAAGTCCACACCTCCACCCCATCCCCATATCCCAGTGACCGCACCCAACACTAAGGGCAATTTTGGACACGAAGGGCAATTTAGCATAACCAATCCTCCTAACCTGCACATCTTTGGACTGTGGGAAGAAACCAGAGCACCCGGAGGAAACCCACGCACACACGGGGACAAGGTGCAGACTCCGCACAGACAGTGACCGAAGCCGGAATCGAACCTGGGACCCTGGAGCTGTGAAGCAATTGTGCTAACCACAATGCTACCGTGCTGCCCACTCTTTGCAGAGCCAATGATGCCTGCGCTGGCTTGGCCATATTCATCAATTGGATGATGACCCTATATACAATTATCTGTTGAGCGTCCATTCCTCTGATATAAGAACACCTACAATTGACACTGAAAATTGAACAAATTGTCAATAGCAGTGACCTCTGGAGGGGCACTGGAGATCAGGAGATCAGCTGGACGAGCAGAGGGCCCAGGGAAAACAGAGGCCAGCAATTCCTGCACATTCTCAGTCGATTATCTTTGTAGCTAATACGGAAGAGATTGGCATGCCAGGATGGGGCTCCAGGGTCACATCAGGCAATATTTTACACAGATTTGAACACCATGGGGCAGCCATTTCTTCACAAGATGGAAAGCGACCAAGATTGAAGTCTAATGAGAGGGAGCATCTTCTAACTGGTCCACTTGACTTTCACTTGGCACCCACAGACGTACTTTTATTAGTGATAACTAAAAGTGGTCACCTGATCAGTTGTTTACCATTCCTAATTACCAGTCCAGTTGAAAATAGTTAACTCAACAATGACCACACAAACTTTGGACCTGCTCAGTATGTGAGGCTTATTATTTTGTACTAAAATGTGGCTGTGAAGAGAGCATATTGTTTCATGACCTCCTGCAGGTTAGTTCATGAAATGTTTAAAGGATAAGCTTCTTCGTGACCTCTGCTCGGGAATACCACAAGCAGATACAATCTATTGCCCAAGTGACTAAATCTTCCTTCTATAAAATTGGGGTTTGTTTTAACATAGAGGTCACCCTGTTGGGAGTTTTTTATAGGCCTCCTAATAGTTCTAGGGATGTAGAGGAAAGGATGGCGAAGATGATTCTGGATATGAGCGAAAGTAACAGGGTAGTTATTATGGGAGACTTTAACTTTCCAAATATTGACTGGAAAATATATAGTTAGAGTACAATAGATGGGTCGTTTTTTGTACAGTGTGTGCAGGAGGGTTTCCTGAAACAATATGTTGACAGGCCAACAAGAGGCGAGGCCACGTTGGATTTGGTTTTGGGTAATGAACCAGGCCAGGTGTTGGATTTGGAGGTAGGAGAGCACTTTGGGGACAGTGACCACAATTCGGTGACGTTTACGTTAATGATGGAAAGGGATAAGTATACACCGCAGGGCAAGAGTTATAGCTGGGGGAAGGGCAATTATGATGCCATTAGACGTGACTTGGGGGGGATAAGGTGGAGAAGTAGGCTGCAAGTGTTGGGCACACTGGATAAGTGGGGCTTGTTCAAGGATCAGCTACTGCGTGTTCTTGATAAGTATGTACCGGTCAGACAGGGAGGAAGGCGTCGAGCGAGGGAACCGTGGTTTACCAAGGAAGTGGAATCTCTTGTTAAGAGGAAGAAGGAGGCCTATGTGAAGATGAAGTGTGAAGTTTCGGTTGGGGCGATGGATAGTTACAAGGTAGCGAGGAAGGATCTAAAGAGAGAGCTAAGACGAGCAAGGAGGGGACATGAGAAGTATTTGGCAGGAAGGATCAAGGAAAACCCAAAAGCTTTCTATAGGTATGTCAGGAATAAGCGAATGACTAGGGAAAGAGTAGGACCAGTCAAGGACAGGGATGGGAAATTGTGTGTGGAGTCTGAAGAGATAGGCGAGATACTAAATGAATATTTTTCGTCAGTATTCACTCAGGAAAAAGATAATGTTGTGGAGGAGAATGCTGAGCCCCAGGCTAATAGAATAGATGGCATTGAGGTACGTAGGGAAGAGGTGTTGGAAATTCTGGACAGGCTGAAAATAGATAAGTCCCCGGGACCTGATGGGATTTATCCTAGGATTCTATGGGAGGCCAGGGAAGAGATTGCTGGACCTTTGGCTTTGATTTTTATGTCATCATTGGCTACAGGAATAGTGCCAGAGGACTGGAGGACAGCAAATGTGGTCCCTTTGTTCAAAAAGGGGAGCAGAGACAACCCCGGCAACTATAGACCGGTGAGCCTCACGTCTGTAGTGGGTAAAGTCTTGGAGGGGATTATAAGGGACAAGATTTATAATCATCTAGATAGGAATAATATGATCAGGGATAGTCAGCATGGCTTTGTGAAGGGGAGGTCATGCCTCACAAACCTTATCGAGTTCTTTGAGAAGGTGACTGAACAGGTAGACGAGGGTAGAGCAGTTGATGTGGTGTATATGGATTTCAGCAAAGCGTTTGATAAGGTTCCCCACGGTAGGCTATTGCAAAAAATACGGAGGCTGGGGATTGAGGGTGATTTAGAGATGTGGATCAGAAATTGGCTAGCTGAAAGAAGACAGAGGGTGGTGGTTGATGGGAAATATTCAGAATGGAGTACAGTCACAAGTGGAGTACCACAAGGATCTGTTCTGGGGCCGTTGCTGTTTGTCATTTTTATCAATGACCTAGAGGAAGGCGCAGAAGGGTGGGTGAGTAAATTTGCAGACGATACTAAAGTCGGTGGTGTTGTCGATAGTGTGGAAGGATGTAGCAGGTTACAGAGGGATATAGATAAGCTGCAGAGCTGGGCTGAGAGGTGGCAAATGGAGTTTAATGTAGAGAAGTGTGAGGTGATTCACTTTGGAAGGAATAACAGGAATGCGGAATATTTGGCTAATGGTAAAGTTCTTGAAAGTGTGGATGAGCAGAGGGATCTAGGTGTCCATGTACATAGATCCCTGAAAGTTGCCACCCAAGTTGATAGGGTTGTGAAGAAGGCCTATGGAGTGTTGGCCTTTATTGGTAGAGGGATTGAGTTCCGGAGTCGGGAGGTCATGTTGCAGCTGTACAGAACTCTGGTCCGGCCGCATTTGGAGTATTGCGTACAGTTCTGGTCACCGCATTATAGGAAGGACGTGGAGGCTTTGGAGCGGGTGCAGAGGAGATTTACCAGGATGTTGCCTGGTATGGAGGGAAAATCTTATGAGGAAAGGCTGACGGACTTGAGGTTGTTTTCGTTGGAGAGAAGAAGGTTAAGAGGAGACTTAATAGAGGCATACAAAATGATCAGGGGGTTGGATAGGGTGGACAGTGAGAGCCTTCTCCCGCGGATGGATATGGCTGGCACGAGGGGACATAACTTTAAACTGAGGGGTAATAGATATAGGACAGAGGTCAGAGGTAGGTTCTTTACGCAAAGAGTAGTGAGGCCGTGGAATGCCCTACCTGCTACAGTAGTGAACTCGCCAACATTGAGGGCATTTAAAAGTTTATTGGATAAACATATGGATGATAATGGCATAGTGTAGGTTAGATGGCTTTTGTTTCGGTGCAACATCGTGGGCCGAAGGGCCTGTACTGCGCTGTATTGTTCTATGTTCTATGTTCTAACATAGAACATAGAACAATACAGCGCAGTACAGGCCCTTCGGCCCACGATATTGCATGTCTGACTGCGATTGGATAAAATTATTTCATTTAACTTATAAACTGAAGTAGAAACTTTTCTAGAAAGAGTCATTTGATTAGCTGAACCGCTATGGATTACTTCACAAAACTATATCTCCCAACATCTATTTTACTAGATTCTGTTTCTCATAAATCTATGTTAAAACGGCCAACGGCCTTAATCTCAGGCCCGATTCAGAATTGGAAACTTTAAATTATAAGCTATAGACAGGCCTGATGGGAAGACAAACAGTCAAATTTGAATATACTGGACAGAGACAGACTGCCAGGGCAGGACTGGGCTTGTCCTTTAAACAGGAGATTGGAAGATAACCGGTCCAATCAAATGGATTGATTATTGTGGATTGCCCAGATGAAGCCAGACTTTCTGATAACTAGACTTCCCGCCGTTACGGTCAGGTTACGGTCACGTGCGGACAATGCACCTGGCGATGGACCCGGGGGGGTGGGGTGGAGAGAAAGAGTTCCTGGTGTCCTACAGAGTTGCAATCTGCAACTACATTGGGTGTTGTGGCCACTGCTCAGTAACCCACATTAGCTGAGGGCCAGAGAAACTTCTGGGAAGCACGAAGAGGGGGATATGACGACAACACCGAGGGATCATCCCCAGTCAACACTTGACACAGAGACAACAGAGAGGACTCAAACTAGAGAATGGATAGAAGAGGCGTGCGAGAGCAAGCAGAGCTGGTAACACGGGACAGCATTGCGGAGGGCAAGGACCGTGGGGAGATGGCGCAGTGGTCAACAGAGCAGCTGGTGAAGTTTTTCAAGGATTGCTTCGCCAAGCTGAAGGAGGACACGCTGGACCCGATTAAGGCTTCGATTGATCAAGTGGTTCAGAATCAGGAAACCCACAGGAGATCGAACAAACGTTGTCCGAGCAGGAGTATATAACCGTGTTGGAAAGCAAGGTGGGGGATGATGAACGACCGCCAGAAAAGAATGCAGGAGAAGCTGGAGGACCTGGAGAACAGGCCCAGGAGGCAGAATCTCAGAATTGTTGGCCTCCCTGAAGGCAGTGAGGGATCGGATGCGAGGGCCTATGTGACGGACATCTTGGAGAAGTTGATGGGGGCTGGGGCGTTCCCTCGGCTCCTGGAAGTGGACAGAGCGCCCAGAGCCCTCGCGAGGGAGCCCAGAGCGAATGATCCGCCGAGGGCCATGGTGGTACGTTTTCACCGTTTTATGGACAAGGAACACGTTTTGCGGTGGGCCAAGAAAGAACGGAGCAGCAAGTGGGAGAACAGTGAGTTGCGTATTTATCAGGACCAGCGAGCGGATTTGGCCAAGAGGCGAGCTGGGTTCAATCGGGCAAAAATGACCCTCTTTAAGAAGGGGGTGAACCCAGCCCGCCTGTGGGTCACACATGACGAACGGGACTTCTACTTCAAAACACCAGACGAAGAATGGACCTTTATTAAAGAAAAGAAGCTGGAGGCGAATTAAAAGACATTTAAGCCTCGGAGAAGTTCTGTGGTGGCGATTTGTGGTGTGGGATTATAAAAATGTAAGTAGTTGTGTGTGAAATAATGGGCTATGTGGATGGTTAAAGGTTGTTTTGTCTTGCAGAGACCTTGTTTGAGGGGGGGGGGCGGGGAGATGGGCTTTGAATTTAGTTCTGCTTTCTGGGTGACTATTTTTCTAAAGTGTTTGTTTCTTCACTGTTTTTCTTTCTGTTGTTTGTTTACTGGGGAATGTGATGCTGTTAAAATGTTTATTCATGTGGGGGGGTGGGGGGAGAGGAGTGAACAATAGGGAGACAGACTGCTTGGTGCCAGGGGTGGGAGCTATCGAGTCAGCATGTGTCAGCTGAATCTCGAAAGCGCAGTGGGGGGTGGACAGGTGTTAAGCTGGAGCTTGACTTGGGGGGATTGGGTTTTTAGTGTTGTTGCTGGGGTGGGGGTGGGGGGGGCTGCTTTCCTGACAGGGGAGGAACTGTTATTAGGGGACAAATGAGAGGTCGGGAACGGTGACAGCCCGAGGGGGGACTCGAGGAAGCAGGGGGCGCGAGCTCGAGGCTGGCCCAAAAAGGTTAATGGCTAGAAAGCAGGGGGGGGTTTCCCTCCATCCAGGCTGATCACATGGAACGTGAGAGGACTGATTGGGCCGGTCAAGAGGGCTCGCATGTTCGCGCATTTGAGGGAACTGCAGGCGGATGTGGCAATGCTACAAGAGACACACCTAAAGGTTACAGACCAGACGAGATTGAGGAAGGGGTGGGTTAGCCAAGTGTTCCACTCTGGACTTGACTCAAAGGCCAGGCGGGTAGCGATCTTGATCAGCAAACAAGTGGCGTTCGAGGCTGGGAGAATCGTGTCAGACAAGGGGATAGGTACAATCTATAATGGGGAGTGGGAAGCTGGAGGGGGTGCGAGTGAACATATATGCTGCAAATTGGGACGACGTGGAATTTATGAGGCAGGTGTTAGGTAAGATCCCAGACTTAGAGTCACATAACCTGATCACGGGAGGGGACTTCAACACAGTCATTGATCTGGAATTAGACCGGTCAATAGTGAGGATAGGGAGGAGGCCGGCTGCGGCAAAGGAACTGAAGGGTTTTATGGAACAGGTGGGGGGTGTGGACCCATGGAGGTTTGCACAGCCAAGAACGAAGGAGTTTTCCATTTTTTCTCATGTCCACAAGGTATACTCTCGCATCGACTTTTTTCTTCTGAGCAGGGCGCTAATACCGAAGATGGTGGATACTGAGTATTCGGCTATTGCAGTGTCGGATCATGCCCCGCACTGGGTGGATCTACGGGTTAGTGTGGAGAGAGGGCAAAGCCCGCTGTGGAGGCTGGATGTGGGGTTGCCAGCGGACTAGGCAGTTTGTGGGCGGGTAAACAAGTCCACCCAGAACTATCTGGAAAGAAACGGTACGGGGAAGGTCTCTGCAGCGACGGTCTGGGAAGCTTTGAAGACAGTAGTCAGAGGGGAATTAATCTCGATACGGGCCCACAGAGAAAAGGTGGAACGGGCTGAGGGATAGATTAGTGGAGGAGATACTCCTGGTGGACAGGAGATACTCGGAAGCCCCGGATGCGGGGCTCCTGAGGGAGCGGCAGAGGTTACAGGTGGGGTTTGGGCTGTTGACCACAGGGAAAGCAGTGGAACAGTTGAGGAAGGCAAGGGGGGTGATCTAGGAGTACGGGGAAAAAACAAGCAGAATGTTGGTCCATCAGCACAGGAAAAGAGAGACGGCCAGGGAGATAGGTAGAGTAAAGAATAGAGACGGTAATACGGTCTTGGACCCAGCGGGGGTGAACGAGGTGTTTAAGGATTTAATTGTATGAGTCGGAACCACCGGCTAGAGTGGGGGGGGGGGAAATGATGATGAGGCAATTTCTGGATCGGTTGAGGTTCCCGAGGGTGGAGGAGGGCCTGGTGGAGGGGCTGGGGGCTCCAATTGAGATTGAGGAAATAATCAAGGGGCTGGGGGGCATGCAGTTTGGCAACGCCCCAGGGCCTGACGGCTACCCGGTGGAATTCGCTAAGAAGTTTTCAGAGATATTGAGCCCACTGCTGGTGAGGACATTTAACGAAGCAAGAGAGAAGGGAGTCCTCCCCCCAACAATGTCGCAAGGCTCGATTTCAATGATCCTAAAACGGGAGAAGGATCTGAAGCAATGCGGGTCATACAGGCCGATTTCTCTACTGAATGTGGATGCCAAACTGCTGGCTAAGATACTGGCCACAAGGATAGAGGGCTGTGTCCCGGGGGTGATAGGGGAAGACCAAAGGGATTTGTTAAGGGCAGGGAACTTAAGGCTAATGTTCGAAGGCTTCTAAATGTTATTATGATGCCCTCAGAAGGAGGGGAGGTGGAGGTGGTGGTAGCAATGGATGCGGAGAAGGCTTAAGATCGTGTGGAGTGGAATTACTTGCGGGAGGCGCTGGGAAGGTTTGGGTTTGGGGAGTGCTTTATTGACTGGGTGCGGTTGCTCTATCAGGCACCAGTAGCGAGTGTGCGTACGAACCGGCTGAGGTCGGGGTATTTTAAACTACACCGAGGGACGAGGCAAGGGTGCCCCCTCTCCCCGTTACTGTTTGTTCTGGCCATAGAACCTTCGGCAATGGCGTTAAGAACCTCTGGGAACTGGAAAGGGCTGGTTCGGGGGGGGGGGGGGGGGGGGGGGGGGGAGCACCAGGTCTTGCTCTACGCAGATGACCTGCTCTTGTACATTTCAGACCCATTGGAAGGGATGGGGGAAGCAATGCGAATCTTGGGTGAATTTGGCAGTTTTTCAGGGTATAAATTGAACATGGGGAAGAGCGAGATGTTTGTGATCCATGCAAGAGGACAGGAGAAGAGACTGGGAGAGCTGCTGCTTAGAATGGTAGGGAAGAGCTTTGGATATCTGGGAATCCAGATGGCCCGGAAATGGGAGGTACTACACAAGTTAAACCTATCCCGGTTGGTAGATCAAATGGAAGGGGAATTTAAGAGATGGGACATGCTCCCGCTATCACTGGCGGGGAGGGTACAGACCGTGAAAATGACAGTCCTCCCCAGATTTCTATTTGTCTTTCAGTGCCTCCCCATCTTCATCCCCAAGACCTTTTTCAAGCAGGTGAATAAGATTATTTTGGGCTTTGTGTTGGCGAGTAAAACCCCGCGAGTGAAGAAAGTGTTGCTGGAGCGCAGTCGGGGGGAGGGTGGGTTGGCGCTGCCGAACTTCTGCAATTACTACTGGGCGGCTAATATAGCTATGATTAGGAAGTGGATAGTGGGGGAGGGGTCGGCATGGGAGCGGATGGAGGCGGCGTCATGTAAAGACACCAGTCTGGGAGCATTGGTAATGGCAATTGGTTCTCGCCGGCCCGATACTCTACAAGTCCGGTGATCGTGGCGGCTCTGAGGCTCTGGGGGCAATGGAGGAGATATAAGAGTGTGGAGGGAGCATCGATTTAGAACCCGATTTGCAACAGCCACAGGTTTGTACCGGGTAGGCTAGTTGGCGGGTTCTGGAGGTGGCAGGAATCAGTAGGATGGGGGATTTATTGATAGATGGCTTTCCCAGCTTGAAAGCTTTGGAGGATAAATTTAAATTGCCACCAGGGAATGGTTTCAGGTATTTGCAGGTGCAAGACTTCCCGAGAAAGCAGGTGCCGGCCTTTCCGCTGCTGCCGCCACGGGGGATACAGGATAGAGTAGTTTCCAGTACCTGGGTGGGGGAGGGTACGGTATTGGATATTTACCAGGAGCTTTCGGAGGCGGAGGAGCTGAAGGGCAAGTGCGAGGACAAGCTAGGTGGAGAGATAGAGGCGGGTCTATGGGCGGATGCCCCAAGCAGGGTTAATACCTCCTCATCGTGCGCCAGGCTTAGCCCGATACAATTTAAGGTAGTCCACCGGGCACACATGACTGTGGCTGGGTTGAGCAAGTTGTTCGGGGTAGAGGATAGGTGTGAGAGGTGCGCGGAAGCCCAGCAAATCATGTCCACATGTTTTGGGCATGCCCGAAGCTTAGAGGGTTTTGCTCAGGCAATGTCCATGGTGCTAAAAACACGAGTGGTGCCAAGTCCGGAGGTAGCGATCTTTGGAGTGTTGGAAGATCCGGGAGTTCAGGGGGCGAAAGAGGCCGATATTCTGGCTTTTGCCTCCCTGGTAGCCCGGAGATGGATCTTGTTCATGTGGAGGGACTCGAAGCCCCCCCCCACCCCCGAGTGTAGAGACCTGGGTTAGTGACATGGTTGAGTTTCTCAGTCTCGAGAAAATAAAGTTTGCCTTAAGAGGGTCAATGTTAGGGTTCTCCCAGAGGTGGCAGCCGTTAGTCGACTTTCTCGGGGAAAATTAAAATGTCATGCAGTATTCCAAGGAAGGGGGGGGGGGGGATTGTTGTTGTTTGGCTGAGGTGTGTGAAGATTGGGCTGGGGTGGGGGGGGGGGGGGGGGAAATGCTAATTTTGCCATGTGGATATTATTGTTTTCGTTACTGTTCTAAAAAAATTTAATAACTCAATAAAAATATTATTAAAAAACGTGTGCAAGACACACCTTCGCAGAAGAGGACCCTGAGACAATGGAGTCTCAGAGGAATGGACCCGCAGTTCGATCAAGTTCATTGGCATGGGTAGTATTAGAATCTTGAGAAGATAATATTTAGGATCACTTGGGAGAACGGTTTTATTATGTTTGTGAATAAATTTGGGTTGAATTGTGAGCCAGTGTTTTGTCCTTGCTCATCTTGCAAATAAGGGCACCTGGGTAAAACATTTTAATAATAAACTGGTTGAAGTGTCTCATAATTTACAGACAACAAATCTGACAGGATTGATTGATATTCAGGATGGGGAAACCTGGATCATTCTTAATTTAAAAAAAAATTTACAGTGCAGGAGGCCATTCGGCCCATCGAGTCTGCACTGGCTCAAACAGAAAGCTGACAGGATTGCTGAACATTTTTCAACTCTTAAATCTTCTGAATGATCCTCCATATGCAAGGAAACAAAGTATGCTCAGTACTTCTTGTTCCAGGAAATTAACACACTCTCCAGAGTAACAAGTCAACTAGCACCCCCCCCCCCACCTATCTGTGGCATCGCCCAGTCCTACAGACAAGGTTTTTCTCCACTAATCCAAATCCAGCTTCTTGCACATCCCTGATTTTTCCTTGCTTTCATCAGGATAGATCACAGTTACCAACAGTAAAGGGAAATACAATTTATACTGCACAATACGTGTTCTGATTATTTGGCAAGTGGACTCTGCTTGGGAGAGGTGTTGCAGTGGAGAATGTTGTGGGAAACAGTCAAATGCCAAGCTATTGTTAAAATTCAAACCAGGTAGGCTGACTGATTGGTCAATGCATTGCCATGGGGAGCAAACCAGGGCATGGCAGTTCCCCAAGCTTTTGTTCAGTTGAAAAAAGTGCAATTCCCTCATGGACATGCAGTTCTGTCTGCAATCGACAGGACCCTCTGTCAATATTTGTGGTTTCTGGCATGTGTAAGTGATTCACGCTGCGAGCTGCCTGATGACCTCAAATTGCTTTCATCAATAATCAAGCTCTGTACCATCAAACTACGATCTATATTCCTGATTTTTTTTATTCCTCCAATGGTGAATATTCTTCTTAGTTCTGGAAGTTCCGAAAACTCTTCATCTCTCTCCGTCTTTATTCCTGATGTTCTTGCTACAGTGCCATGAGGTCCAATATCTTGATAACAGCACTTGCTATATTTCAGTTGAACACTCTCATGGTCCACTCACTGGGTTAGACCTTGATTTGGGAATCATTCCTTTAGATAGGAAAATTGCACAAATCATCACTTTGCTATTTAAAAGGTGAGAAATGGAATCCAGGGAATTGTAGACCAGTTAGGCTAACATATTTTGTCAGGAAACTAGATTGATTATTAAATTTAAAATTAAGATTGAAAGATTTTTGTAAACCAAAGACATGAAGGGATCTGGGATACGGGTGGACACAGCCAGGTAGCAGATCAACCATAATCACAGTGAATAATGAGACAGGCTCAAGGAGTTCCACCTAACAGATCAGTTCCAGACATCACCATTGTAGCCATCTGGGATGGCCACTTTCAGTATATAAAATGGACACTCGCAGGAGCATACAGGAAAAAATGGACAATGCAAGGCAACAAGCAGGCACAGAGCCTGAATGTATATTTGGAAGGCAGTCTGCAGATGGAACCGAAACTCTTGGCCGATTTGCATATTAATGGCCCATCTCTGAGGAACGAAGAACTGGTGCTCAGGTAACCGATACTGTTCTAGACATTCCGGCGCCATCACCCCAGCAAGAAGACACAAACAAAGCAAGGTCAACGGCCACTTAAGACACGCCCAGCCATTAAGGCACCCACCCCTTTGTTGGCTCAGATCGATGGCAGTGATCAATAAGCTGCCCAATTAATTGGGACCAAGTTTAAGGCCCGCCTAAAAGCGTGCAAAGTCCCTCAGAGTATAAGAAGGAACCCCCCGCTAAAGGTTCACTCTCTTGGATTTGGCTCTCAAGCAGAGAGACCCTTCCACCTGCCCCACCAGAAGCAAGTAAGTTCAAGTTCAACGCTCGCTACCAGACGGACGACCTTAGCTGTACTCCTGTTACCTCTTCGAACCCAACAGCCTCAGATCCGAACAACGGCCATTGTTCCTCTGACCTAAGTGGGCACCTGAAGTTAAGTATAGGTGTTAGTGATAGATGTAGTTTAGCCTGTAGTGTTATTGTGCATGAGTAAATCATACGGTGTGTAAATAAAGTAGTATTGGCTTTGAACTAACTAACTGGTGTATTGGCTCTTTGATCGGTATTCAGTTGAACCTTGTGGCCATATCGAGAGATACCTGGCGACTCTGAAAGCATACTCATAATTAGGATTAAGAAAGGCGACCTTATTAACCGCCATATTTATAGCAAGTAAATATAGCAACACGATCAGCATTCCTGGTTTTGCCATGTCCCACAGGCAGGACAGATCCAGCCGAAGTGGCAGCATTGTGGTATACAGTCAGGAGGTTGGAGGAAGCATCAAGGGTGTCAAGGGCGTTAAATTTAACAATCTGGATGGAACCTCAAATGTCCATCACCAAATGTGGCTCTGTAGCACCATCACAAACCAAGCTGACTGAGACCATAAGACCATAAAACATAGGAGCAGAATGGCGGTTTCCGGTCCCTCCCAATCCTGTCGCCGTGAGAGAGAAAGACCGACAGCATGAAATCCATCCTCTTACAAGATCATGAAAGATCAATCACACAGATTAAATACAACAGAGAAGGGGATTTGGTATTCTCCTGTGCCAAAGATACTGTTGTCAATGTCTGGTATTCTCGGAATGGGGAGACTTGACACACCGGAGCAGTATGGTGTGTCGATGTTGACTGGGACACAAAACAAGTGTTAACTGGTTCTGCAGATAACTCGTGCAGACTTAGAGACTGTGAAACAGGGAAGCAACTTGCTTTGTTTAAAACAAGCTCTGCAGTCAGAACGGGCGGATTTGACTTCAGTGGCAACATCATCATGTTTACGACTGATAAGCAGATGGGCTACCATTGTTACGTCAGCTTCTTGTCATACGTGATCCTGCTCAGATAAGTAACAATGAACTGTATATGAAGGTTCCGGCCAGTGAGTCAAAGATAACAAGTGCTGTTTGGGGTCCTCTTGGAGAATTTGTCATTGCAGGATATGAGAATGGTGAATTGGTACAGTATAGTGCTAAGTCTAGAGAAATAATGACAAAAGTAAAAGAACACACCAAGCAAATAAACAGCATCCAAACATCCTTAGACCTGACCATGTTTATCACTGCTTCAAAAGATAGTACTGCTAAGCTGTTTGGTTCTGCAACTTTGGAACACTTGAAAACATTCAGGACTGAATGACCTGTGAATTCAGCTGCTATTTCACCTATTGTGGAACATGTTGTCCTTGGTGGTGGTCAGGAAGCAATGGATGTTACAACGACCTCTACCAGAATTGGCAAGTTTGAGGCCCGATTTTTCCATTTGTCATTTGAAGAGGAGTTTGGTAGAGTGAAGGGTCACTTTGGACCAATCAACAGCGTAGTTTTCCACCCCGATGGAAAAAGTTACAGTAGTGTTGAAGATGGTTAGGTAAGAATCCATCATTTTGACCCACAGTATTTTGAATTTGAGATGTAATTTTAAGGAGTAAGGAGAGATTGTTTTCAAATTGTATTACAAGATTTCTTTTGTTAAATAAATTAATACAAAAGAACATTAACAGCATTTACTACACTAATTAATTTATTCAATTGTTCTGATTAATTGGATCTTTACACCGCAAACATACAATTTAATTGCATTTTGTAGATACATAATCTGGACCAAATTACAACGGTCACCAAAAAAATTAGTTTTAATGAAATTTGCAGAATATGTAATTCAGTTTCCTTACAAATTATATTCTGAGTTAGAACACTGGCATAAAGGACTGTTTCACCACTGTTCTGAAATAAAAATCAGCCATTTGAGCACAAAAAACATAGGGATAGAATTAGGTCACTTGGCCCATCGAGTTTGCTCCGCCATTCAATCATGGCTGATATTTTTCTCATCCCCATTCTCCTGCCTTCTGCCCGTAACCCCGGATCCCTTATTAATCAAGAATCTACCTATCTCTGTCTTAAAGACACTCAGTGATTTGTCCTCACAGCCTTCTGCGGCAAAGAGTTCCACAGGTTCACCACCCTCTGGCTGAAGAAATTCCTCCTCATCTGTTTAATTGTCCACTGCCATTCACGGTTGGATGTGGCAGGACTGCAGAGCTTAGACCTGATCCATTGGTTGTGGAATCACTTTACTCTTGTTCATCATTTGCTTATGTTGTTTGGCATATGGGTAGTCATGTGTTGAAGCTTCACCAGGGGATATCTCATTTTTAGGTATGCCTGGTGCTTCTCTTGGCATGCCTTCCTGCACTCTTCATTGGACCAGAGTTGATCTCATAGCTTGGTAATAAGCGTAGATTGGGGGATATGCCAGACCATGAGGTTACAGATTGTGGTTGTCCCTTTAGTCTGAGATGGTGTCCTCTCGTTCTAGTTTTTCCTACAAGTGGAAACATCCTCTCCACGTCCACTCTATCCAGGCCTCGCAGTATCCTGCAAGTTTCAATAAGATCCCCCCCTCATCCTTCTAAACTCCAACGAGTACAGACCCAGAGTCCTCAAAAGTTCCTCATACGACAAGCTGTTCATTCCAGGGATCATTCTTGTGAACCTCCTCTAGACCCTTTCCAAGGCCAGCACATCCTTCCTTAGATATGGGGCCCAAAACTGCTCACAATACTCCAAATGGAGTCTGACCAGAGCCTTATACAGCCTCAGAAGTACATCCCTAGTCTTGCATTCTAGCTCTCTTGACATGAATGCTAACATTGCATTTGCCTTCCGAACTGCCGACTGAACCTCGAGTCCCAAAGGATATTGCTGTTAGACTGGGTCTGCAGCAGTTGATGGGGGTAACAACAAGAGTAAAAACATACTTGACTTCATGTGCACCAGCATGCTTGCTGCAGATATATCTGCCCATGACAGTATCGGAAGGATTGACCACCGCACAGTCCTTGTGGAGACAAATGTCCTATCTTCATATGGAGGATAACCTCTATCGTGTTGTGTGACATGACTACAGTGCTAAAAGGGATAGACTCCAAACAGATCTAGCAACTCGGGCCTGGGTATCTAGCAACTCGGGACTGGGCATTCAGGAGCTGCTGTGGGCCATCAGCAGCAGCAGAATTGTACCCAACCACAATCTGAAACCTGGAATATCCCCCAATCTACGCTTATAACCAAGCTATGAGATCAACTCTGGTTCAATGAAGAAAGCAGGAAGGCATGCCAAGAGAAGCACCAGGCATACCTAAAAATGAGATATCACCTAGTGAAGCTACAACACAGGACTACCCATGTGTCAAACAACACAAGCAAATGATGAACAAGAGTAAAGTGATTCCACAACCAATGGATCAGATCTAAGCTCTGCAGTCCTGCCACATCCAACTGTGAATGGCAGTGGACAATTAAACTCTTGGGAGGAGGCTCCACACATGACCCCATCCTTAATGGTGGAAAAGCCCAGTACATCAGGTCATCAGCATCACAGATGGCAGTCTTCAGCCAATTCGATTCACTTCACGTGGTATCAAGAAACGGCTGAACGTACTGGATACTCCAAAGGCTATGGGCCCTGACAATACTACAGAAAACCTGTGCGTCAGAACCTGTGCCCCTAGCCAAGTTATTCTAGTGCAGCTACAATACTGGCATCTACCTGGCCCTGTACAGAAAAGACAGGGCAAATCCAACTTGGCTCACCAGTCTACTTTCCATCATCAGTAAAGTGATAGAAGGAAGGGAGCATCGACAGTGCTATCAAGAGGCACAATAACCTGCTCACTGATGTTCAAATTGGGCTCCGCCAGGGTCTTTCAGCTCCTGCCCTCATTACAGCCTTGTCTCAAACATGGACAAAAGAGCTGAACTCCAGAGGCAAGGTCAGAGTGACTGCCCTTGACACCAAGGCAGTATTTGACCGAGCATGGCATCAAGGAACCCGAGCAAAACTGGAGTCAATGGGAATCTTGAGAGGGGAAGACTGTCCACTGGTTGGAGCCATACCTAGCACAAACTAAGATGACTCCTCAGGAGTTCCTAGGAGTTGCTCAGCCCAACTATCTTCAGCTGTTTCAATGATTTCCTTCCATCATAAGGTCAGGAAGTGGGGATGTTCACTGATGATTGCACAATGTTCAGCACCATTCACGACTCCTTGGATACTAAAGCTGTCCATGTCCAAATGCAGCAAGATCTGGACAATATCCAGGCGTGGGTTGACAAGTGGCAATTACATTCATGCCACATAAGTGATGAGAATCTAATTATCGCCCCATGACAATCAATGGCATTACTATCGCTAAATCCCCCACCATCAACATCCTGGGGGTTACCATTGACCAGAAACTGAACTGGACTAACCATATAAAAACTGTGGCTACAAGAGCAGGTCGGAGTCTAGGAAACGTGTGGCAACTAACTCACCCAGATTCCCCAAAGCCCCTCCATATCTACAAGGCACAAATCAGGAGTGTGATGGAATACTCTTCACTTTCCTGGATGAGTGCAACACCAACAATACAAGAAGCTCAACATCATCCAGGACAAAGCAACCCACTTAATTCCACAAACATTCACTCCCTCCACCACCAACAAATAAGTGGCAGCAGTGTGAACCATCTCAAAGATGAACTGCAGAAACTCACCAAAACGCCTGAGGCAGCATCTTCCAAACCCATGACCACCATTATCTAGCAGGACAAGAGCATCAATACATAGGAAAATCACCACCAGGAAGTTCCCCTCCAAACCATCACTATCCTGACTTTGAAATATATTGCCAATCCTTCACTGTCACTGGGTCATAATCATGGAACTCCCTCCTAACAGCACTGGGTGTACCGACACAACAGGGATTGCAGTGTTCAAGAAGGCAGCTCACCACCACCTTGTCATGGCAATTTAGGGATGGGCAATAAATGCTGGCCTAGCCAGCTAAGACCACATCCTGTAAATGAATTAAAAAGTGAATGCATGATGCTTCAACCAATCAGGAGAATTCTGAACCATTCCAAACCAGGAAGTACAAATTAGAAAATATAATTCATTATAAATTTATGGACAGAAAGTGTATGAGGTAAGGAACAATGGCATTACGAGAGGTGAAATTAAAATAAAAAATATTAAATTATGATTTATTTTTAAAAAATATATTTTATTCAAATTTTTTGGCCAAACAAAACAATACAAAGGTTTTCCCTTTTACAACAATAAAACAGTATAAATAACAGTGGCCGTTTTTAACAAATAAATAAATAATATATATATATATTATATATATATATATATATATATATATATATAAACTAATTCGCAACTGCCATATCAAAAATAATAACTCTCCAAAAATAAAATCAAACAATCCAATATACACAGCCTAATACAAATATCTATACAAAAACACCCGAGGACCCACCCGGGCTCCCCCCCCCCCCGGTTGCTGCTGTTACCTTTCCATTTCCTTTATCGTTCTGCGAGGCAGTCAATGAACGGTTGCCACCACTTGGTGAACCCTTGAGCCGAACCCCTTAGTGCGAACTTTATCCGTTCTAGTTTTATAAACCCTGCCATGTCATTTATCCAGGTCTCCACGCCCGGGGGTTTGGCTTCTTTCCACATAAGCAATATCCTTCGCCGGGCTACAAGGGACGCAAAGGCCAAAACATCAGCCTCTTTCGCCTCCTGCACTCCCGGCTCTTCTGCAACCCCGAATATAGCCAACCCCCAGCCTGGCTCGACCCGGACCCCCACCACCTTCAAAAGCACCTTTGCCACCCCCACCCAGAACCCCTGCAGTGCCGGACATGACCAAAACATGTGGGTGTGGTTTGCTGGGCTTCTCGAGCATCTCCCACACCTATCCTCTACCCCAAAAAATTTACTGAGCCTTGCTCCGGTCATATGCGCCCTGTGTAAAACCTTGAATTGTACCAAGCTTAGCCTGGCGCACGAGGACGACGAGTTTACCCTACGTAGGGCATCAGCCCACAGCCCCTCCTCAATCTCTTCCCCCAGCTCTTCTTCCCATTTCCCCTTCAGCTCATCCACCATGATCTCCCCCTCGTCCCTCATTTCCCTGTATATATCCGACACCCTACCATCCCCCACCCATGTCCCTGAGATCACTCTATCTTGAATCTCCTGCATCGGGAGCTGCGGGAATTCCCTCACCTGCTGCCTCGCAAAAGCCTTCAGTTGCATGTATTGAAATTCATTCCCTTGGGGCAACCCATATTTTTCCGTCAGCGCTCCCAGACTCGCAAACGTCCAGTCTACGAACAGATCTCTCAGTTGCACAACCCCAGCTCTCTGCCATGCTCCAAATCCCCCATCCATTCTCCCCGGGACAAACCTATGGTTATTTCTTATCGGGGACCGCACCGAGGCTCCCGTCCTTCCCCTATGTCGTCTCCACTGCCCCCAAATTTTTAGTGTTGCAAACACCACTGGACTTGTGGTGTATTTCTTCGGGGAGAACGGCAACAGTGCAGTCACCATTGCTTGTAGGCTGGTTCCTTTGCAGGACGCCATCTCCAATCTCTTCCACGCCACTCCCTCCCCTTCTCCCATCCACTTACACACCATTGAGATATTGGCGGCCCAGTAGTATTCA
The DNA here is from genome assembly GCF_047496885.1 of Scyliorhinus torazame. Classification (NCBI taxonomy): domain Eukaryota; kingdom Metazoa; phylum Chordata; class Chondrichthyes; order Carcharhiniformes; family Scyliorhinidae; genus Scyliorhinus; species Scyliorhinus torazame. The sequence goes on along the minus strand of NC_092707.1, from coordinate 173,368,099 downwards.
CTTAGGCTCGGTAGTGCCAGCCCCCCCCCATCCCTGCTACACTGCAAGAACACCCTCCTCACATCGGGGTCTTCCCGGTCCACACAAAACTCATGTCACTTTTCTCAATTCTCTTGAAAAAAGCCTTTGTGACCATCACTGGAAGGCACTGAAACACAAAAAGGAATCTCGGGAGGACTACCATTTTGACCGCCTGCACCCTACCCACCAATGACAGGGGCACCATGTCCCATCTCTTAAAATCCTCCTCCATCTGTTCCACCAATCTTGTTAAATTAAGCCTATGTAAGGTTCCCCAACTCCTGGCTATCAGAATCCCAAAGTACCGGAAATCTCTTGTCACCTTCCTCAACGGTAAGTCATCTATTCCCCTGCTCTGCTCCCCCGGATGCACCACAAACAACTCACTCTTCCCCATATTCAATTTGTACCCCGAAAATTCCCCAAACTCCCCAAGTGTCTGCATGATCTCAGGCATCCCCTCCACTGGGTCCGCAACATACAGCAATAAATCATCTGCATACAAAGATACCCGGTGTTCTTCTCCTCCCTGAGTACTCCCCTCCACTTCCTGGAGCCCCTCAGTGCTATGGCCAGGGGCTCAATCGCCAATGCAAACAGTAACGGAGACAGGGGACACCCCTGCCTCGTCCCTCTATGAAGACGGAAGTAGTCAGACCTCTGTCTGTTCGTGACCACGCTCGCCACCGGGGCCCTATACAGCAGCTGTACCCATCCGATATACCCTTCTCCAAAACCAAATCTCCTCAGCACCTCCCACAGATAATCCCACTCCACTCTGTTGAATGCTTTCTCGGCGTCCATCGCCACCACTATCTCCGCCTCCCCCTCTGGTGGGGGCATCATCATTACCCCTAGCAACCTCCGTATGTTCGTGTTCAGCTGTCTCCCCTTAAGGAACCCAGTTTGATCCTCATGAACCACCCCCGGGACACAATCCTCTATCCTCGTCGCCATCACCTTAGCCAGGAGCTTATCATCTACATTTAAAAGGGAAATGGGCCTGTAGGACCCACACTGCAGCGGATCTTTTTCCTTCTTCAAAAGGAGCGATATCGTTGCCTCCGACATAGTCGAGGGCAGCTGCCCCCTTTCCCCGGCCTCATTAAAGGTTCTCGTCAAAAGCGGGGCCAGTAGGTCCATATACTTCCTATAAAATTCCACCGGGAATCCGTCCGGTCCCGGGGCCTTCCCCGCTGCATGCTCCCAATCCCTTTTACCACCTCAATCTGTCTCAATCTGTGCTCCCAGTCCCACCCTCTCCTGCTCCTCCACTTTAGGGAATTCCAGCTGATCCAGGAAATGCATCATTCCCTCCTTCCCTTCCGGGGGCTGAGCCTTATATAACCTCTCATAAAATGCCTTGAACACCCCGTTCACTCTCTCCGCTCCCCGTTCCATCTCTCCCTCCTCATCTCTCACCCCACCTAGCTCCCTCGCTGCTCCCCTCTTCCTCAATTGGTGGGCCAGTAGCCGACTCGCCTTCTCCCCATACTCATATTGTACACCCTGTGCCCTCCTCCACTGTGCCTCTGCCTTACCCGTGGTCAGCAGGTCAAATTCCACATGTAGCCTTTGTCTTTCCCTGTACAGTCCCTCCTCCGGTGCCTCCGCATATTGCCTGTCCACCCTCAGAAGTTCTTTCAGCAATCGCTCCCTTTCTTTACCCTCTTGCTTCCCTTTATGTGCCCTTATGGATATCAGTTCCCCTCTAACCACTGCCTTCAACGCCTCCCAGACCACTCCCACCTGAACCTCTCCATTGTCATTAAGCTCCAAGTGCCTTTCGATGCACCCCCTCACCCTTAAACATACCCCCTCATCCGCCAATAAGCCCATATCCATTCTCCAGAGTGGGTGCTGTTCTTTTTCCTCTCCTACCTCCAGGTCTACCCAATGTGGAGCGTGGTCCGAAATGGCTATGGCCGTATATTCCGTCCCTGTCACCTTCGGAATCAGTGCCCTTCCCAAGACAAAAAAGTCTATCCGTGAGTATACTCTATGAACATGGGACAAAAATGAGAACTCCTAGGCCTACTAAATCTCCAGGGGTCTACCCCTCCCATCTGTTCCATGAAGTCCTTGAGTACCCTGGCCGCTGCCGGCCTCCTCCCGGTCCTGGACCTCGACCGGTCCAGCCCTGGATCAAGCACCGTATTGAAGTCTCCCCCCATTACCAACTTTCCCGCTTCCAGGTCCAGGATACGTCCCAACATATGCCTCATAAAATTTGCATCATCCCAGTTCGGGGCATAAAAGTTCACCAGAACCACCACCTCCCCTTGCAATCTGCCACTCACCATCACATATCTACCCCCACTATCCGCCACTATGGTTTTCGCCTCAAATAGTACCCGTTTCCCCACTAAGATAGCCACCCCCCTGTTCTTCGCATCTAAACCCGAATGAAACACCTGCCCCACCCATCCTTTACGTAGTCTGACCTGGTCTATCAGTTTCAGATGCGTCTCCTGCAACATAACCACATCTGCCTTTAATTTCTTTAGGTGTGCGAGTACCCGTGCCCTTTTAATCGGCCCGTTCAGCCCTCTCACGTTCCACGTGGTCAGCTGGGTTGGGGGGCTCTTTCTCCCCCCCCCCCCCCACCCCTTTGTCGACTCGCCATCCCCTTTTTTAGCCCAGCTCCTCACCCGGTTCCCACGTACCCGTATATCTCCCCGACGGCGCCCTCTAGCGTAGTTGCACCCCCCATGTTGCTCCCAGAAGTCAGCGAACTCTGGCTGACCTCGGCTTCCCCCCTTGTCCTTGGCCCCCACTGTGCAAGGCCCCCTCCTTCCTGCATCTCTGTTCCTGCCATAATTACCATAGCGCGGGAACAAAGCCCGCGTTCCCCACTCGGCCCCGCCCCTAATGGCCGGCACCCACAGTTCCTCTTACTTTCCTTCCCCCCCAACATGGGGAAGAGAGAAAAGTTCCAGGATCGCAAAATTAACAAATTGAAAAAACCATCCCCCCCCCCTTTTTTCTCGCCCCACCACTTTGTCCCAAAAGTTCTTTCTCTTGCCCGACTATTCCAGCTTCTCGTCCACAATGAATGTCCACGCCTCTTCTGCCGTCTCAAAGTAGTGGTGCTTCCCTTGGTGTGTGACCCACAATCTCGCTGGTTGCAACATTCCAAACTGGATCTTCTTTTTGTGAAGCACCGCCTTAGCCCGATTAAAACTTGCCCTCCTTCTCGCCACCTCCGCACTCCAATCCTGGTATACGCGGATCACCGCGTTCTCCCACCTACAGCTCCGAGTTTTCTTCGCCCATTTGAGGACCGTCTCTCTGTCATTATAGCGGAGAAACCTCACCACTATAGCTCGGGGTATTTCTCCAGCCTTCAGTCTTCGCGCCAGAACTCGATAAGCTCCCTCCACCTCCAAGGGGCCCGTCGGGGCCTCCGATCCCATTAGCGAGTGAAGCATCGTGCTCACATATGTCCCGACGTCCGCCCCTTCTGCGCCTTCGGGAAGACCCAGAACTCTTAGATTCTTCCTCCTCGAGTTATTCTCCAGTACTTCCAACCTTTCCACACACCTTTTGTGCTGTGCCTCGTGCATCTCTGTCTTCACCACCAGGCCCTGTATTTCGTCTTCATTTTCAGCAGCCTTTGCCTTCACGACCCGAAGCTCCAGCTCTTGGGTCCTCTGCTCCTCCTTTAGCCCTTCAATCGCCTGTAATATCGGGGACAACAGCTCCTTCTTTAACTCCTTTTTCAGCTCTTCCACAAAGCGCCGCATGAACTCTTGTTGCTTCGAGCCCCATGACAAGCGGCCACCTTCCGACACCATCTTGCTTTGAGCTTCCCTTCCTTGCCGCTGCTCCAGAGGATCCTCCGCAATCCGGCCACTATCCTCTCCCTTATCCATGCGTGTCCGGGAGGGATTCCCTTCTGGTTTACCGCACAGTGTTTTTGGCCGTTTAAATTGCCGTTGGGGCTCCTATCAAGAGCCCAAAAGTCCGTTCCAACGGGAGCTGCCAAAACGTGCGACTTAGCTGGTCATCGCCGCACCCGGACGTCCTTAAATTACGATTTTAATCTACATGTCGATTGGTTTAACCAGGTCCGTCAAGGCAGCCTTGAGGAGGAGTTTATAGCATGTATCCGCGATAGTTTCCTAGAACAGTATGTAATGGAACCTACGAGGGAACAAGCGGTCCTAGATCTGGTCCTGTGTAATGAGACAGGATTGATTAATGATCTCATAGTTAGGGATCCTCTCGGAAGGAGCGATCATAATATGGTGGAATTTAAAGTACAGATGGAGGTGAGAAGGTAAAATCAAACACTAGTGTTTTGTGCTTAAACAAAGGAGATTACAATGGGATGAGAGAAGAGCTAGCTACGGTAGACTGGGAGCAAAGAGTTTATGGTGAAACAGTTGAGGAACAGTGGAGAATCTTCCAAGCAATTTTTCAGTGCTCAGCAAAGGGTTATACCAACAAAAAGGAAGGACGGTAGAAAAAGAGGGAAAAATTGACCGTGGCTATCTAAGGAAATAAGGGAGAGTATCAAATTGAAGGAAAAAGCATACAAAGTGGCAAAGATTAGTGTTAGTCTAAAGGACTGGGAAATCTTTAGGGGTCAACAGAAAGCTACTAAAAAAGCTATAAAGAGTAAGGTAGATTATGAGAGTAAACTTGCTCAGAATATAAAAAGATGGTAAAAGTTTATATAAATATATAAAACAAAAAAGAGTGGCTAAGGTAAATATTGGTCCTTTAGAGGATGAGAAGGGAGATTTAATAATGGGAGATGAGGAAATAGCTGAGGAACTGAACAGGTTTTTTGGGTCGGTCTTCACAGTGGAAGACACAAATAACATGCCAGTGACTGATGGAAATGAGGCTATGACAGGTGAGGACCTTGAGATGATTGTTATCACTAAGGAAGTAGTGATGGGCAAGCTAATGGGGCTACAGGTAGACAAGTCTCCTGGCCTTGATGGAATGCATCCCAGAGTGCTAAAAGAGATGGCTAGGGAAATTGCAAATGCACTGGTGACAATTTACCAAAATTCACTGGACTCTGGGGTGGTCCCGATGGATTGGAAATTAGCAAACGTGACACCAATGTTTAAAAAAGGAGGTAGGCAGAAAGCGGGTAATTATAGGCCAGTTAGTTTAACTTCAGTAGTAGGGAAGATGCTGGAATCTATCATCAAGGAAGAAATAGCGAGGCATCTGGATGGAAATTGTCCCATTGGGCAGACGCAGCATGGGTTCATAAAGGGCAGGTCGTGCCTAACTAATTTAGTGGAATACTTTTGAGGACATTACCAGTGCAGTAGATAACAGGGAGCCAATGGATGTGGTATATCTGGATTTCCAGAAAGCTTTTGGCAAGGTGCCACACAAAAGATTGCTGCATAAGATAAAGATGCATGGCATTAAGGGTAAAGTCGTAGCATGGATAGAGGATTGGTTAATAAATAGAAAGCAAAGAGTGGGGATTAATGGGTGTTTCTCTGGTTGGCAATCAGTAGCTAGTGGTGTCAGTGTTGGGTCCACAATTGTTCACAATTTACAGAGATGATTTGGAGTTGGGGACCAAGTGCAATGTGTCCAAGTTTGCAGACGACACTAAGATGAGTGGTAAAGCAAAAAGTGCAGAGGATACCGGAAGTCTGCATCGGGATTTGGATAGGTTAAGTTAATGGGCTAGGGTCTGGCAGATGGAATACAATGTTGACAAATGTGATGTTATCCATTTTGATAGGAATAATAGCAAAAGGGATTATTATTTAAATGATAAAATATTAAAACATACCGCTGTGCAGAAAGACCTGGGTGTGCTAGTGCACGAGTCGCAAAAAGTTGGTTTACAGGTGATTCAGAAGGCAAGTGGAGTTTTGTCCTTCATTACTAGAGGGATGGAGTTTAAGACTAGGGAGGTTATGCTGCAATTGTATGAGGTATTAGTGAGGCCACACATGGAGTAGTGTGTTCAGTATTGGTCTCCTTACCTGAGAAAGGACGTACTGGCGCTGGAGGGTGTGCAGAGGAGATTCACTAGGTTAATCCCAGAGCTGAAGGGATTGGATTACGAGGAGAAATTGAGTAGACTGGGACTGTACTCGTTGGAATTTAGAAGGATGCGGGGAGATCTTATAGAAACATATAAAATTATGAATGGAATAGATAGAATAGATGCGGGCAGGTTGTTGCCACTAGTGGGTGAAAGCAGGACTACGGGGCATAGCCTCAAAATAAGGGGAAGTAGATTTAGGACTGAGCTTAGGAGGAACCTCTTCACCCAAAGGGTTGTGAATCTATGGAATTCCTTGCCCAGTGAAGCAGTTGAGGCTCCTTCATTAAATGTTTTTAAGATAAAGATAGATAGTTTTTTTGAAAAATAAAGGGATTAAGGGTTATGGTGTTCGGGCCGCAGAGTGGAGCTGAGTCAAAAAAAGATCAGCCATGATCTCATTGAATGGCGGAGCAGGCTCGAGGGGCCAGATGGCCTACCCCTACTCCTAGTTCTTATGACATCTCCAACAGTAATGAAATTCTGAAAAAATGAGTTTCCACAATTATAAAGTTAAATTCTTAGTGCCGGAGAGGTGACTTGACAGTAAGGTTTCTCATGCCGTTAAAAATTCACTTACACCCCCGGGAAATGCCTTTAGATATATGCAGGTGAGGGCTTTTGTGAGGCGACAGGTGAGGGAATTCCCGTTGCTCCCGGCACAAGAAGTTCAAGATAGGGTGATCTCGGGTGTATGGGTCGGGGAGGGCAAGGTGTCGGAAATACACCAGGAGTTGAAAGAAGAGGGGGAAGCGCTGGTAGAAGAGTTGAAGGGTAAATGGGAGGAGGAGCTGGGGGAGGAGATCGAGTAAGGTCTGTGGGCTGATGTCCTAGGTAGGGTTAATTCCTCCTCCTCATGTGCCAGGCTCAGCCTGATACAATTTAAGGTGGTCCACAGAGCGCACTTGACGGGGGCGAGGTTGAGTAGGTTCTTTGGGGTAGAGGACAGATGTGGAAGGTGCTCAGGGAGCCCGGCAAACCATGTCCATATGTTTTGGTCATGCCCGGCACTGGAGGGGTTCTGGAGAGGAGTGGCGGGAGCAATATCTCAGGTGGTGAAAGTCCGGGTCAAGCCAAGCTGGGAGCTAGCAATATTTGGAGTAGTGGACGAACCGGGAGTGCAGGAGGCGAAAGAGGCCAGCATTCTGGCCTTTGCGTCTCTAGTAGCACGGCGAAGGATCTTGCTAATGTGGAAGGAGGCGAAGCCCCCCAGCCTGGAGAAATGATATGGCTGGGTTCATAAAGTTGGAGAGGATTAAGTTCGCCTTGAGAGGGTCTGCGCAGGGGTTCTACAGGCGATGACAACTGTTCCTAGACTATCTCGCGGAGCGTTAGAGGAAGGTCGGTCAGCAGCAGCAGCAACCTTGCGGGGAGGCGGGTGGAGGGGACGTCCTGGGAGGGGGTTGGGGGGGGGGACTGCCTGGGAGGGTGGATGAGCAAGAGATAACATGAAGGGTTGGGGAAACTGGCATGTACGGGTGAGGGCCAGTGTACAAAGCTGTGTAAATATATTATTTTGCCATGTATATATCTTGCTCTGCGCGATTTCTCGTTTTTTTTTGTGTTACGGGGGGGGGGAGAGTTATTGTTTGTAAGGGAGAAAAATTGTGTTAAAAAACTTTAAGAAATATATTTATTTAAAAAATTTTAAAAACATTCACTTACATTTGAATATACCAGTCCCAACCTTTCTGCCACATTTAGTGGGTAAGTTAGTGGGCAAGTACAGCAACATCACACAGTTCCGCTAATTATGGATTTCAATGCAGAATCCATTGGTTAGGTAGTGGCATTGCATGGCTTGTGGAAGAGCAAGGTAAATTGGGCAGTGACTTACTCATTTCTGCATTCAGGTGAATACCATACAGAAACTCTGATGCTGCATAGCGTGACCAATTCCTCTGAAGGCAGGAATCCTCTGCTCCAGAAATGCAATTTTCCATAATGAATGCCCATATGTTCCCTCTGTGTAAATTGAGAATCCATGATTGCTCACATATCACAGCCTGTGAATTTCATATGCTGCTATAAATCTGACTAGTATGCATGAACCCCCCATTAGAACCAGCCTCTGTCAGAAACCAAATTTCACTAACCCACCTTACATAAGTATTACATTACAAGAGAAAAAATTCAGTCCAATGGCACATCAATGTTCAACACCTTCGGAGGCTGAAACCCAACTGAGTCCAAGTCTCCCTTAATTAGTAAGGCTTCTTAAAATTACTGTGATGGTAATTAATTATCGAAGATTACAGAAGTTGGGAGCATTGTTGAATAAATTATACTTTTATCAAAATTGGCTTTAATGGATGGCATCAAAATCTCAACAACCCTTCCATCAGAAGGTCAGAAGTGAAAATGTTTGCTGATGATTGAACAATGTTCAGCATCATTCGCGACTTCTCAGATACTGAAGCAGTCCATGTCCAAATGCAGCAATATCCAGGCTTGGGCTGGCAAGTGGAAAGTAACATTGAGATGTAAAATTCTATGAGCTAAATGTCTACTGAAATACAATTCAGATTTTAGAAGTTACTAAAAGTCTGCAACACTTCCGAATTTATTGTGCCCCCAAGAGAGAAATTATACTGCAGGCAACACTCGGTCATTTGACTTGCACATAGATATGTTGCAACAGCAATGACATTTACTAGGAGTTGGTACTAAATATATCCCTCAAATTTGATGCCACATTCAGCAACAACCCTTGCAAGTGGACTTCAGACACTAGCAGTTGGCATCTATCCAACTGTAGCAAGTTCCTGAAATTGAACTTCACAATACATGCATTATAAAAATAATAAACACCTTAACATTACAGAGTACTGCAACCTAGTTTTAGTATCCATGTGACAGTTACATAATTGTTCAGGTGGTCGTCATCTAGGATTCCCAGAGATTAATGTCACATCATTCTCAGCTATCCATTTGCCTCTAACAAGTGCCTAAAGTGTCTTTACAGCAATTTAATTATCCAAGAACTGCTTTATCGTGTATTGAATTATGAAATAGTATTGTTACAGACAGGAGGGGGCTTAATTTGAAACAAATCTGATTTCTCTATGTCCGTTAACAGAAACGTGCTTTTAACTTTTGATCTCTTCTCTTGTGCGTCCCCCCCCCCACTTATAAGTGGTGGCATATTTTCCCCAAACCATCAGTTTTGCAGTGATCTAATCCTCTATCAATAACATACAATCAACTTGAGATAGGGTGAAATCAGAGGGTTAGTTTATTTTACACACACACAAATGTGGAGAGGGGGTATCACTACGCAACCCCTGGTGCATTCACAAAATTAAAGAGGAAAAAGGGAAAGAAAGAAGCACAAGGCAAAGATCACAGACAAAACGAGAATTATTGTTTCATGCAAGTCCAGAATCAAAAGTCCAATGGTGTATTCCTTCAGGGAGGTTAGCAGGCTGGAGCTGATGTGGAGTAATCTATTTTTCCCAGGAGCGCGGACTTCCACAATGGGAGAAGAACGTAGAGATGAATTAGTCTTGTAGTAAGCACTGATACAGAGGTTCAGACTTTCCAGTATAAATAGTGTAAATAAGGGCCAGGCAATTTAAACCTGGACAGAGCTCTAGCTCTGCTGCTGTTTTCTGGATGGAAGATGGCAGGCTGACTCATTCAGCTTCACAAGACAATATTACAGGTTCTAGCACTTGGGCGGGGTGAGGGAGGGGGGAGAGGGGGGGGGGGGGAAAGAGAAGAGAGAGCGCACGAGAGAGAGAGCGCGATGTGACATAACTTCCACTCTTCCCTTTGGTTTGGACAAAGGATGTATATTCCTGGTCTTGATTCTTGAGATGGTTAATGTTCCATCCATTTATAAGTTTACCAAAGATTTCCAAGTTCTTTGTCTTCTTAGCTGGAGTCTCCACTGGCCAGAGCCGGTCTTAGTAAAGGGGCCTTTGCGCATTTCCTTGGAACTTGGTTTCTGCAGTCACAGGGGACAATAGTATCCCTTGGAGATAACAAGGCTTCAGTCAATTGCCCATTATATTTTCAAAAATATATAATTTTATGAGGTAGCTGGGATGATATAGATATATTTAGATTTTCTTTCATGTCTTCTTGACATGACAGCATTATTAACACTGCAGAATAAAACACTAATTTGGAAAAAATACGTTTCCAGTGCCATTAAAACGGTATTTTCTTTTCCAGAGCTGTGACCTGTAATTCTTCAAGTTTTCTTATCCAAACCAAATAGAAATCCCATTTTCAACTCCATTGTAGCTTCAATTTAAATTGATGCATGCCAGGACAGTAGGTGGAATCGCAACATAAATAGTTAGTTATACAGCAAAAGATTCTACATCCTGGCTGCTTTCAAGTCAAATTACATCTTATTCCTTCATAATTAAAGCATGGCATTCATTGCTTTTTTTAAATGGCTGAAATAAGATGACAGATTAATTCATGTACTTGTTAGGTTATAGAAATGAAAGCAATATTTTGGACTTGCTCCGAAACTTGCTTCAGTAAAGATTTTATAAATCATTCTGTAACATGGACCTTTTGGAATAGGATGCAGCAGAACAGTTATTACCATTTAAATACCATTGGGAGTGCAGAAGATTTGGGTAATCCAGTACAATGCATCATAAATTGGAAGGACGTGGGTTTGCAGGGTTTGAAATATATTGCCTGCCCATTGAACCAATGAACAATTGGTTATACTCAAATGTGAAGGAGATGGAACAAAAAGGAACCTTCAAGTAATTGCAGCTTGAAGACATGGTGATGACCAATATTTAACGTATTGTGCACCAACCAGGTGAGAAAAATCAATATAAAAATTAAATAAGCCAAAGATTTTGTAAGGCTATGAAAAAACATCCAGAAATATAGAAAATCAGAAAGCAACAAAATTCGCTGCTCTTGTAAAAAAAAAAGTGTCCAGATTTCCAATGGTCTACTCATAAACCAGAACCAGTTCTGTCATTGAGTTCTTGCATTTGTATATTGAAAGTGACTTATTACTCCACTCATTGAACATAGAACATACAGTGGAGGGTCGGCCCATCGAGTCTGCACCGACCCACTTAAGCCCTCACTGCCACCTTATCCCCGTAACCCAATAGCCCCTCCTAACCTCAGTGAAGTATTATTTAAATGCCAATGGTTATTGGACACTTTAATCTCGATGTTCTTTGAAGACAACTCAGCACACAAAATTATCCAACAATGCACTTCACACATGTTGCTAAACAACATAATCAAATTTGTTTGATAGTCCCAGTAAGTAAGAAGTGGATATACAAGTAACTCTCATGCTCCTGATTTTCCACCTCAAGTGTTATCCCCTTCTTTATACGCACCTGTTTACCCTGCGAGGACATTTATCTGGTTTAATATCTACCTCATAGAGGTAGACGTCAATCTTTGGGATATCTACTTGGAAGCAGTTGGCCAGCAGTTTAATCGGTTTTCCCATGGTACCACATCCTGGACGCCTTGGCACCGTGAAGAGGGGCTGAGCCCCAACAGCTCCTGCAAGAAAAAAAACTTGGTGAAATGAATTAAAGCTATACACATCTAGCTTTATTTTTAAGGTGAATACCCTCTTTTTTTCTCTCTCTCAATTATGTACAAACTGTGACTGAGCACAATCAGTTTCCAGGCCTGCAGCAAAATGCCATTCCGTACCCAAAAACTGAAAGGGAGTTTAATCAGCTCCTCCTTAAAATGATCTTGACAACAGAAAGATTCAGTAACAGCTTATGGGGTGTTACATCAGTCTGCACTTGGATGTTGGTACATGCTGCATTGCCATGCCACAGGGAAGCACAAGATTTCAACATGCTATATATGTATCAATATTTAGTCTTGCGGTTGGAGTGGTTGTTTTAACAGAAAAACAAAGTTTAATCCTTCAAGCTTATACAATTAAAACTTCTTAGTTTCACCCAACTGAAGAAGCAAAGATTTAGTTAAAACAGATATGAATGTGCCTTAGGGCATCATAAAATTCTTTGAAATTTGTTCCTTTTTTTAAAAAAAAGTTATGTTGATCCAGTCCTAATAAATTGCATCCATACATGCAAGATATTATGACAAAAACTATTAACAAGCAAGCCTAAACAAATATACAGAAAAATAATAGCTACAAATTGGCACCTACCCAATAAAAATTGCCTAGGTATGTCCTGCACAGAACAAGGAGGAAAGTCTAATCTGGTGATTAAGGGTTATGGTGTTCGGGCCGGAAAGTGGAGCTGAGTCCACAAAAGATCAGCCATGATCTCATTGAATGGTGGAGCAGGCTCGAGGGGCCAGATGGCCTACTCCTGCTCCTAGTTCTTATGGTGAAATACTGCCCCATCAGTCTATTCCCAATCAACATGATGAAAGGAACTGTTGGCAGTAGTATCAATCAGCACATACACACCCCAGAAAGAAGCACGGTAGCACTGTTCTTTCACAGCGCCAGGGTCCCAGATTTGATTCCCAGCTTGGGTCACTGTCTGTGCGGAGTCTGCACCTCTCCGTGTGTGTGTGTGTGCGGGTTTCCTCCGGGTGTTGCGGTTTCTTCCCACAAGACCCGAAAGACATGCTGTTAGGTGAATTGGACATTCTTTTTTTATATAAATTTGGAGTGTCCAATTCATTTTTTCCAATTAAGGGGCAATTTAGCCTGGCCAATCCATCTCCCTGCACATCTTTGGGTTGTGGGGGCGAAACCCACACAAACACGGGAGAATGTGCAAACTCCACACGGACAGTGACCCAGAGCCGGGATCGAACCTGGGATCTCGGCGCCGTGAGGCAGCAGTGCTATCCACTGCGCCACCGTGCTGCCCTGGACATTCTGAATTCTCCCTCTGTGTACTCGAACAGGCGCCGGAATGTGGCGACTACGGGCTTTTCACAGTAACTTCACTGCAGTGTTAATGTAAGCCTACTTGCGACAATAAAGATTATAACCTGTTCACTGGTGCTCAGTTTGGGTTCTGCCAGGACCACTTGGCTCCAGATCTCATTATATACTCTTGGCAGCTGGTGGAACTTAAATTCAATTAATTAATAAATCTGGAACTGAACAGGTCGTCTCAGAAATGGTGACCATGAAATAACTGGATTATTGTAAAAACCCATTTGGTTCACAAAGACCCTTTTAGGGAAGGAAATCGTTTTTTCTTCCCCAGTCTGACCGACATGTGACTGTATCGTCACAGCAATGACATTAACTCTGAACTACCCACTGAGGTGGCCTAGCAAGCCACTCGGGTGTATCAAATTGCTACAAAAAGAGTCAAAAAAGACAAAACTGGACAGAACCCCTGCCGTTGACCTAGGCATCAGAAATGACAAAGGCACATCTTGCCCAGTCAACACTGCAAAGTCCTCCTCTCAACATCTGGAGACTTGTGCCAAAATTCAGAGCATAGACTAGATGATCAAGAGCCTGACATAGTGAAACTCACCAAATCGTACCTTACACTCACTGTCCCAGGCTTCTCTTTCACAATACCCGGTATGTCATGACCCAATGGAAAGATAGATCCATCAGACAAGGCAGCATATTGGCATAAAAAGTGAAGAGGGCGTGGTCCTGGGAGTTGTCAACATTGATTTTGGACCCCACACAGTCTCATGGCATCAGGTGAAACAGGGGCAAGGAAACCTCTTGCTGATTACTACCGACTTCTCTCAGCTGATGACTTAGTGCTCCTCTCAGCCGTGGACCACTTGGAATAAGCACTGAGGAGAGCACGGTCACAGAATGTGTCCTGGGAAGGGGGCATCAATGTCCATCTCCAAGAGTGGCTCAGTACCGACTGAGCTAGCCAAGTTCTGGAAAGCGTAACTGCCAGACTGGGCCTGAAGCAGGCAGTTAGCAACCCAACATAAAAGTGAAGAGCCTACTTGACCTGGTCCTCACCAATCTATCTGCCACAAATGCATCGGCCCATGACAGGATTGGGGTTGGTCGGAGATAGCCCTGTCTTCACACTGAGGATACCCTTCATTGTGTTATGCGGCACTGGCATCATGTGAAATGGGATAGATTCAGAACAAATCTAATAGCTTAGAATTAAGCATTCAGGATACGCTGTAAGCCATCAATAACAGAATTGTCTGGCATGCCCCTCATTTTACCCATTATCTAGCCAAGGGGGTCAACCCTGGTTCAATGAGGAGTGCAGGAGAACATGCCAGGAGCAGCGCCAGACATACCTAAAATAGAGATGCCAATCTGGTAAAGCTACAACCAGGACAGACTACGTGCATGCTAAACAGTGGAAGTAACCTGCAATGGACAGGGCTAAATGATCCCACAACCAACTGATCATATCAACGCTGTGTAATCTTAACAATAGGTGGGAGATTTCTTGGCGCCGGAGGTGAGGGCCACCAAGCTAGCTGGGTGAGCTAATCTACTACGGAAGCACAGTGTGGGGGGGGGGGGGGGGCATATGATTAATATATGGCAGGGGTTAGGTTACAAAGTGGTGATGCCGGGGGGGGGGGGGGGGGGGGGGGGAGTTACTCTGCTGACGAGGGAGGGACTTAGGTTTCGGGATAGAGGGGAGGTCGGGGGTGGGGACTGCCAGGAGGCGGGCCGATGGAGGTGCGACGCATGAGCTGGAGGCGGGCCCAGGAAAGGGGATGGCTGATCGGCGGAGGGAGGGGACACGGTGCCCCCCAACTGGGCTGATTACCTGGAATGTCAGAGGGTTGAATGGGCCGGTTAAGGGGGCACGTGCGTTCACACATCTGAGGGCTCTGAAGGCAGACGTGGTAATGTTACAGGAGACACACCTGAATGTGGCGGATCAAGTCAGGCTGAGGAAGTGTTGGGTCAGTCAGGTCTTTAATTCGGGGCTGGACACCAAGACTAAGGGGGGTCGCGATTTTGATCAACAAGCGGGTGCAATTTCAGGTGGGTAGTATAGTCTAGGGGGGGACGGGGACATTATGTCATGGTTAGCGGTAAGCTGGAGGGGGGAGCTCTTAAGGGAACGTCGGAGGCTGCAGGCAGAGTTCAGGGTGCTGTCCAAGGTAAGGCAGTGGAGGAGCTTAGGAAGGTATGGGGTGCGTTTTACGAACACGGGGAAAAGGCCAGCAGATTGCTGACACAGCAGCTCAGGAAGAGGGAGGCGGCCAGGGAAAGAGAGGGTGGTTGATGGGGATGGGAATTTGGTAGGGGACTCGCAGGGCTAAACAGGGCGTTCAGGAGCTTTTACAGTAGGCTCTATTGTTCGGAACCCCCACGGGACCCGAGGGGATCAGACGCTTTTTGGATGGACTGACCTTCCCAAGGATGGGTAGGGAGCTGGTAAATCGGCTGGGGGCCCCGATTAGGGCCGAAGAAATAGTTGAGGGCTTGAAGGCAATGCAGTCGGGTAAAGACCAGGGGCCGGACGGGCATCCGGTGGAATTCTAAAAGAAGAAGTTTTCCGGGATTTTAGGGCCATTGCTGGTCAAGGTTTTCAATGAGGCAAGGGAGCGAGGGGTGCTGCCCCTGATGATGTCACAGGCCACTATTTTGTTGATATTGAAGCGGGACAGGAACCCGGAGCTATGCGGGTCATATCGGCCGATCTCCCTGCTTAATGTGGATGCCAAGTTGCTGGCCAAAACATTGGCCTCCAGGATTGAAGATTGTGTGCCGGATGTGATTATGGAGGAACAAACCGGGTTTGTCAAGGGCAGGCAGTTGGTGGCCAATATACGAAGGCTGCTCAACGTGATTATGATGCACCCGGAGAGTAGGGAGGTTGAGGTAGTTGTGGCAATGGATGGGGAAAAGGCGTTCGACCGGGTGGAGTGGGACTATTTATGGGAGGTGCTGGGACGATTTGGGTTCGGTAGGGGCTTTATCGACTGTGTCAGGCTGTTGTACCAGGCCCCAGAGGCTAGTGTAAGGACGACCTCGGACTATTTTAGACTGTACCGTGGGACAAGACGGGGTGCCCCCTCTCCCCACTGCTGTTTGCGTTAGCTATAGAGCCGCTGCAATTGCTCCGAGAGCTTCAAGGGGCTGGAACATAGGGTCTCGCTGTACGTGAACGACCTGCTCTTATACGTACTAGATCCAGGGGCAGGGATGGGGGAAATTATGGCGATTTGGGGGGAATTAGTCCGGTTTTCGGGGTATAAACTGAATATGACAGAGTGAGATGTTTGTCGTCCAGGCGATGGGTCAAGAGGGTCGGCTGAGGGAGCTGCCATTTAGGTTAGAAGGGGACAGTTTCAGGTACTTAGGGATACAAGTGGCGCGCGACTGGGGGCCGGTTACACAAGTTGAACTTGTCCCGGTTGGTTGAACAGATGAAGGGCGAGTTTTGGAGATGGGATGCGCTCCTGCTGTTGTTGGCTGGGAGAGTGCAGACGGTCAAAATGACGGTCCTACCGAGATTTTTATTTGTGTTTCAGAGTCTCCCAATTTTCATCCCGCGGTCCTTTTTTAAGACGGTTAACAAAATCATCCTGTGCTTTGTATGAGCGGGTAAGTCCCCGCGAGTGAAGAATGTGATGCTCGAGCAGAATCGGGGGGAGGGGGTGCTTGCCCTACCGAATTTCAGTAATTACTACTGGGCAGTTAACATAGCCATGAAAGGACTTCCGGGTGCGGCGATGACCAGCTGAGTCGCACGTTTTGGCAGCTCCCTGTGAAACGGACTTTTGGGCTCTTGATAGGAGCCCCAACGGCAATTTTGACGGCTAAAAACACTGTGCGGTAAACCAGAAGGGAATCCCCCCTGGATACGGATGGAAAAAGGAGGAGAGAGTGGCCAGATTGCAGTGGATCCTTTAGAACAGCGGCAAGGAAGGCAAGCAAAAACCAAGATGGCGTCGGAAGGTGGCAGTTTAACATGGGGCCCTGAACAACAAGAGTTCTGGAAATGCTGTGTGGAAGAGATAAAAAAGGAAATGAAGAAAGAGCTGTTGGCCCCGATACTACAGGCGATCGAAGGGCTAAAGGAGGAACAAAAGACCCAGGAGCGGGAGCTTCGGGTCGTGAAGGCAAAGGCAGCCGAGGATGATGACGATATACAGGGCCTGGTGGTGAAGACGGAGACGCAGGAGGCACATCAGAAACGATGTGTGGAAAGGTTGGAGGCACTGGAAAACAACGCAAGGAGGAACAACCTGAGGATTCTTGGTCTTCCTGAAGGTGTGGAGGGAGCGGACGTCGGGGCATATGTGAGCACGATGCTGCACTCGTTAATGGGAGCGGAAGCCCCGGCGGGTCCGTTGGAGGTGGAGGGAGCATACCGAGTGATGGCGCGAGGACCGAGAGCAGGAGAAATTCCCAGAGCCATAGTGGTGAGATTCCTCCGTTTTAAGGATAGAGAAATGGTCCTTAGATGGGCGAAGAAAACTCGGAGCAGTAAATGGGAGAACGCGGTGATCCGCGTTTATCAAGACTGGAGTGCGGAGGTGGCGAGAAGGAGGGCGAGCTTTAATCGGGCCAAGGCGGTGCTTCATAAAAAGAAGATAAAATTTGGAATGCTGCAACCGGCAAGACTGTGGGTCACATATCGAGGGAGGCACCACTACTTTGAGACGGCGGATGAAGCGTGGACTTTTATTGTGGAAGAAAAACTGGAATGAGCGGGTTATTAAAAAGAACGTTCGAACAAAGTGGTGGGGCGAATGTGGGGGGCAAAGAGGGGTTTTATGTACTAATCCTGCGATGTGGTAACTTTTCTCTCTCCCACAGGTGGTGATGGGGGGAGGAGGGGAGGTGGAGGAGATGGGGCGTTGGCCATTGGGGGCGGGGCCAAGGGAGAAGCGCGGGCTTGGTTCCCGCGCTATGATAATCATGGCGGGAATAGAGAAGCAGGAAGGAGGGGGCGTCGCACGGTGCGAGCCGAGGTCACGGGGGGAAGCCGAGGTCAGCCAGAGTTTGCTGACTTCTGGGAGCAACATGGGGGGAGTAATTATGCTAGCAGGGGATCTAGTGGGGGGGGGGGGTGGGAGGGGGGGAATTACTGGGTTGCTGCTGCTGGGGAGAGGGGGGAGCTGGTATGGGAGAGGATGGGCGGGGGGGGCACCGCCTGGGGGAGATACAGCTGCGTGGGAACTGGGTGAGGAGCTGGAAAAAGGTGATGGCTAATCGACAGGGGGGGGGGGGGTAGGAAGCCCCCCAACTCGGCTGATCACGTGGAACGTGAGAGGGCTGAACGGGCCGATAGAGGGCACGGGTACTCGCACACCTTAAGAAACTTAAGGCAGATGTGGTTATGTTACAGGAAACGCACCTGAAACTGATAGACCAGGTTAGGTTGCGCAAAGGATGGGTGGGGCAGGTGTTCCATTCGGGGCTAGATGCGAAAAACAGGGGGGTGGCTATATTAGTGGGGAAGCGGGTAATGTTCGAGGCAAAGACTATAGTGGCGGATAACGGGGGCAGATACGTGATGGTGAGTGGCAAACTACAGGGGGAGACGGTGGTTTTGGTAAACGTATATGCCCCGAACTGGGATGATGCCAATTTTATGAGGCGGATGCTAGGACGCATTCCGGACCTAGAGATGGGAAAGCTGATAATGGGGGGAGATTTTAATACGGTGTTGGAACCAGGGCTGGATAGGTCGAAGTCCAGGACTGGAAGGAGGCCGGCAGCAGCCAAGGTGCTTAAAGATTTTATGGAGCAGATGGGAGGTGTAGACCCGTGGAGATTTAGCAGACCTAGGAGTAAGGAGTTCTCGTTTTTCTCCTATGTCCATAAAGTCTACTCGCGAATAGACTTTTTTGTGCTGGGTAGGGCATTGATCCCGAAGGTGAGGGGAACGGAGTATACGGCTATAGCCATTTCGGATCACGCTCCACACTGGGTGGACTTGGAGATAGGGGAGGAAACAGGAGGGCGCCCACCCTGGAGAATGGACATGGGACTAATGGCAGATGAGGGGGTGTGTCTAAGGGTGAGGGGGTGCATTGAAAAGTACTTGGAACTCAATGATAATGGGGAGGTCCAGGTGGGAGTGGTCTGGGAGGCGTTGAAGGCGGTGGTTAGAGGGGAGCTGATATCAATAAGGGCACATAAAGGGAAGCAGGAGAGTAAGGAACGGGAGCGGTTGCTGCAAGAACTTTTGAGGGTGGACAGACAATATGCGGAAGCACCGGAGGAGGGACTGTACAGGGAAAGGCAAAGGCTACACGTAGAATTTGACTTGCTGACTACAGGCACTGCAGAGGCACAATGGAGGAAGGCACAGGGTGTACAGTACGAATATGGGGAGAAGGCGAGCAGGTTGCTGGCACACCAATTGAGGAAAAGGGGAGCAGCGAGGGAAATAGGGGGAGTGAGGGATGAGGAAGGAGAGATGGAGCGGGGAGCGGAGAGAGTGAATGGAGTGTTCAAGACATTTTATAAAAAATTATATGAAGCTCAACCCCCGGATGGGAGGGAGAGAATGATGGGCTTCTTGGATCGGCTGGAATTTCCCAAGGTGGAAGAGCAGGAAAGGGTGGGACTGGGAGCACAGATCGAGGTAGAAGAAGTGGTGAAAGGAATTAGGAGCATGCAGGCGGGAAAGGCCCCGGGACCGGATGGATTCCCAGTCGAATTCTATAGAAAATATGTGGACTTGCTCGCCCCGGTACTGACGAGGACCTTTAATGAGGCAAAGGAAAGGGGACAACTGCCCCCGACTATGTCTGAAGCAACGATATCGCTTCTCTTAAAGAAGGAAAAGGACCCGCTACAATGCGGGTCCTATAGACCTATTTCCCTCCTAAATGTAGATGCCAAGGTCCTGGCCAAGGTAATGGCAATGAGAATAGAGGAATGTGTCCCGGGGGTGGTCCACGAGGACCAAACTGGGTTTGTGAAGGGGAGACAGCTGAACACGAATATACGGAGGTTGTTAGGGGTAATGATGATGGCCCCACCAGAGGGAGAAACGGAGATAGTAGTGGCGATGGATGCCGAGAAAGCATTTGATAGAGTGGAGTGGGATTATTTGTGGGAGGTGTTGAGGAGATTTGGTTTTGGAGAGGGGTATGTTAGATGGGTGCAGCTGTTGTATAGGGCCCCAGTGGCGAGCGTGGTCACGAATGGACGGGGATCTGCATATTTTCGGCTCCATAGAGGGACAAGGCAGGGATGCCCTCTGTCCCCATTATTGTTTGCACTGGCGATTGAGCCCCTGGCGATAGCGTTGAGGGGTTCCAAGAAGTGGAGGGGAGTACTTAGGGGAGGAGAAGAGCACCGGGTATCTTTGTATGCGGACGATTTGCTACTATACGTGGCGGACCCGGCGGAGGGGATGCCAGAAATAATGCGGATACTTGGGGAGTTTGGGGATTTTTCAGGGTATAAATTGAACATGGGGAAAAGTGAGTTGTTTGTGGTGCATCCAGGGGAGCAGAGTAGAGAAATAGAGGACCTACCGCTGAGGGAGGTAACAAGGGACTTTCGTTACCTGGGGATCCAGATAGCTAAGAGTTGGGGCACATTGCACAGGTTAAATTTAACGCGGTTGGTGGAACAGATGGAGGAGGATTTCAAGAGATGGGATATGGTATCCCTGTCAATGGCAGGGAGGGTGCAGGCGGTTAAGATGGTGGTCCTCCCGAGATTCCTCTTTGTGTTTCAGTGCCTCCCGGTGGTGATCACGAAGGCTTTTTTTAAAAGGACTGAAAAGAGCATCATGGGTTTTGTGTGGGCCGGGAAGACCCCGAGAGTGAGGAAGGGATTCTTACAGCGTAGCAGGGATAGGGGGGGCTGGCACTACCGAGCCTAAGTGAGTATTATTGGGCCGCTAATATTTCAATGGTGAGTAAGTGGATGGGAGAGGAGGGGGGAGCGGCGTGGAAGAGATTAGAGAGGGCGTCCTGTAGGGGGACTAGCCTACAGGCTATGGTGACAGCCCCATTGCCGTTCTCACCGAGGAACTACACCACAAGCCCGGTGGTGGTGGCTACACTGAAGATTTGGGGACAGTGGAGACGGCATAGGGGAAAGACTGGAGCCTTGGGGGGGTCCCCGATAAGAAACAACCATAGGTTTGCCCCGGGGGGAATGGATGGGGGATATGGAATGTGGCAAAGAGCAGGAATAACGCAACTGAAAGATCTGTTTGTGGATGGGAAGTTCGCGAGTCTGGGAGCGCTGACCGAGAAATATGGGTTGCCCCAAGGGAATGCATTCAGGTATATGCAACTGAGGGCTTTTGCGAGGCAACAGGTGAGGGAATTCCCGCAGCTCCCGACACAAGAGGTGCAGGACAGAGTGATCTCAAAGACATGGGTGGGGGATGGTAAGGTGTCAGATATATATAGGGAAATGAGGGACGAAGGGGAGACTATGGTAGATGAACTAAAAGGGAAATGGGAAGAAGAGCTGGGGGAGGAGATAGAGGAGGGGCTGTGGGCAGATGCCCTAAGCAGGGTAAACTCGTCGTCCTCGTGTGCCAGGCTAAGCCTGATTCAGTTTAAGGTGTTACACAGGGCACATATGACTGGAGCACGGCTCAGTAAATTTTTTGGGGTGGAGGATAGGTGTGCGAGGTGCTCGAGAAGCCCAGCGAATCATACCCATATGTTTTGGTCATGCCCGGCACTACAGAGGTTTTGGATGGGGGTGACAAAGGTGCTTTCAAAAGTAGTAGGAGTCCGGGTCGAACCAAGCTGGGGGTTGGCTATATTTGGGGTTGCACAAGAGCCGGGAGTGCAGGAGGCGAGAGAGGCCGATGTTTTGGCCTTTGCGTCCCTAGTAGCCCGGCGCAGGATATTGCTAATGTGGAAAGAAGCCAAGCCCCCGGGGGTGGAGACCTGGATAAATGACATGGCGGGGTTTATAAAGCTAGAGCGGATTAAGTTCGTCCTAAGGGGGTCGGCTCAAGGGTTCACCAGGCGGTGGCAACCGTTCGTCGAATACCTCGCAGAAAGATAGACGGAATGGGAAAAAGAAGGCAGCAGCAGCAGCCCAGGATCGGGGGGGGGGGGGAGGTACTCCACCAGCCCAGTGGTGGTGGCGGCCTTGAGGATCTGGGGTCAGTGGAGGAGGTACGTTGAAGCAGTGGGAGCATCGGTCTGGTCCCCAATATGTGACAATCACCGGTTTGCCCCGGGAGCTTGGATGGGGGGTTTCGAGTATGGCGAAGGGCGGGAATAGAGAGGATGGGGGACCTATAGAATTTACAGTGCAGAAGGAGGCCACCCAGCCCATCGAGTCTGCACCGGCTCTGGGAAAGAGCGCCCTACCCAAGTCCACACCGCCACCCTATCCCCACAACCCAGCAACCCCACCCAGCACTAAGGGCAATTTTGGACACTAAGGGCAATTTAGCATGGCCAATCCACCTAACCTGCACATCTTTGGACTGTGGGAGGAAACCGGAGCACCCGGAGGAAATCCACGCACACACGGGGAGAATGTGCAAACTCCGCACAGACAGTGACCCAGCGGGGAATCGAACCTGGGACCCTGGAGCTGTGAAGCAATTGTGCTAACCACCATGCTACCGTGCTGCCCTGTTCTTAGAGGGGAGCTTCCCTAGCTTGAGGACGCTGGAGGAGAAGTTTGGGTTGGCAAGGGGGAACAAATTTAGATATTTACAGATGCGGAACTTTCTGCGCAGGCAGGTATCATCCTTCCCACTCCTGCCACTAAGGGGGATCCAGGATAGGATAGTGTCTAGGGGATGGGTCGGAGAGGGGAGCGTCTTGGACATCTACAAGGAACTCATGGGGGTGGAGATGCAGACCGAGGAGTTGAAGCTTAAGTAGGAGGAGGAGCTTGGTGGTGAGATGGAGGATGGCTTATGGGCGGATGCGTTGAGCAGAGTCAACGCAACTGCAACATGCGCCAGGCTCAGCTTGATCCAATTCAAGGTGGGCCACCGGGCCCACATGTCAGTGGCCCAGATGAGTAGATTCTTTGGGGTGGAGGACAGGTGTATAAAATGTGTGGGAGGACCAGCGAACCATGTTCACATGTTCTGGGCGTGTCCAAAACCTAGGGGATATTGGCAGGGGTTTGCATGAGTCATGTCCAGAGTATTGAAAACAAGGGTGGCAATGAGTCCAGAGGTGGCAATTTTTGGGGCGTCGGAAGACCCGGGAATCCAGGAGGAGAAAGAGGCAGATGTTCTGGCCTTTGCTTCCCTGGTAGCCCGGAGACGGAGATTGCACTATGTTTCTTGTTCTTTGTACATTGATCTTATAATCTTGTTTGTAATGCCAAAAATACCTCATTAACACTGTTTTATTTTTTAAAAAGGCTGTGTAATCTTGTCAAATCCAGTTGTGAAGGGGGTGAACAATTGAACAACTAACCGGGAAGGTTGTCCAAGCATCTCCATCCTCAATAATGTGGGGGCCCAGAATATCAAAGATAGGCTGAAGCATTTGCAATCTTCAGCCAAGGTGCAGATGGATGATCCATTCTGGCCTCCTCTCAAGGTCCACAGCATCACAGATTCCAATCTTCAACTAATTCTATGCATTTCACATTGTATCATATCAAGAAATGGCTGAAGGCATTGGATATTGCAAAGATTTCAGGTTCTGATGATATCCCAGCTGTCCTAGAAGACCTGTGTTCCAGAACTAGCCTTGCTCCCAGCCAAATGTTCCTGTTTGGCTCAAACACTGGTATCTACCAGAATGTGGAAAATTGCCCAGGTATGTACTGTCCACAAAAATTATAGAATCCCTACAGTGCAGGAGAACATTCGGCCCTTCAATTCTGCACTGATCCTTTGAAAGACACCCTATCTAGGCCAATTCCCCCACCCAATTTCTGCAACTCCACCCCAAGGGTCAATTTAGCATGGCCAATCTACATAATTTGCTCATCAAAGCAGCAGAAATTCAACCCAGCCAATTACTGTCCCATTAGTCTATTTTTAATCACCATCAGATGGAAGGGGTCACTGACAGCTGCACTTACATGACAATAACCTGCTAATAATGCACAGTTACAAAGCACAAGTCAGGAGTGCAATGGATCTTCACTTGCCTTAGCCTCCTTCTACAGCACCGCCCAAACCAGTGACCTCTGCCACCGAGAATAACACGGCAGCAAATGCATGGGAACATTACTGCCTGTAGGTCCCTCGGAGTCTCTCACCATCCTGACTTGGAACTATATCACTGTTCCTTCACCGTCAACAGATCAAAATCATGGAACCCCTGGCCGAACAACACCAACAGGAGTATCTACACATCATAGACTGCAGCGGTTCAAGGCATCGGCCCACCATCACCTGATCAAGGGCAATTCGGAATGAGAAATATGCCTTGCCAAGTGATGCTCACTTCCCAGGAAACGAAAAAGCCGCAAAATTAAATTATAAATATATTGATTCAGTATGACAACAATAAAAGACATGAAAGTTTGTGTTGATTTCATTTATCCTAGCAATTTGTATGTCATTTACTTATTGATTGTAACTACATGACAAACAAGTACAAGAAGAAAAATTACCAGAAGTAGGCAGTAGAAGGTTGTATGGTAGAAATAAACATGTTGACGTGAGAAAATGCATTTAGTTGGAAAATAGTCTAAGATAGATTATGAAAGCAGTAGTCTATGTTTATCAACAACACTGTTGCAACTATGAAATTGGATAGGAATGTTAGAATTGATATTTTACAGGAGTCTCTGTTTACTGCATGCTTTGAGGGTAGAGAAACAAAAACAGCTTAGCTCATGTGGTGAAGATTCGGCCTTGTGAATTATCAATAAATTCTGCTGGTGATAGACTCATTAGAATAGTTCTTCCCAACATCTGCACACAATCAACTCCAAAATTGGGATGTTGGCTCTCCGACTCTGGGATGGAAGGGGAACTAGTCAATTGAATAATTCAGGTGATATTAGAATCATGGAATTTTACAGCACAGAAGGAGCGAGACCATGCGGCCCATCATGTCTGCACTGGCTCCCAAAAGAGCTACCTAGCTTGTTTCATTCCCTAGCCCCAACTCTGTAGCCCTCTAAATTTATCACTTTCAAATACACATCCAGCTGTTTTGAAAACTATGGTATCCACCTTCACCACCTCTCCCAGCAGATGATTCCAAATCCCAACTCTACTCATCTCACTCCTGGCACTCTTGCTGACCATCTTGAAATTGTCACCCCGAGTCACTGACTTATCAATTAGTGGACAAGGAATATCCTTCTTTACTCTGTCAAAAATTGTTCATAATTTTGAACAGGGTCAATAAGGTCACTTCTTAATTTTCTCTACTCTAAGGAGAGCCCAATTTCTCTAATCTTTCCTTGTACCTAAAAACCCGCATTCCTGGCATCATTCTAGTAAATCTCCTCTGCACTCTCTCTAGGGTTTTAACATCCTTCCTTAAATAAAATGCTCAGAACTGAACACAATATTCCAAATGTGGTCTGACCAATGATTTGTGGCGGTGTAACAACACTTCCTTGCTTTTATATTATAGCCTCTATTTATAAACCCAAGGATCCTATAAGCCTTCTTAACAAGTGTTTCAACTTGCCTTTCCACCTTTAGAGAATTATGTACTTGAACCCAGGAGGTCCTTCTGCTCCAGTACTCGCCTCAAAGTTGTACCATTGAGTCGGTATTATCTCCCCATATTTCTTCTCCCAAAATGCATTACCTCACATTCCTCTGCATTGAAATTCATCTGCCAGGTGTCTGCCCGGTTTGTTAACTTGTCAATGTCCCTCTGAAGTCGTTCAGTGTCATCCTCACAATTCCCTATTCTCCCTTTCTTAGTATCATCCACAAATTTAGAGATTTTGCCCTCAACACCCATCTCCAAATAGTTTATATACATCAGTAAAAACAAGGACCCTAACACTGAGCCCTGGGGAACATCACTTCCAGCTCGTCTGCAGTCTGAGAAATGCCCATCTATACCTACCCTCTGTTTCTTATCTCTTGCCCATTCACTAATACATGCTGCCAAGCACCCATCAATCCCAAACATTTATAATTTGCGAGCAAACCGGCCATGTTACACCTTTAATTCTTAGCACTAAATTTTTTTTGAAAAATGTTTTAAAACAGTTACGTTTGTACATTTTCCCCCCCTTTTGGAGTCATAACTACATTCAGTAACCTCTAATGTTACTGGAAAACTGCCCCTTCCTCATAAAACCGGTTTGGTCCTCAGAAACTACCTCTGGCACACACACTCCAACACCTTCGCCAAGACTTTCACACATTCGGGTTCGCAGACTGTACTCCAGTGGATCCTTCCCCTTTTTCGGGATCAACAAAATCAAAGTCCCCTTTTCCACCACCTCACTAAACATACCCACCAGGTGGATGGCCAACTCCGTCACAAACTGCCGGTTAAACTCTGCAGGAAAGCCGTCGAAGCCCGGGGCCTTTCACGACTGCATCCTACTAATGCACTCCAACACCTCCCTTAACCACAACAGGTCTTCCAATGCCTGCCTCTTCCGGTCCTCCAACTCTGGGAACTCCAACCCACCCAGAAACCGCCCCATATCCTCCACCTCCCCCACCGGCTCAGCCTTATACAACCCCTTGTAGAAAGCCTTAAACACCTCATTTATCTTTTCTGGGTCAGACACCACCTCTCCCTCGCCACCTTCACCTGCAAACTTTCCCTGAATGCTGCCTGACACCGCAATTGGTGGGCCCACATAAGACTCGCCTTCTCCCCATATTCATTCTGCATCCCCGCCCTCTGCAGCTGCACCCCCTCCTTGCCCTTTGTCAATGGATCAAATTGCCCCTCCAACTTCTTCGCTCTGCCAACAGCTCCCTCATGGGGTTCGCCGAGTATCTCCTGTCCACCTCAACTATCTTGTCAAATAATACTCATCCTATCCCGGTGGGCCTTGGAACAAAATAATTTCCCCTCGGGCCACCGCCTTCAAGGCCTCCCAAAACATAGCTGCTGATACCTCGCCATTCTGGTGGAACTCCACGCAGTTCTTAATTGCCACACACACCCACCCACAAAACTCCTAACCGGCCAAATATCCAACCTCCACCACCTCCTCTGCACCTGTGCCGAACAAAGACTCTGCCGAGCTAAGCCTCACTTCTAACTAGTGTGGTGCGTGGTCTGAGTTCACAATCCCCATCAATACTACCCGGTTCATCATGAAAGAAATTAATCCTAGAATACACCCAATACACATGCGAGAAGGAGTACTCCCTTCCTCCTGGCTTCCCAAACCTCCAGGGATCCACCATCCCCATCCTTTCAATGAATCCTTCCAGTTCTACCCCCACCCCGATACAACACCCCAAATCGAATCTGTCGCCGGCACAGCACTGCCTTGTTGAACCCCATCGCATCGTGGCCAACTCCAATGTCCTAATAAATCTGGACTCTATTTCCCTCCCACTCACAGCCTTGGCCCACCTCAGAATCTTCTTTGCCCAGAAACCTGTGCATCCACACAATCACTGTCCATGGCAGCTCCCTTGCTCTTGGCTTCTGCCTGAAGGACCCGTGTCCAGCCTACCTCTGGGGCCTTTTCCAACACATTCTCATAATGATAATTTTTATTAGTGTCACAAGTAGGCTTACACCAATACTGCAATGAAGTTACTGTGAAAATCCCCTAGTCGCCACATTCCGGTGCCTGTACACAGAGGGAGAATTCAGAATGTCCAATTCACCTAACAAGCACGTCTTTCAGGACTTGTGGGAGGAAACCAGAGCACACGGAGGAAACCCACGCAGACGGGGAGAATGTGCAGACTCCACATAGATAGTGACCCAATCGAACCCAGGTCCTTGGCATTGTGAAGCAACAGTGCTAACCACTGTGCCACCATACACCAAGCTGGCTAGCATCCTCGCGACATTATTTGTGGCGCTCTTTCCCTCCAGCAGACCAACAATCCACAGATTCTGTTGCTTGACCTATTCTCCTGGTCCTCCACATTAAAATCGGGGAGAGTGATCCCCCAGGATCGTCACATCTCCCTCTAAAAGACACAATGCAGTCACTCTGGTCAGACACCACCTTCGCCGTCTCCCGGATCGTCGCCAACTGTGTCTTGAGGCACTTTCCACCCACTCTCTGGTCCTGCGAAGAGGTGCCATTGCTCCCTCAATCGCCTTCGACCAGCCGCTCTGCATCTCCTTCCTCTGCTGCCGAAAATCCTCTTTAATGAAGCCCATCAATTGCTCCATCTGCAGCTTTCCCACCGCCACTAATCCTTCCTCCTCCGCCATCTTTGTAATTGGAACTGCGCCTCGAGTCGCCTCGGATTCTTTCGCTAGGTCCTTCGCGGTTTTCAGCCAGGTCTGATAGCTTGTAAAAATGCCCAACCAGGCGACAACTTCTTCCCCTACACTCTCCTCTCCATGTTTCCGCCGAATCCACCTGCAACACAGGTGAAAAGGGCCAAAACCAACTCCTTCAAGCAAGAGCCGCCCTGTGTGCGACTACTCACTCCATGGTTGCCACCAGAAGTCCTCTTAGCACCAAATATATAGAGACCATGGGAACAACGCATTATTTAAGCTGAGGAGTGGCCAGGTGATGAGCGAAGAAAGGAACATAATGTGCAATGTAGAGAATAAAAATGAGGTTGCAATTAAATAGTGATCTTTTGGGTTCCAATATCACCAGGAAGAAATGTTGGCAGCCAGAATGATAATACTGTTAAATGTCCATCTGTTATTTATGAGGGGTTGTACAGGTCAGAGCCACCTGGGAGAGACCATCAGATGCAGGAATTTCTAGATGGATTGGAGTACCCAAGGTTAGGGGAGGGGCACAGGGATACATTAGAAGGAGCGATAGTGGAGCAGGAGATAGAGGATGCGATTGGGAGGATGCAATCGGGAAGGTGGCAGGACCGGATGGGTTTCCGGTGGAATATTATAAAAAAAATTCAAGGATAAGATGGTATCCCTGATGGTGGGGATGTTTGAAGAGGTGATACGGAAGGGGGTGTTGCCACTAACTTTGGGGCAGGCATCGATTTCCCTGCTGCTAAAAAAAGATAAGGATCCGACGGAGTGTGGGTGGTATAGGCCAATATCGCTTCTGAATGTGGACGCAAAACTATTGGCGAAGGTACTGGCGGGTAGGCTGGAGGAGTGCCGCCCGAAGGTGATAGGTGAAGATCAGACGGGGTTCGTGAGAGGGAGGCCGCTCTTTTCAAACATTGGAAGGGTATTGAACGTCATTATGGCACCGGCAGAGGGGAAGGAAACAGGTGGTTGTGGCATTGGATGCGGAGAAGGCGTTTGACCGGGTAGAATGGGGGTACTTGATGGCCGTTCTGGAGCAGTTTGGGATTGGACCAAGATTTGTGAACTGGGTAAAGCTACTATATAAAGGAGCCGAGGGCAAGTGTCCGCACAAACAACATCAGCTCGAGATACTTTTCTCTCCACCGTGGGAGTATGCAGGGATGTCCTATGTCCCCCCTGCTGTCTGCACTCACGCTTGAGCCATTGGCCATCGTGTTAAAAAGTTCGGGGGTATAGAAAGGAATAGTGTGGCGGCGGCGGCGGGGGGGGGGGGGGGGGGGGGGGGGGGGGGGGGGTAGAGCATAGGGTGTCCTTATATGCCAATGACTTGCTGTTACACGTGTCGGAACCGAGTGTGTCGATAGGGGGAATATTGGAGCTGCTTCGAATGTTTGGGTCTTTCTCGGGGTACAAACTAAATCTAGATAAGAGTGAGTATTTTGTGGTGTCTCGGCCGGGGGTGGGGTCAGGGGGGCTGCCATTCCGTAGGGCAGGGACTCACTTTAGGTACCTGGGGGTGCAGGTTGCCCGGGAGTGGGGGAGGGGGGGGCTCCACAGGTACAACATTTCTAGCT
Source organism: Scyliorhinus torazame (assembly GCF_047496885.1). Classification (NCBI taxonomy): domain Eukaryota; kingdom Metazoa; phylum Chordata; class Chondrichthyes; order Carcharhiniformes; family Scyliorhinidae; genus Scyliorhinus; species Scyliorhinus torazame. The sequence goes on along the minus strand of NC_092707.1, from coordinate 173,338,303 downwards.
TGGTGGGGAGAGTGAAAACTGATCTGGCAAGGTGGGATGGTCTCCCCCTGTCACTGGCGGGTCTGGTACAGGCGGTTAAAATGAACGTGTTGCCACGATTTCTGTTTATTTTTCAATGCCTGCCGATTTTCCTGCCAAAGGCTTTTTTCAGAGAGATTGAGGGAAGGATTACTTCGTTCATATGGGGAGGGAAGGTGGCCAGAGTTAGAAAGATGCTTCTACAGAGGGGAAGGCAGGCAGGGGGTTTGGGTCTTCGGAACCGGATATATTACTACTGGGCGGCAAAGGTGGAGAAGGTGCGGAGCTGGGTCAGAGGGGTTGATTCCCAGTGGGTCAGGATGGAGGAGAGTTTGTGCAGGGGGTCAGGATTGAAAGCACTAGCAACAGCGCCACTCCCAATTGCCCCAGGGAAATACTCAGGGAGTCCGGTAATAATAGCTTCATTGAGAATTTGGAGGCAGTTTCACCAACACTTCGGGTTGGGGGCAGGGTCAAGGGAAATGCCGAGTCGGGGGAACCACAGATTTGAGCCAGGGAGGTGGGATGGAAATTTTCGGAAACGGGAGAGGGGGATTAAGACACAAAAAGATTTGTTTCTTAGGGGTCGGTTTGCAGGTCCGAAGGAGCTGGAAGCGAAGTATGGGCTGGAGCAGGGGGAAATGTTTGGATACATATACGTTCGAGATTTTGCCAGAAAGGAGATACAGAGCTTCCCGGTGGAGCTGGCCTCCACATTGCTGGAGAAGGTGCTGACGACAGGGAGACTGGAGAAGGGGGTAGTGTCAGGGTTTACGGAGCTATTTTGGAAGAGGACAAGGCACCACTGGAAGGGATCAAAGCAAAGTGGGAGGAAGAGTTGGGAGAGGAATTGGAGGGGGGGTTCTGGTGTGAGGTGCTCCGGAGAGTGAATGCCTCCACCTCGTGCGCGAGGTTGGGGCTGATGAAGCTGAAGGTGGTATACAGAGCACACCTCACGAGGGCAAGGATGAGCCAATTCTTTGAAGGAGTAGAAGATGTGTGTGAGCGTTGTGGGGGGGGGGGGGGGGGGGGGCACTAATCACGTTCATATGTTTTGGTCCTGTCCAAAGCTAGAGGATTACTGGAAAGAGGTTTTTAGGGTAATTTCTAAAGTGGTGCACGTGAAACTGGACCCGGGCCCCCGGGAGGCCATATTCAGGGTGTCAGACCAGCCAGGGTTGGAAACGGGTGCAGAGGCAGATGTTGTAGCCTTCGCCTCGTTGATCGCCCGAAGGCGGATCCTGACGGGTTGGAGAGCAACCTCCCCACCCTGTGCCCTGGCGTGGCGGGGGGGACCTGTTGGAATTCTTGACTCTTGAGAAGGTTAAGTTTGAACTGAGGGGAAGGATGGAGGGGTTCTACAATTCATGGGCATTATTCGTCATGCACTTTCAAGAACTGGATAACATCGAACATTAGTTGGGGGGGGATGGGGGCGGTGTGTGTTAATGGTGACTATGGGCGATTCCTGATTCCTTTTTGTCATTGGTTTATGTGAACAATTTTTGTGGTTTGGTGGGAGGATGGGATCGTTGTTATTAATATGGAGATTGACATATTTGTTACTGATTATTGTTTATTGTTGGTGGGTGTAAATTTGGGAGAAAATGTGAAAAAGGAGAATAAAAAATATATATATATTTTTTTAAATGTCCATCTGTTTATCAATGGAAACATATAAAGTTACATAGACTGTTTTGTTACGTCCGAGGGCAAGGGATGGAGCAGCAATTAACCTCAACAATGTGTAAAGAGTGGATTAAAAATCACTGTAGATTGTTTGACAATTACACTTGTTTAAAAAATAAAGACAGGAAGGTGAAAATAAGTGAGACGTTAAGATTGACAATAAGAAATTGCAGCATATTCACTTCAGACTATAGGCTCAAATTTGGCAACACGCGACAGAAGAGAGCTACTGCCTTCTAATCACCACAGCCTTTCCCCAAATGCCCTGATCTCATCACATAGTTGTGCTGATCTCAATAAATGAGCAACTCTTAATTTCCATCAAAAAGACACGCTACAGGAAACACCCTACCACCCACAGGATACGTCAGTGATGATTGTGTCCTCATACAAGGTTTTTTTAATCCCGCAGGCTGAAGAGAAAGACTATTTTTAAAAATGGATAGCACTGCTGATTTGTTAGAGGCAAAAACGAGACATTTCCAAATTATATTTCTCTTAAAAGTTCAAATGCAAAACTATTTCTGTATTTAGCAATGCCCATTCTTTTTTGAATACATCTATTCGCCCACCCATGAAGTGACGCAGTCGATGTCACCACCCACAGAACACCACTCACTCATTCAGAACTTTAAATGTTAAATAAAGGAGAGGATTAATCATCAGACATACTTTAGAATTCACCCTTACAAAACAGTACTAATAGCATAAAGTGAATACAGGTTCAGAAACTCGCTAACGCTTCAGCCCCCACAACTTCCCTTGGAAAAAAAAAACCCTGAACTCGGTTTAGAAGGCCAGCAGTGGTCCCTTTTCCCTAATAAACACTCTTAATGCATATTTCAGAAATTACACAAAAAGCCTGAACAAATTCTTGTCACAAGATACTGCCGGCGGCACGGTGCCGCAGTGTTAGCACTGCTGCCTCATGGCACTGAGGATCTGGGTTCGATCTCAGCCCCGGGTCACTGTCTGTGTGGAGTTAGCACATTCTCCCAGTGTCTGCATGGGTCTCACCCCCATAACCCAAAGATGTGCAGGGTAGGTGGATTGCCCCTTAATTGGAAAAAAATAATTGGGTACTCTAAATTTATTATTTTTTTTTATAAACAAAAAAACAAAATACTGCAATAATTACAATCACATTGAATTTTATAGCACAAAAATAGGTTACTGAGTGCAACAACGGCATATTGGTGTCTGTGCTGCACACATGCCTCTTTGTTTCTTATTTCAATCTCCCCATTAATATATCCATCAATTATTTTCTCCCTATGTATCTATCTAGCTTCCCCTTAAATGCATCTATGCTATTCACTTCAACTACTCACACAGCAAAGTTCATAAAGTCAATGTTTTACAGTACAGAGAGAGGCCCTTCAGCCCATCGTGTCTGCGCCAGTCATCATACACCTATGTATTCTAATCCCATTTTCCAGTCTTGTATGCTATGGCGTTTTATCTAAATGCTTCTTAAATGTTGAGAGTATTCCCACATCTATCACCCTTTCAAGCAGCGAGTTCCAGATTTCCTCCACCCTTTGTATGAAAAAGGTTTTCCTCAAATCCCCTCTAAATCTCCTGCCCTTGACTGTAAATCTATGTCCCCTGGTCACTGATCCTCAACCAAGGGGAAAAGCTTCTATGTCCTTTATAATTTTGTACACCTCAATCAAGTTCCCCCTCGGCCTTCACTACTCTAAGGAGAACAACCTCAACTTAACCAACCACTCTTCAAAGCTGAAATGCTCGAGGCGAGACAACATCCTGGTGAATCTCCACTGCATCCTTTCTAGTACAATCGCATCCTATAGTGTGGCGACCAAACTGCACGCAGTCTTATCCGTTTTATATAGCTCCAAAATAACCTCCCTGATCTTTTATTCTATGCCTCGGCTAATAAAGGCAAATATTCCATATGCCTTTTATAACTACCGGTCCTGCTGCTTTCATAGACCTATGGACATGCACACCAAGGTCCCTCTGGTCCTCGATTTCCTAGCGTCCTGCCGTTCACAGTGTATTCCCTTGCTAGTCCTTCCAAAATGCATCACACTTTTCAGGGTTAAATTTCATTTGCCACTGTTCTGCCCATCTGATCAGCCGGTCTATAATCGCCCCATAATCATAGGCTTTACTCCTTGCTATTGACCACACCACCAATTTCAGTGCCCCAACCAAGTTAGACTCACTGGCATGTAATTACCTGCTTTTTCCCCCTACTTCCTTTTTTGAATAATGGTTCATTAGCTGTCCTCAAACCTGTGGTTGGAGAGGATTTGAACATGAACGTCAGAGCCCCTGCAATCTCCTCTCTTGCCTTACACAGCAGTCTGGCATACATTTCATCTGGGCCTGGGGATTTATACACTTCCGCTAAAGCCGCTAACACCTCCTTCACCTCAATGTTAATCTGTTCAACTATGCCACAGACTCCCTCATTGTTTTCTATACCAACATCGTCCTTCTCCATAGTAAATGCAGATGCAAAATACTCACTTTCATCTTTCGGCTCCCACACAGGTTACCATTTTGGCCCCTAATGGGGCCTATTTTTTCTTGAATCACCCTCTTGCCCTTTATATACTTATTAAATACCTTGGGATTTTCCTTTACTTTGCCCACCAGTGTTTTGCCTTTATTTTGCCCCCTCTTCGCTCTCCCGAGTTGTTGTTTTTTTTAAAAAGTACCTCCTGCACTTCCAAAATCCTTGAAGGTATCCACTCTTTTCAGCCCCCTGTATCTGCCATCGGCCTTCCTTTTTTTCTTTACCCAAGCCTGTATCTCCTTTGACATCCAGGGTTCTCTGGATTTTTTATTCCCATGCTTATCCTTTACAGCAATATGATTGCTTTGTACTATCTCTATTTCCCTTTTGAATGACTCACACAGCTCTGATGTGGATAAAGAAATTTCTCATTTGGTTTATTATTGGCGGCCCTAGTTTTGCACTCCTCACAAGTAGAAAGATCCACTTTATGTCTCTCCTATCAAACACAGTCATAAATTTAAAGACCCTCATCAGGGCAAGGGCTGCCCCTCCATGCCATACATCATCCTGACTTGGAATTATTTCATCATTCCTTCACTGTGGTTGGATCAAAACCCTGGAACTTCCTTTCCAGTAGCACTGAGTGCACTCACACCAGGTGGGCTTCAACGAAGGCAGCTTACCATCACCTCTCAGGGGCAATTAGGGACGAACAACAAATTCTGGCCTTGCAAATAACATTCGCATCCCATCAAAAAAAATTTAAACGCCTTCTCTCAATCTACTTCCAACTATCCCAGTCAATTCAATCTTTCTTGATAGATTCAATGAGGACCAGAAAGTTTTATAATGTTCCACTTCAGCAAGGGATCAACCACCAATTATCAACTCAGAGAATGGAATAAACAGAATATACTTGGTATCATTCAGTCACTGATACCTAGATATCGGGGTTACATTAAACATCTCAGCAACACAACAAGCATGTACAAAAACAGATTTTTGTGGAGTTTTAAGTTCTTATTTAGGGGAGGGGAGGAACTGAAAACTAGACATGCGAAAATGAACTGAGTTACCATTGACTGTGGCTTATAGGAAAACCATTTTTTGGCACCAAAATTCATATTAAGGCATGCACTCTGCTGTGAAGCGTTATACTTGCATTAGAAGTTGGTGCATAGGATCAAGCAGCAAATGATACAAGCCGTATTTCCATCTAACACATGCCGACAAAGAACAGACCATGCATGACAAACAACAAACAGAAATGGATCCTCTGAAAAAGGGAATGAAATGAAAAGCTAGTTTCAAGCTAAAACTCGTCAAATAACTGAACTGAAGAGAATTTGCTGTTCGTGAAAAACTGGTGCAAGAATGGAAGAAACTGCCCAAGCTAAGTGTGTCATGAGTAGAGGGCTCAGCAATGCAACATTACACTTAAGCAGGCCAAATCAAACCACAAGTCTAGCAAAGATTTCAGATCAACAACTAGTTGGTGAAGCTGCTTTATGGAACACAAATATCTAATGGTGTAGCACAGTACGAAGTCTTACAACACCAGGTTCAAGTCCAACAGGTTTGTTTCGATGTCACCGACATCGAAACAAACCTGTTGGACTTTAACCTGGTGTTGTAAGACTTCGTACTGTGCTCACCCCAGTCCAACGCCGGCATCTCCACATAATGGTGTAGCAGAAGAGGGAGATGATTTGTAGTGGAGAGATGATTCTGAAAACAAAAACACCAAATCTGCTCCAAAGTGGGATCCTCACAATAATGTCATAGCTAAAGTGACTCAGAATGAATTCAATGAATTTGATTTTTTTGTAAATATTTTGATTGTGGTTAAAGGTATCCTTGTAGAATTAATGGATTCATTCAATAAATCCGTTACAATGATTTAATTTCAGGTCACTGTCTTCCTTTCACATTCCAAAATGGCAACTACTTTACACCACCACCACCAGTTCACATTTTATAATCAGTATACAAGTCGGTCCCCATTTACGGAAGGATTAAGAATGACACGGTAAGAATGACATGCCTGCCATGGTGAGATTAATTTAAATATTTATTAGCCCGGGCCTCTGGATTACTAGTCCAGTGACAATACCACCGCGCCACCATCTCCCGCAGTAGATACCTATATATCACAAATCTAGACTCCGACTTCCGGGTGCGGCGATGACCAGCTGAGTCGCACGTTTCGGCAGCTCCCTGTGAAACGGACTTTTGGGCTCTTGATAGGAGCCCCAACGGCAATTTTGACGGCTAAAAACACGGTGCGGTAAACCAGAAGGGAATCCCCCCTGGATACGGATGGAAAAAGGAGGAGAGAGTGGCCAGATTGCAGTGGATCCTTTAGAACAGCGGCAAGGAAGGCAAGCAAAAACCAAGATGGCGTCGGAAGGTGGCAGTTTAACATGGGGCCCTGAACAACAAGAGTTCTGGAAATGCTGTGTGGAAGAGATCAAAAAGGAAATGAAGAAAGAGCTGTTGGCCCCGATACTACAGGCGATCGAAGGGCTAAAGGAGGAACAAAAGACCCAGGAGCGGGAGCTTCGGGTCGTGAAGGCAAAGGCAGCCGAGAATGAGGACGATATACAGGGCCTGGTGGTGAAGACGGAGGCGCAGGAGGCACATCAGAAACGATGTGTGGAAAGGTTGGAGGCACTGGAAAACAACGCAAGGAGGAACAACCTGAGGATTCTTGGTCTTCCTGAAGGTGTGGAGGGAGCGGACGTCGGGGCATATGTGAGCACGATGCTGCACTCGTTAATGGGAGCGGAGGCCCCGGCGGGTCCGTTGGAGGGAGCATACCGAGTGATGGCGCGAGGACCGAGAGCAGGAGAAATTCCCAGAGCCATAGTGGTGAGATTCCTCCGTTTTAAGGATAGAGAAATGGTCCTTAGATGGGCAAAGAAAACTCGGAGCAGTAAATGGGAGAACGCGGTGATCCGCGTTTATCAAGACTGGAGTGCGGAGGTGGCGAGAAGGAGGGCGAGCTTTAATCGGGCCAAGGCGGTGCTTCATAAAAAGAAGATAAAATTTGGAATGCTGCAACCGGCAAGACTGTGGGTCACATATCGAGGGAGGCACCACTACTTTGAGACGGCGGATGAAGCGTGGACTTTTATTGTGGAAGAAAAACTGGAATGAGCGGGTTATTAAAAAGAACGTTCGAACAAAGTGGTGGGGCGAATGTGGGGGGCAAAGAGGGGTTTTATGTACTAATCCCACGATGTGGTAACTTTTCTCTCTCCCACAGGTGGTGATGGGGGGAGGAGGGGAGGTGGAGGAGATGGGGCGTCGGCCATTAGGGGCGGGGCCAAGGGAGAAGCGCGGGCTTGGTTCCCGCGCTATGATAATCATGGCGGGAATAGAGAAGCAGGAAGGAGGGGGCGTCGCACGGTGCGAGCCGAGGTCACGGGGGGAAGCCGAGGTCAGCCAGAGTTTGCTGACTTCTGGGAGCAACATGGGGGGAGTAATTACGCTAGCGGGGGATCTAGCGGGGGGGGGGGGGGTGGGAGGGGGGAATTACTGGGTTGCTGCTGCTGGGGAGAGGGGGGAGCTGGTATGGGAGAGGATGGGCGGGGGGGGCACCGCCTGGGGGAGATACAGCTGCGTGGGAACTGGGTGAGGAGCTGGAAAAAGGTAATGGCTAATCGACAAAGGGGGGGGGGGGGGGTAGGAAGCCCCCCAACTCGGCTGATCATGTGGAACGTGAGAGGGCTGAACGAGCCGATAAAGAGGGCACGGGTACTCGCACACCTTAAGAAACTTAAGGCAGATGTGGTTATGTTACAGGAAACGCACCTGAAACTGATAGACCAGGTTAGGCTACGCAAAGGATGGGTGGGGCAGGTGTTCCATTCGGGGCTAGATGCGAAAAACAGGGGGGTGGCTATATTAGTGGGGAAGCGGGTAATGTTCGAGGCAAAGACTATAGTGGCGGATAACGGGGGCAGATACATGATGGTGAGTGGCAAACTACAGGGGGAGACGGTGGTTTTGGTAAACGTATATGCCCCGAACTGGGATGATGCCAATTTTATGAGGCGGATGCTAGGACGCATTCCGGACCTAGAGATGGGAAAGCTGATAATGGGGGGAGATTTTAATACGGTGTTGGAACCAGGGCTGGATAGGTCGAAGTCCAGGACTGGAAGGAGGCCGGCAGCAGCCAAGGTACTTAAAGATTTTATGGAGCAGATGGGAGGTGTATACCCGTGGAGATTTAGCAGACCTAGGAGTAAGGAGTTCTCGTTTTTCTCCTATGTCCATAAAGTCTACTCGCGAATAGACTTTTTTGTGCTGGGTAGGGCATTGATCCCGAAGGTGAGGGGAACGGAGTATACGGCTATAGCCATTTCGGATCACGCTCCACACTGGGTGGACTTGGAGATAGGGGAGGAAACAGGAGGGCACTCACCCTGGAGAATGGACATGGGACTAATGGCAGATGAGGGGGTGTGTCTAAGGGTGAGGGGGTGCATTGAAAAGTACTTGGAACTGACTTCCGGGTGCGGCGATGACCAGCTGAGTCGCACGTTTCGGCAGCTCCCTGTGAAACGGACTTTTGGGCTCTTGATAGGAGCCCCAACGGCAATTTTAACGGCTGAAAACACCGTGCGGTAAACCAGAAGGGTGTTCCCCCTGGACACGGATGGAAAAAGGAGAGGAAAGTGGCCGGATTGCAGCGGATCCTTTGGAACAACGGCAAGGAAGGCAAGCAGAAACCAAGATGGCGTCGGAAGGTGGCAGTTTCATATGGGGCCCTGAACAACAAGAGTTTTTGAAACGCTGCGTGGAGGAGATAAAAAAGGAAATGAAGAAAGAGTTGTTGGCCCCGATATTACAGGCGATTGAAGGGCTGAAAGAGGAACAAAAGACCCAGGAGCAGGAGCTTCGGGTCGTGAAGGCGAAAGCAGCTGAGAATGAAAACGATATACAGGGCCTGGTGGTGAAGTCGGAGATACAGGAGGCACACCAGAAACGATCTGTGGAGAGGTTGGAGGCACTGGAAAATAACGCAAGGAGGAACAACTTGAGGATTCTTGGCCTTCCTGAAGGTGTGGAGGGGGCGGACGTCGGGGCATATGTGAGCACGATGCTGCACTCGTTAATGGGAGTGGAGGCCCCGACGGGTCCGTTGGAGGTGGAGGGAGCATACCGAGTTATGGTGCGAGGACCGAGAGCAGGAGAAGCTCCCAGAGCCATAGTGGTGAGATTTCTCCGTTTTAAGGATAGAGAAATGGTCCTTAGATGGGCGAAGAAAACTCGGTGTAGTAAATGGGAGAACGCGGTGATCCGCGTCTATCAAGATTGGAGTGCGGAGGTGGCGAGAAGGAGGGCGAGCTTTAATCGGGCCAAAGCGGTACTTCACAAAAAAAAGATAAAGTTTGGAATGCTGCAACCGGCAAGACTGTGGGTCACATATCAAGGGAGGCACCACTACTTTGAGACGGCGGATGAAGCGTGGACTTTTATTGTAGAAGAAAAATTGGAATGATTGGACTACGAAAATGAACGTTTGGACAAAGTGGTGGGACGAGTGGGGGGGGGGGGGGGGCGAAGAGGGATTGTATTGTATGATTAATCCTGCGGTATGGTAACTTTTCTTTCTCCCACAGGTGGTGATGGGGGGAGGTGGGGAGGGAGAGGAGATGGGGCGTTGGCCATGGGAGGCGGGGCCGAGGGAGAGGCGCGGGCTTGGTTCCCGCGCTATGATAATTATGGCGGGAATAGAGAAGCAGGAAGGAGGGGGCACCGCACGGGGCGAGCCGTGATCACGGGGGGAAGCCGAGGTCAGCCAGAGTTTGCTGACTTCTGGGAGCAACATGGGGGGAGTAATTACGCTAGCGGGGGGTCTAGCGGGGGGGGGGGGGAGGGGGGAATTACTGGGTTGCTGCTGCTGGGGAAAGGGGGGAGTGGGTGCGGGAAAGGATGGGCGGGGGGGCACCGTCTGGGAGAAATACAGCCGCGTGGGAACTGGGCGAGAAGCTGGAAAAAGATGATGGCTAACCGGCAAGGGGGGGGGGGGGGAAGCCCCCCAACTCGGCTGATCACGTGGAACGTGAGGGGGCTTAACGGGCCGATAAAGAGGGCACGAGTACTCGCACACCTTAAGAAACTTAAAGCAGATGTGGTCATGTTACAGGAAACGCACCTGAAACTGATAGATCAGGTTAGGTTGCGCAAAGGATGGGTAGGGCAGGTGTTCCATTCGGGGCTGGATGCGAAAAACAGGGGGGTGGCTATATTAGTGGGGAAGCGGGTAATGTTCGAGGCAAAGACTATAGTGGCGGATAACGGGGGCAGATACGTGATGGTGAGTGGCAAATTACAGGGAGAGATGGTGGTGTTGGTAAACGTGTATGCCCCGAATTGGGACGATGCCAATTTTATGAGGCGAATGCTAGGACGCATCCCAGACCTAGAGACCGGAAAGCTGATAATGGGGGGAGACTTTAACACGGTGTTGGAACCAAGGCTGGATAGGTCGAAGTCCAGGACTGGTAGGAGGCCGGCAGCAGCCAAGGTGCTTAAGGATTTTATGGAGCAGATGGGAGGGGTGGACCCGTGGAGATTCAGTAGACCTAGGAGTAAGGAGTTCTCGTTTTTCTCCTATGTCCATAAAGTCTATTCACGCATAGACTTTTTTGTGTTGGGTAGGGCATTGATCCCGAGGGTGAGGGGAACGGAATATACGGCTATAGCCATTTCGGATCATGCCCCACACTGGGTAGACTTGGAGATAGGGGAGGAAACAAGAGGGCTTCCACCCTGGAGAATGGATATGGGACTAATGGCGGATGAGGGGGTGTGCTTAAGGGTGAGGGGATGCATTGAAAAGTACTTGGAACTCAATGACAATGGGGAGGTTCAGGTGGGAGTGGTCTGGGAGGCGTTGAAGGCGGTGGTTAGGGGGGAGCTGATATCAATAAGGACACATAAAGGGAAGCAGGAGAGTAAGGAACGGGAGCGGTTGTTGCAAGAACTTTTGAGGGTGGACAGACAGTATGCGGAAGCACCGGAGGAGGGACTGTATAGGGAAAGGCAAAGGCTGCATGTGGAATTTGACTTGCTGACCACAGGCACTGCAGAGGCACAATGGAGGAAGGCGCAGGGTGTACAGTATGAATATGGAGAGAAGGCGAGCAGATTGCTGGCACACCGATTGAGGAAAAGGGGAGCAGCGAGGGAAATAGGGGGGGTGAGAGACGAAGATGGAGAGACGGAGCGGGGAGCGGAGAGAGTGAATGAAGTGTTCAAGACATTTTATAAAAAATTGTATGAAGCTCAACCCCCGGATGGGAGGGAGAGAATGATGGAGTTTTTGGATCGGCTGGAAATTCCCAAGGTGGAAGAGCAGGAAAGGATGGGATTGGGAGCACAGATCACGGTAGAAGAAGTGGTGAAAGGAATTAGGAACATGCAGACGGGAAAGGCCCCGGGACCGGACGGATTCCCAGTTGAATTTTACAGAAAATATTTGGACTTGCTCGCCCCGCTACTGACGAGGACCTTCAACGAGGCAAAGGAAAGGGGACAACTGCCCCCGACTATGTCAGAAGCAACGATATCGCTTCTTTTAAAGAAGGAAAAGGATCCGCTACAATGCGGGTCCTACAGACCAATCTCCCTCCTCAATGTAGATGCCAAGGTCTTGGCCAAGGTAATGGCAATGAGAATAGAGGAATGTGTCCCGGGGGTGGTTCATGAAGACCAAACTGGGTTTGTGAAGGGGAGACAGCTGAACACGAACATACGGAGGTTGTTAGGCGTAATGATGATGGCCCCACCAGAGGGTGAAACGGAGATAGTAGTGGCGATGGATGCCGAGAAAGCATTTGATAGAGTGGAGTGGGATTATCTGTGGGAGGTGTTGAGGAGATTTGGGTTCGGAGAGGGGTATGTTAGATGGGTGCAGCTGTTGTATAGGGCCCCAGTGGCGAGTGTGGTCACGAATGGACGGGGATCGGCATATTTTCGGCTCCACAGAGGGACAAGGCAGGGATGTCCTCTGTCCCCATTACTGTTTGCACTGGCGATTGAGCCCCTGGCGATAGCGCTGAGAGGTTCCAAGGGATGGAGGGGAATACTTAGGGGAGGAGAAGAACACCGGGTATCTTTATATGCGGATGATCTGCTACTATATGTGGCGGATCCAGCGGAGGGGATGCCAGAAATAATGCGGATACTTGGGGAGTTTGGGGATTTTTCAGGGTATAAATTGAACATGGGAAAGAGTGAGCTGTTTGTGGTGCATCCAGGGGAGCAGAGTAGAGAAATAGAAGACCTACCGTTGAGGAAGGTAACAAGAGACTTTCGTTACCTGGGGATCCAGATAGCTAAGAATTGGGGCACATTGCACAGGCTAAATTTGACGCGGTTGGTGGAACAGATGGAGGAAGATTTCAAGAGATGGGACATGGTAGCATTGTCAATGGCAGGGAGGGTGCAGGCAGTTAAGATGGTGGTCCTCCCGAGATTCCTTTTTGTGTTTCAGTGTCTCCCGGTGGTGATCACGAAGGCTTTTTTCAAAAGGATAGAAAAGAGTATTATGGGTTTTGTTTGGGCCGGGAAGACTCCGAGAGTGAGGAAGGGATTCTTACAGCGTAGTAGGGATAGGGGGGGGCTGGCACTACCGAGCCTAAGTGAGTATTATTGGGCCGCTAATATTTCAATGGTGAGTAAGTGGATGGGAGAGGAGGAAGGAGCGGCGTGGAAGAGATTAGAGAGGGCGTCCTGTAGGGGGACCAGCCTGCAGGCTATGGTGACAGCCCCATTGCCGTTCTCACCAAGGAACTATACCACGAGTCCGGTGGTGGTAGCTACACTGAAGATTTGGGGACAGTGGAGACGACATAGGGGAAAGACCGGAGCACTGGGGGGGTCCCCGATAAGAAACAACCATAGGTTTGCCCCGGGGGGAATGGATGGGGGATATGGAATGTGGCAAAGAGCAGGTATAACGCAATTGAAAGATCTGTTTGTGGATGGGAAGTTTGCGAGTCTGGGAGCGCTGACCGAGAAATATGGGTTGCCCCAAGGGAATGCATTCAGGTACATGCAATTGAGGGCTTTTGCGAGGCAGCAGGTGAGGGAATTCCCGCAGCTCCCGACACAAGAGGTGCAGGACAGAGTCATCTCAAAGAAATGGGTGGGGGACGGTAAGGTGTCGGATATATATAGGGAATTGAGAGACGAAGGGGAGACTATGATGGACGAACTAAAAGGGAAATGGGAAGAAGAGCTAGGGGAGGAGATTGAGGAGGGGATGTGGGCAGATGCCCTAAACAGGGTAAACTCGTCGTCCTCGTGCGCCAGGCTAAGCCTGATTCAGTTTAAGGTATTACACAGGGCACATATGACTGGAACACGGCTCAGTAAATTTTTTGGGGTGGAGGATAGGTGTGCGAGGTGCTCGAGAAGCCCAGCGAATCATACCCATATGTTTTGGTCATGCCCGGCACTACAGGGGTTTTGGATGGGGGTGACAAAGGTGCTTTCGAAAGTAGTAGGAGTCCGGGTCGAACCAAGCTGGGGGTTGGCTATATTTGGGGTTGCACAAGAGCCGGGAGTGCAGGAGGCGAAAGAGGCCGATGTTTTGGCCTTTGCGTCCCTAGTAGCCCGGCGCAGAATATTGCTAATGTGGAAAGAAGCCAAGCCCCCGGGGGTGGAGACCTGGATAAATGATATGGCGGGGTTCATAAAGTTAGAGCGGATTAAGTTCGTCCTAAGGGGGTCGGCTCAAGGGTTTACAAGGCGGTGGCAACCGTTCGTCGAATATCTTGCGGAAAGATAGATAGGGGAGAACAAAGAAGGCAGCAGCAGCAGCCCAGAACTTGGGGGGGGGGGGGGGGGGGGGGGGGTGGCCTGAGACAAGGCAGTTGCCAATTAGGGCTAGTTTTTATTTTTGTTCTTTAATATTTATTTATTTGTTGTTGTTTTCTTTTGTTCTTGTTTAAATAAAAAAGGTCATTATTATCTGTATATTTATAATGTTGTGTAAAGGATGCACAATGTACTGTGTTGGTTGACCAAAAATTTTCAATAAAATATTATTTAAAAAAAAAAAAAAAAGAAAAGTACTTGGAACTCAATGATAATGGGGAGGTCCAGGTGGGAGTGGTCTGGGAGGCGTTGAAGGCGGTGGTTAGAGGGGAGCTGATATCAATAAGGGCACATAAAGGGAAGCAGGAGAGTAAGGAACGGGAGCGGTTGCTGCAAGAACTTTTGAGGGTGGACAGACAATATGCGGAAGCACCGGAGGAGGGACTGTACAGGGAAAGGCAAAGGCTACATGTAGAATTTGACTTGCTGACTACAGGCACTGCAGAGGCACAATGGAGGAAGGCACAGGGTGTACAGTACGAATATGGGGAGAAGGCGAGCAGGTTGCTGGCACACCAATTGAGGAAAAGGGGAGCAGCGAGGGAAATAGAGGGAGTGAGGGATGAGGAAGGAGAGATGGAGCGGAGAGCGGAGAGAGTGAATGGAGTGTTCAAGACATATTATAAAAAATTATATGAAGCTCAACCCCCGGATGGGAGGGAGAGAATGATGGGCTTCTTGGATCGGCTGGAATTTCCCAAGGTGGAAGAGCAGGAAAGGGTGGGACTGGGAGCACAGATCGAGGTAGAAGAAGTGGTGAAAGGAATTAGGAGCATGCAGGCGGGAAAGGCCCCGGGACCGGATGGATTCCCAGTCGAATTCTATAGAAAATATGTGGACTTGCTCGCCCTGGTACTGACGAGGACCTTTAATGAGGCAAAGGAAAGGGGACAACTGCCCCCAACTATGTCTGAAGCAACGATATCGCTTCTCTTAAAGAAGGAAAAGGACCCGCTACAATGCGGGTCCTATAGACCTATTTCCCTCCTAAATGTAGATGCCAAGGTCCTGGCCAAGGTAATGGCAATGAGAATAGAGGAATGTGTCCCGGGGGTGGTCCACGAGGACCAAACTGGGTTTGTGAAGGGGAGACAGCTGAACACGAATATATGGAGGTTATTAGGGGTAATGATGATGGCCCCACCAGAGGGAGAAACGGCGATAGTAGTGGCGATGGATGCCGAGAAAGCATTTGATAGAGTGGAGTGGGATTATTTGTGGGAGGTGTTGAGGTGATTTGGTTTTGGAGAGGGGTATGTTAGATGGGTGCAGCTGTTGTATAGGGCCCCAGTGGCGAGCGTGGTCACAAATGGACGGGGATCTGCATATTTTCGGCTCCACAGAGGGACAAGGCAGGGATGCCCTCTGTCCCCATTATTGTTTGCACTGGCGATTGAGCCCCTGGCGATAGCGTTGAGGGGTTCCAAGAAGTGGAGGGGAGTACTTAGGGGAGGAGAAGAGCACCGGGTATCTTTGTATGCGGACGATTTGCTACTATACGTGGCGGACCCGGCGGAGGGGATGCCAGAAATAATGCGGATACTTGGGGAGTTTGGGGATTTTTCAGGGTATAAATTGAACATGGGGAAAAGTGAGTTGTTTGTGGTGCATCCAGGGGAGCAGAGTAGAGAAATAGAGGACCTCCCATTGAGGAAGGTAACAAGGGACTTTCGTTACCTGGGGATCCAGATGGCTAAGAATTGGGGCACATTGCATAGGTTAAATTTAACGCGGTTGGTGGAACAGATGGAGGAGGATTTCAAGAGATGGGATATGGTATCCCTGTCAATGGCAGGGAGGGTGCAGGCGGTTAAGATGGTGGTCCTCCCGAGATTCCTCTTTGTGTTTCAGTGCCTCCCGGTGGTGATCACGAAGGCTTTTTTTTAAAAAGGACTGAAAAGAGCATCATGGGTTTTGTGTGGGCCGGGAAGACCCCGAGAGTGAGGAAGGGATTCTTACAGCGTAGCAGGGATAGGGGGGGCTGGCACTACCGAGCCTAAGTGAGTATTATTGGGCCGCTAATATTTCAATGGTGAGTAAGTGGATGGGAGAGGAGGAGGGAGCGGCGTAGAAGAGATTAGAGAGGGCGTCCTGGAGGGGGACTAGCCTACAGGCTATGGTGACAGCCCCATTGCCGTTCTCACCGAGGAACTACACCGCAAGCCCGGTGGTGGTGGCTACACTGAAGATTTGGGGACAGTGGAGACGGCATAGGGGAAAGACTGGAGCCTTGGGGGGGTCCCCGATAAGAAACAACCATAGGTTTGCCCCGGGGGGGAATGGATGGGGGATATGGAATGTGGCAAAGAGCAGGAATAACGCAACTGAAAGATCTGTTTGTGGATGGGAAGTTTGCGAGTCTGGGAGCGCTGACCGAGAAATATGGGTTGCCCCAAGGGAGTGCATTCAGGTATATGCAACTGAGGGCTTTTGCGAGGCAACAGGTGAGGGAATTCCCGCAGCTCCCGACACAAGAGGTGCAGGACAGAGTGATCTCAAAGTCATGGGTGGGGGATGGTAAGGTGTCAGACATATATAGGGAAATGAGGGACAAAGGGGAGACTATGGTAGATGAACTAAAAGGGAAATGGGAAGAAGAGCTGGGGGAGGAGATCGAGGAGGGGCTGTGGGCAGATGCCCTAAGCAGGGTAAACTCGTCGTCCTAGTGTGCCAGGCTAAGCCTGATTCAGTTTAAGGTATTACACAGGGCACATATGACTGGAGCACGGCTCAGTAAATTTTTTGGGGTGGAGGATAGGTGTGCGAGGTGCTCGAGAAGCCCAGCGAATCATACCCATATGTTTTGGTCATGCCCGGCACTACAGGGGTTTTGGATGAGGGTGACAAAGGTGCTTTCAAAAGTAGTAGGAGTCCGGGTCGAACCAAGCTGGGGGTTGGCTATATTTGGGGTTGCACAAGAGCCGGGAGTGCAGGAGGCGAGAGAGGCCGATGTTTTGGCCTTTGCGTCCCTAGTAGCCCGGCGCAGGATATTGCTAATGTGGAAAGAAGCCAAGCCCCCGGGGGTGGAGACCTGGATAAATGACATGGCGGGGTTTATAAAGCTAGAGCGGATTAAGTTCGTCCTAAGGGGGTCGGCTCAAGGGTTCACCAGGCAGTGGCAACCGTTCGTCGAATACCTCGCAGAAAGATAGACGGAATGGGAAAAAGAAGACAGCAGCAGCAGCCCAGGATCGGGGGGGTGGGGGGGGGGGGGGGGGGGGGTGGAGGAGGAACCAGAAGGACTCTCAGGGTTGTTAATATATACTGTATAGTATGTATAGGTCGTTGCTACAGATAATTATATATTGGACTGTTAAATTATATTTTTGGAGAGTGTTACTTGTGACAAGGCAGTTGCCAATTAGGGCTAGTTTTCATTTTTGTTATTTATTATTTATTCATTTTTTGTTTATAAAATAGGTCATTGTTATTTGTGTTGTTATAATATTGTGTTGGTTGACCAAAAATTCTCAATAAAATATTTAATAAAAAAACAAAAACAAATCTAGACTCCACAATCACCAATAATTTGTTCCATGATGCTGAAATCAATGCACACGCAGCGCAAAAACTGTATCTGTCGTATCTAAACCGAGTGAGTGTGTGGAACAACAGCAACCTGACTGAGAACACCAAACTGCGAGTCTACAAGTCAGCATCTTCGTCGCCCTCCTCTGCAGTGGGAAGACCTGGACAAAACAGAGGCAGCACAGGAGCAGTGGGCAGCACGGTAGCACAGTGGTTAGCACAGTTGCTTCAGAGCTCCAGGGTCCCAAGGTTCGTTTCCTGGCTTGGGTCACTGTCTGTGTGGAGACTGCATGGTCTCAGTGTCTGCGTGGGTTTCCTCCGGTTTCCTCCCACAGTCCAAAGATGTGCAGGTTAGGTGGATTGGCCATGCTAAATTGCCCTTAGCGGCCAAAACAGTTAAGTGGGGTTACTGGGTTACGGGGATAGGGTGGAGGCGTGGGCTTAAGTGGGGTGCTTTTTCCAAGGGCCGGTGCAGACTTGATGGGCCGAAAGGCCTCCTTCTGCACTATAAATTCTATCTCTTGGTAGGACAAGGTCACCAACACAAAGGCCTACAGCATGCTAATTCCATCAGCATACACTTAATGCTAACCCCAAGGATGGCAGCACTGGGTTGGCCAGGTTCATCGGATGGATGATGGCTATATACCCAAAGACCATCTGCATGGTGAACTGGCCACTGGGTCACACCCTCCCAGGTATCCATATTTCCATCACAAGCATCTGCAAGTCTGATTTGAAGATGGCAGACATTGACACAGACAACTGGGGATATTTGCTGATGGCTATGACTGGAGGCTGCCTGTTTCATAGCATCATAGATTATCATAGCATTTACAGTGCAGAAGGAGGCCATTCGGCCCATCGAGTCTGCACCAGCTCTTGGAAAGAGCACCCTACCCAAGGTCAACACCTCCACCCTATCCCCATAACCCAGTGACCCAACCCAACACGAAGGGCAATTTTGGACACTAAGGGCAATTTAGCATGGCCAATCCACCTAACCTGCACATCTTTCGACTGTGGGAGGAAACCGGAGCACCCGGAGGAAACCCATGCACACACGGGGAGGATGTGCAGACTCCACACAGACAACGACCCAAGCCGGAATCGAACCTGGGACCCTGGAGCTGTGAAGCAATTGTGCTATCCACAATGCTACCGTGCTGCCCTACAGGGTTTCGAAGGGTATTGGAAGAGGCAAGCAGAAAAAACTCAGCTTGCAGAGAAGGGGGACCAGAGAAAGCAGAGGCCAGTGAATTGCGCACCTTTTCAGCCCAGTCTTCCTCAAATGCTGCTGAGACTGCCATGCCTGAGCAGAACTTCTGAGAACCATGAGGAGATGCTTAACACTGACCATCACAGCACAAACCATCATCTGAGATGGAAAGCTGCCATCAACAATTTGAAGTGACAGAATTGCTCACAAGATAAATCTGGTACATATTCATTTTAACTTTTGGAAGACATTTAATAAAGACTTCCGGTGGCGGCTATGAGGGAGTAAGTTGCACATTTGGTGGCTCTCGATCCAGTTGGACTTTTTTGTACTTTTGAGCGCTGGATCTGAAGGCATAGGCACTCAGGCACTGACTCCAGATATAGGTGTATGGATTTAAGGAGCAGAAAGAATCACAAACAGTTGAAGGAGTGGGAAAACAAGGGCAGTGTAGAAGCTGCTGCTGAAGACAATATGGCAGATGTCCGGACCCCATGCAGATAGCCCAGCCAACAGTGGAGCATTTACTGAAGGTCATCCAAGAAGGCTTCACCGTGCTGAAACGGGACAGTTTAGACCCGATTCAGAAATCAATCGAGCGCCTGGAGCACAGGCTGGATGCACAGAACCGGACGATCCAGAAGCTGGAAAAGGCACTGGAGGGGCAGGAGGATCACCAAACGGTGGTGGAGATGGAGAGGCTGAAAGACCAACAAAAAAGGCTTCTGGAAGAGGTGGAGGACCTGGAAAATAAGTCCCGTCGGCAGAATTCGAGAATCGTTGGTTTCCCGGACGGGGCTGAGGAAGAGGATGCCACGGCGTATGTGGCAGACATGTTCCAGAAGCTGTTGGGGGATGATGTCTTCCCTCGCCCGTTGGAGGTGGACAGGGCACACAGAGCGCTGGCGAGGCAGCCACAAGCGAGGGGCCCCACCCGAGCGATGGTGGTCAGGTTCCACAGGTTCCTGGACAAGGAGCGGGTGCTACAGTGGGCCAAGCGCAAGCGGAGCTGCCATTGGAACAATGGTGTCTTGCGCATCTACCAGGACCTGAGCGTGGAGGTGGCCAGGAGGAGGGCAGGCTACAGGCAAGTCAAAGAAATTCTGTTTAAGGTGAAGTTTGGGCTGCTGCACCCAACGCGTCTTTGGGTCACGCACGAGGGACGGCACCATTACTTTGAGGAGCCCGAGGACGTGATGAACTTCGCCAAGAGGGGCTGGTGCCGAACTGAGGACTTTTTGGACTTAAGTTATAAAGTTACTAAGCGATGTTTACATGTTTTTGTGGGTTTTTTTCTCTTCTGTACTCGAGTTTTCACTGGAAAAAGAGGGTAGTTAAAGTATTTGGTGCTGGGGGATTTGTGTGTTCTGATCGGGGTGGTTCGAAGTGCCTATTATTTATTTTGTTTTATTCGAGTTGCACTAGCGTCGGGGTTTTCTTTGTTCCTTGGGTTTTTTCTTCTTCAGAGCATTTGTTCGAGGATGGCTGGTTTGGGGAAGTGGTGTTGATGGGGGGGGGGGGGGGGGGGGGGGGGGGGATGGGTCAGAGGGAACAATAGGTGGGAGACTTGTTGGCGCCGGAGTAGAGAGTCACCAGGCTAGCTGGGTGAGCTGGTCTACGGAAGCCAGGTGAGGGGTGTGTATATAGCTAGTTTATGGCAGGGGTTAGGTTACAGGGTGTTGTTGCTAAAGGGGGGGGGGGGAAAGAGTTGATCTGCTGACGAGGGAGGGATTTGTGTTTGGTAACATGGACGAGGTCGGAGGTGGGGGCTGCCAGGAGACGGGCCAGGGGAAACGTGACAGAGGCTAGGGGCGGCACCAAGAAAGGAGATGGCTGATCGGCATTGGGGGGGGGGGCACGGTGCCCCTCAACCAGGCTGATCACTGGAACGTTAGAGGGTTAAACGGGCCGGTAAAAAGGGCACGCGTGTTCACGCATCTGAGGGCGCTGAATGCGGACGTAATAATGCTTCAGGAGACTCATCTGAAGGTAGCTGACCAGGTCAGATTAAGGGCTGGATTAGCCAGGTCTTCCATTCGGAGCTGGACACTAAAACCAGGGGGTCACTATTTTGGTTAACAAACGGGTGCAATTCGAGGTGGGTAGTACAATCTCGGATGGGGGAAGGCAGATTTGTCATGGCGAGAGGTAAGCGCGAGGGGATGAGGGTAGTTTTGGTCAATGTATAAGCCCCAAATTCGGATGATGTGGATTTTATTGAGAGACTGCTGTGGAAGATAACTGACCTGGACTCGCACTGGCTGATTATGGGAGGTGATTTTAACTCAGTCCTTGACCCCGGCCTAGACCGGTCATCTTCAAAAACTGGTAAGGGGCAGGCAATGGCAAAAGAACTGAGGGGGTTTATTGAGCAAATGGGTGGGGGGGGGGGGGGGGGGTGCTGAGCCATGGAGGGCTAGTCGGCCGACGGGGAAGGAGTTTTCATTCTATTCACATGTTCATAAGGTGTATTCCCAAATTGATTTTTTCATCATGAGCAGGGATTTGCTGGCGGGGGTGACAGACGTAGAATATTAGTGATCGCTATTTCGGACCATGCTTCACACTGGGTTGATCTGCAGGACTGCAAGGAAAATTTTCAGCGCCCTCAATGGAGGCTAGAGGTCGTATTGT
Source organism: Scyliorhinus torazame (assembly GCF_047496885.1). NCBI lineage: Eukaryota > Metazoa > Chordata > Chondrichthyes > Carcharhiniformes > Scyliorhinidae > Scyliorhinus > Scyliorhinus torazame. Next base: position 173,316,824 of record NC_092707.1, on the reverse strand, counting down.
TAGCGGATGAGGCGGTGTGTGAGAGGGGGAGGAAATGTATGCAAAACTACCTGCAGGTCAATGACATAGAGGAAGTCTCAGCTGTGGTGCTCTGGGAGGTGCTGAAGGCACTGGTGAGAGGGGAGCTGATCTCGATTCGAGCACATAGGGACAGGACGGACAGGGCAGAAACGGACCGACTGGTAAACGAGATCTTACAGGTAGACAGGAGATATGCGGAGACCCCGAGGGCAGAGCTATTAAGGGAACAACGAAGGCTACAGGCTGAGTTTGGGGTGTTGTCCACAGGTAAGGCTGTGGAGCAGCTCAGGAAGCCGAGGGGTGCGATCTATGAGCACGGAGAGAAAGCCAGTAAAATGCTGGCACAGCAACTGAGGAAGAAGGAGGCGGCCAGGGAAATAGGGAAGGTAGTCGACGGGGGGGGGGGAAGAGAACCTGGTAGGAGATCCGGCAGGGCTGAACAAGGTGTTCAGGGACTTCTATAGTAAGCTTTACACCTCGGAACCCCCGGAGGGGCCGGAGGGGATGAGGCACTTTCTGGATGGACTGACCTTCCCAAAAGTGGGTAGGGGGTTGGTGGACGGGCTGGGGGCCCCGATTAAGACCGAAGAAATATTGGGGGGCTTGAGGGCCATGCAATCGGGTATTGCCCCGGGGCCGGATAGGTATCCGGTGGAGTTTTATAAAAAGTTCTCTAAGATAGTGGGGCCGGTGCTTGTTAGGGTTTTTAACAAGGCAAGAGACAGAGGGGTTTTACCATCGACGATGTCACAGGCCACCATCTCCCTGATATTGAAACGGGACAAAGACCCGGAGGCATGTGGGTCCTATAGGCCGATCTCTCTGCTCAATGTAGATGCTAAAATACTGGCCAAGTTCTTGGCGGCTAGGATTGAGGACTGTGTGCCGGACGTTATTATGGAAGATCAAACCGGGTTCGTCAAGGGCAGGAAGTTGGTGGCGAACCCAAGAAGGCTGCAAAATGTGATCATGATGCCCCCGGAGAGTAGGGAGGCAGAGGTAGTTGTGGCAATGGATGCCGAGAAGGCTTTCGACTGGGTTGAATGGGACTATTTATGGGAGGTGCTGGGACGATTTGGGTTCGGGGAGGGCTTTAGCAACTGGGTTAGACTGCTGTACCAGGCTCCGGAGGCTAGTGTTCGGACAAATAGGACGACGTCGGACTATTTTAGACTGTACCGAGGGACGAGGTAGGGGTGCCCCCTCTCCCCACTGCTGCTTGCGCTAGCATTAGAGCCGCTGGCAATTGCCCTGAGAGCTTCTAGTGGTTGGAAGGGGCACAAGCGGGGAGAGTGCAGACGGTTAAAATGACGATCCACCCGAGATTCCTGTTCGTATTCCAGTGTCTCCCCATTTTCATTCCGCGGAGTTTTTTCAAGAAGGTCGGTAAAATGATTATGGGATTTGTGTGGGCGGGAAAGTCCCCGCGGGTGAGGAGATTGATACTCGAGAGGAAACGAGGGGAAGGGGGACTGGCGCTGCCAAACTTTAATAATTTTACTGGGCGGCCAACATAGCTACGATAAGGAAGTGGATGGTGGGTGCGGGGTCGGTTTGGGGGTGGATGGAGGCGGCTTGGTGCAGCGGCACCAGTTTGGCAGCCCTGGTTACAGTGCCCCTGCCGCTCCCGCCAGCACAATACTCCACCAGCCCTATAGTGGTGGCGACCTTGCGGATCTGGGGCCAATGGAGAAGGCATGTGTGGGAAGTGAGAGCATCAGTTTGGTCCCCAATTTGCGGCAATCACCGGTTTGCCCCGGGGAATATGGACGGTGGGTTCCGAGCATGGCTGAGGGCTGGGATTGAGAGGATGGGGGATCTGTTCTTGGAAGGGAGCTTCCCGAGAATGAGGGCGCTAGAGGAGAAATTTGGGCTGGCGAGAGGGAATGACTTTAGGTACTTGCAGGTGCGGGACTGTCTACGCAGACAGATTCCATCCTTCCCACACCTGCCACTTAGGGGGATCCAGGACAGGGTAGTGTCCAGTGGATGGGTGGGGGAGGGGAGGGTCTCAGATATATACAAAGAACTTATGGGGGCAGAGGAGTCGCAGACCGAGGAGCTAAAGCTTAAGTGGGAAGAGGAGCTCGGAGGTGAGATAGAAGAGGGCTTATGGGCGGAGGAGTTGAGCAGGGTAAACGCGACCGCAACATGCACTAGGCTCAGCCTGATTCAATTTAAGGTCATCCACCAGGCCCACATGTGGCCCGGGTGAGTAAATTCTTTGGATTAGAGGACAGGTGCGCCAGATGTACGGGAGGACCAGCAAACCATGTCCACATGTTCTGGGCATGTCCAAAACTCATGGGGTACTGGCAGGGATTCGCGGACGTTATGTCCCGGGTACTGAAAACAAGGGTGGTGATGAGTCCAGAGGTGGCAATTTTTGGGGTTTCGGAGGACCCGGGAGTCCAGGAGGAGAGAGAGGCTGACATTTTGGCCTTTGCTTCCGATAGCCCGGCGACAAATTCTGCTGGCATGGAGGGACTCAAAGCCCCCGAAGTCGGAGGCCAGGCTATCGGATATGGCGAGCTTTCTCGGTCTGTAGAAAATTAAGTTCGCTCTGGGAGGGTCACTGTCAAGGTTCGCCCGGAGGTGGCAACCATTTATCGACTTCTTCGCGGGAAATTAGTCGTCAGCAGGGGGGGGGTTAGGGCAACGTAGATTAGGGGGGCAGTTAGGCGAGTCCTTGTAGGAGGGAGCTGGTTTTTGCACTATGTTGATTGTTCTTTGCACACTGTTTTGCATTGTTGTTTACTATGCCAAAATGCCTCAATAATATTGTTTATCATAAAAAATAAAGATATCTCACAATAACCTCACCGCTAAATGAAATGCAAGACAAAAGAACTGATAATAAATCAGGAAAATTAGTTAAATAATAGAAAATAGGGGATATTATCTTACTGCATAGCAGTGACCTATGGAAAAGTCTTTGGCACTTTTCTAGGACCTACATTTATAAAACCACCATCTGGGTCTAATCCAAATAATGACAAGTCATGCAGTAAATTTCAATATTCACAAGCAAATGGCATCATTCAAAGGGCTCATGAAGCCAGTAACTGTACACCAGAATCACAAATGGAATTTGCTATGAAGTGCAAGGTAGGCTTTCCAGATGACTCAGTGGGAAACAGATCTTGGGTGATATGATGTAAAGCTATATGGTTCCATCCTTAACGGACTATGCAGTATTCAGAAAAGGGTGGCTATCAAGCACACCTGGTCTTGCTATCCAAGGCCTGTGGGCTTTTGAGGGTGATGGTGCGGAGAGGGTGTCTGAAATCAGCAAGGTCCTATATTTGATTTTTGATTAATGACTTCAGTGATGACTGAGTGCAACATGACAAAACTGTGGTCTAAACTTGCACATGAAAAATTACTACTTGGTTAAGTTACTGGACATTTTCATAGGTTCTGAAAAAGCAAGACGGCGCCAGAGCGTGGTGACTCTCTGCGCGCTCTCTCGCACAGATTCACTTCCTATAACTGTGCTAACGTTTTAAATTTTAATTATTATTTTTTTAAATTTAGAGTATCCAATTTTTTTTTCCAATTAAGGGGCAATTTAGCGTGGCCAATCGACCTACCTTGCACATCTTTTGGGATGTGGGGTGAACCCCACGCAGACACGGGAAGAATGTGCAAACTCCACACGGACAGTGATCCAGGACCAGGATTCGAACCCAGGTCGTCAGCACCATAGGCAGCAGTGCTAACCACTGTGCCGTCCTTAAAATTTAATTCTAACACGAATACTATCTCCAACCTGTCTCATTTATGTTATGTATGTCCTATGGTTTTTTTCCCCCATGTATGGAATGATCTGTATGGACTTGACGCAGTGGCCAGAGGCTGGGAAAGACATCCCAGTGCAGGAATCCTCCTCGGGTTCCCTTAGAATAATACAGAATAATCTTTATTGTCACAAGTAGGCTTACATTAACACTGCAATGAAGTCATCACTTCTCAGCCTTTTAGCTAAGATGAGAGTGAGGTCAGGTGTAATGCCTGGATCTGGTATGTCTCTCTTGTGGGGACCATGAATTGGATTCAATTTGAATTCATTTTTGGAGCAGGCAAGGAGCTGGATTAGGGGTTTACCCCTGTCCACACTCTTGAGCTCTGGTTTTGTAACTCTGATAAAGTAATGAAAAAAATCCCACTGCAATTACGTCACTGTGAAAAGCCCCTAGTCACCACATTCCAGCACCTGTTCGGGTACATTGAGGGAGAATTCAGAATGTCCAAATTACCTAACAGCACATTTTTCTGGACTTGTGGGAGGAAACCGGAGCACCCGGAGGAAACCGCAGGCGCAGGGAGAATGTGCAGACTCCGCACCGACAGTGACCCAAGCCGGGAATCGAACCTGGGACCCTGGCGCTGTGAAACAACAGTGCTAACCACTGTGCCACCTCCTCACCCCTCAGTGTTTGCCGCCCAGTGATAGAAAAGGTTAAGTAGGGCAAGGCCGCCCACGTGTCACCACTGTATGTCGACCCTGGTGAAGGAGAACTTGGGGATGAAGATTGGGGGTGATCTAAATACGAAGAGGAACCTAGACACATGTTCATTCTGACTATCTGCACCCATCCCATTAGCGAAAGAGGGAGACTCATCTTTCCAGGTCCCTCTTCACCTCCTCCACCAGGTTGGCGAGGTTCCATTTATGGAGCTTCATCCAGGTATGGGCCACTTGTACTTCCAGGTACCTGAATTTGGTTCATCATATAAACCGTAATTTTTCCAGTTCCGCTCATCCCCCTCAGGGGTTCACAGGGAAGATTTCACTCTTTCCCAGGTTGTGTTTGTAACCAGAGATGGCACCGAACTTCCCAAGAAGTCCTGTTATCTTTACCAGGGGGATCAACACGGAGAGGAGGTCATCCACATACAATGGACTCTATGCTCTCTGCCCCATCTCTGAATGCCCATCCATCACTCCGCCGATCGAAGGGCGATGGCTCGTGGTTCAATTGCCAGTGCAAACATGAGCAGGAATAATGGGCACCCGTGCTTCGTTTCCCTGTGCAGTCAAAAGTATTCCAAGCTGGTGCCGTTCATCCATATATTCGCCATAGGAGCGCTGTACAGAGCTTCACGAACACGGTGAACCTTGCTCCAAACCCAAACCGTTCAAGCACTTCCATGAGGTGGCTCCATTCGACTCAGTCGAAGGCTTTCTCAGCATCCAGAGAGACGATCACCTCTGGTGCCCTCTCTCCGGATGTGCATCATTATTACAATCAGCAGGCGCCTGATGTTCGCTGTTCATCGTCTTCCCTTGACAAACCCGGTCTAGTCTTTTGCGATCACTTATGGCAGGCAGCTCTCCAGGCGCCGAGCCAGTGCTTTTGCTCAGACTTTTTCATTAGTGTTTGAGAGGGATGGTTCTGTATGATCAACACACTGTTGGGTCTTTCTCCTTTTGGGGGGTCAATGAGATCGAGGTCCATGCCAGCGTGAGCGGCAGGGCCCCCTTTGACAGCAAATCATTGAACATCTCCCGCATGTACGGGGTCAGTGCTGCTGCAAATGTTCTGTAAATGTCTATTGTGAACCCATCCTGTCCCAACACTTTTCCTGACGGCATGGAATTAATACTTTCCACGATTTCGCCTAGCTCTAGCGGTGCTTCCAGCCCTCGTTTCCTGTCCTCCCCTGACACCAGGATATCCAGTCTGTCGAGGAACTGTTCCATCACTGAGTTTCCCTCCAGGGATTTGGAGGTGTATAGCTCTCGGTAAAAGTTTGCAAAGGCCTTGTTAACCTTGTTTGGATCGGCTACGATACTACCATTTCTGTCCCCAACTTGCACTCTCTCTTTTGTGGCTGCTTGCTTTCTTAGCTGATGTGTCAGCATGCGGCTGGCCTTGTCACCATGTTCGTAGAAGGCCCCGCATGCCTGGTGGACTCTTCCTTGTGGAGAGCAGATCAAATTCCATCTGCAGCTTTTTCCTCTCTACCAGCAGTTCCACGGCTGGGGTCATTGAGCACCGCCACTATGGAGTTGATCAGCCACTGCTTGGCCGCCCTTTCTTTCCTGTCCCTAAGGGCTCACTAAGCAATGATTTTGCCCCTGATCACCGCCTTCAGTGTTTCCTAGCACATGGAGGGAGAGAGCTCCCCGTTCTGGTTGCTGGTTACGTAACCATTGTTGACTTGGCATATCTTTGCACAGAACTCCTGTGGTACAGAATTGCACAGATAAGCCGGTTGCCTAGGTCCAGGATTTCAGCCATCGCTTTCTTGACTAATTCTGTGTTATCCCAGTTGGGGTCGTATATATTTCCCAAGACTACCAGGCCCCTTCCAGGGTCCAGCTGACCATAACATATCATCCTGCCTGCCCGCCCGCCCCCCCCCCCCCCCCCCCCTCCCTCTCTCTCTCTCTCTCTCTCTCTCTCTCACACACAAAGTGTCTCTCCTGTAGGAAGGCTACATCCACCCTCACTCTCTCGAGATGTGCAAAGACTCTGGATATTTTCACCAGCCCATTGAGGCCCCTCATGTTCCATATTACTACCTGAATTTTGGGGGGTGGGGTGGGAGAGAGAGAGAGAGGAGAGAGAGAGAGAGAGAGAGATGCCCTTCCCCCTCCTGTGGGGTCACCAATGCTATCCCGTGGGTCTGGCTGAAATGTAAAGCACATAAAATAGCATAAACTGGAAGTTTTACAATATTTCTGCCAGGAAACACCTAAAAATAGCACTTAAGGGCTCAGCTAGTCATGTAGAAATTCATCAGTTAGGAGTGCAGCATTAGGCATGTTTCTCATTTTGATAAATCCAGTTGTTGATTAGCCTTGCATTTGTCTGAAGAAAATATTTTCACATTAACAACATTTATAGTCATGAACTTAGAAAGTTTTCTGATCTCTGCATGGAATTTAAAAGTTATTGATCTAGGTTCACAATGTACAAATGTCAGTGGTTAAAGAGGGCTGAAAGGAATAAAGTTGGCTTTTTTTTAAAAACCTGTGAAAATTCAAAATGAGTTAAACAAGATAATCCTCCTCCTGAGATTATCACAGTGGAAACCAGTCTTCAGACAATTTGATTCACTCTGAAGGCAAAGCCTGAGCTCTGACAAGGTTACTGCCGAGGTACTGAAGGCCTGTGCTCCAGAACGAGCCATGCTCCTTGCCAAGCTGTTCCAGTACTGCAACAGCACTGCCATCTACCTGACAATGTAGAACATTTCCCAAATATGTCCTCCCCACACAAAGCAGGATAAAACTGGCCCAAATAATTAGTACCCTAATTAGTATTAGTACCTGTAAAACATGGCCATAACAATGGAAGCGGTCATTCGCAATGCAATTAAACAGCACTTACACAGCAACAATCTGTGCACTGATGCTCAATTTAGGTTCCACCAAGACCACTCAGCTTGACCTCAATCACAGTCTTGGTCCAAACATGGGGAAAAAAGGTTTAATTCCAAAGGCAAGGTGAGAATGACTGCAATATTTGAAGAAGTGTGGTTTCTATAAGCCCTAGCAAAACTGAATTCATGGGAATTGGTGGTATACTCATGCCCAGCACAAAGGAAGATGGTTGTTGGGGACCAATCACCTCAGTTTAGGGGTTCCTCGGCTTAGAACCCAATTACCTTCAGCTGCTTTGATGATGACCTTTCCTCCAACATAAGGTCTGCTGACAATTGAATAGGTGTCCAAGGTGCAGAACAATTCGCAACTTCCCAGTGACTGACCAGAAAATGAACTGGCCCAGCCATATAAATATTGTGGCGAAAACAGGTCAGAGGCTGTGAATTCTGTAGTGGGTAACACACCTCCTGACTCCCAAAGCCTCTAAATTATCTACAAGACACATCTGAGGAATACTCCACTTGCCTCAAGAGTGTTGCGCCAACAACACCCAAGAAGCTCATCACAACCCGGGACAAAGCAGCTTGTATAATTGGCACCTCATCCACCACCTTACACATCAATTCCCTCCACCACCAACATAGTGGCAGGTTGTGTATCATCCACAATACGCACTGCAACAACTCGCTTAGATTTCTTCAACAGCACATTGAAACCTGACAGCTTTAACATCTAGAAGTACAGACAAATGGGACAACCTGCAAATTTTTGCACAAGTCTCGTACCATCTTGTCTTGGGACTGTATTGCCAGTCCTCCACTGGTGCTTCTTCAAAACACTGGAATTTCCTCCCTAGCAACACTGTGGTCTCCAAAATCACATGGACTGAAAAGATTCAAGAAGGTGGCTAACCACCATCTTCTCATGGTCAATAAGTGATGGACAATAAAAATGTTAGCTGGGTCAGTAACCTTTTGAGAACAAGTTGAATTTAAAAAGAATACAAAACTTGACTGTTAAAACACTGGGCTGGATTCTCCCAAAATGGGACTATGCCCCCATGCCGGCGTAACAAAGCTGGAGTTTTACTTTAGAGATTCCTGGGGAAAAGTACAGCTAATTCAATGCCCAGCAGGGGGCGAGAAGGGACCCAAAGTAATTCACGCAGCTCTAGCTGCGCATGTGCGCCCCCGCGCTTCGGAGTCCGCATATGCGCACGGCGGAGGCCTCCAGCGGTCGCACCAAGCTCCATGGCGGACACGGACCGCGGAGGCAAACTGAAAAATTAGATCCACCCGATCGGACGCCTGTCTGAGCATGTGACCGCGTGGGTCTAACCCCCCCCCCCCCCCCCCCCCCCCCCCGCCCGGTGTCCAATCCCCCCACGCCCCACCAGCGCCCCACCCTGACCGGCAATGCCAGATTAGTTCCAAGCTGTGGGGACTCGGCCGGTCGAGAGCGGAGGATCGCTGGACTGACCTCGGCCAATGGGCCCCCAGCCGCGTGGTGTACTCCGTGATCACGCCGATTCTTGGATCCCGGAGAATCACCGGGCCAGGGCCGGGCGCTGTTCCGCAGTGAAATTGGATTCTCCGCCCCTGCGCCAAATGCAATTTTGGCGAGGGGCTGCAGAGAATCCAGTCCACAACCTCTCATTTGTACAATCTCTGATAGAAAGCATGTGTGTGCACACATTGGGACTGGGCGAGTCAGTAGTCTGAAATCATCCTTCTTGCACTTCATGTGTTCAAATATTTAAGTCTTAAACAAGAAGAATACCTAGGTGCTGGATAGGTTTCAGCGGAACCATACCCAGCTTGCACCCATACTTTGAGGAAGGGAGGAAAGAATGAATGAACGGGAAAAAAAAGTTATGCCTTCAATTTAATTTTTTTTAACATTTTACTATAACTGCAGCCCTCATCATGGCTTTATAATGCTCATTAGTACAGCAGCATGCTGCGTCAATGGGTCTCCACATATGGCAGGTTGCCTCAAAGTAAGTGAACTGGAAGTCTAAAGAATCAGGCAACAGAATTACAGTAATTACAAGATCAAGTCACACGGCAGTACTGGTTGCAATAACATAATTCATGTTGCAAAAGAAGATGGCAAATATTTTTCTCCACCCTTTGGATAGCCACGGTGGAATAGGCCACGCAAGAAATTGAAAACATTAGCTGGCTAATAGAAATAACAATATATCTAATGAAACCTTCTCGTGCGCAAGGATGAGCCTGATACAGGTCACGGTGGTACACAGGGTACATATGACTCAGGCAAGAATGAGTGGTTCTTCCAGGGAGTGGCGGACGAGTGTGAGAAGTGTGGGTGGGGACCAACAACTCACATGCATATGCTCTGGGACTGCAACACGTTGGGAGAGATTCTGGGTGGGAGCATTCGCGGCGTTAATAAGGATAGTGGGGGAGGAGGTTGGGCTGGACCCTTTGGTGGCGATATTTGAGATCTTGGAGAAAACGGAGCTGGAGGTGTGGAGGGGGGGGGGGGGGGGGGGGTGGGTAGCGTTGTGGCCTTTGCCTCTCTGATTGCCCGGCTGTTGGGGAGGTTGCTCACCAAATTGTTAATGTTTTGTAACCTTTTGTATAAGTTTGGAATAAAAACAAAAGTTGCCATTTTGGTGATACACAGTAAAAGCAAAATCCTCATCTGTGTATATGACAGTTGTTCTAAATTTTCCTTTCAAGTTTCTTTGCTGGAATATGGTTTTATCAACAAATGAAAACGATCTCACTGAAAATTCGTCAGTGTGGAACCGATTTCTGGACCTCCTGCCATCCTCTGCAAACTAGATACAGGAATATTTCCTACGATAAAAATTAGGTAATTTGTTATTTGAAAATGCACACCTTATACAAGCTGCAAATGTTACTGCAGCTTGCTCATCCAAGGACTTAATTCTAACTTTGCTTCAGCAAAGTTGTTAGTTTTCTGGAAAGGAGATACCATTGTTTAATATACAGTATGCCCTGATCTGAGCATATTACAGAAAACAGCTTCCACTCAAGATTAGAAATGTAATCAAATACATTTAATTTATTTTATGGGGTGTTATATTTCCAAGTAGCTAAATGATGATTCACCATTTGTACTGAACATTCAAACAGTTCACATAACCATCAGAGACACAGAAACATGTGACTAAGCAGCAATGCAGATAATAAGGCCATTTTAAAAAAAATCAAGTGCAGGGATTCATTTCTAGAGGGACAGTTTCGAAAAGCAAACAAAGCTGTGACATTTATAGGGAACCTTGATTAGACCACACTGTGCAGACTTTTGATCTCCATATTGTCATGCGAGAGTCCCTTTAAGAAAAGTATGTTTTATCAAATGGCTGCAGTGATGTCATTGTGTGGGTGGAGCTGGAATGTGATTCTGTCTTACTTTTGTCTTGAGATGGAAGCTGCTTTGTGTGTTATGTTCATTTTAGGCAGTTGGGCGCTGCATTCAAGCAAGACGGTGTATTGATCCCTCTCTCTCTGCAATCTAAAGAATGTCTTCAGCTCACTTGATAATTTAAAAGTGATACCTGCTTTCTGTATAGCATTCAAACCGGCTGTCTTTGTTAAAAAGGATATTTGACTTATGGATGTTGCTAAGAAAGTTATTAAGGGTTACCTATAGAGTATTGTATCTGTGGAGATTATCAGTGTTGGTAGTTGATAAGATGTTTACTGTGTGTTTATAAAATGTTAACTGGAATCATAGAATAAACATTGTTTTTGTTTAAAAATACTTTAGATCTCTGTTGCATCACACCTGTAAAGTGGGCCCTTGTGCTCCCCATAACCAAAATTTATTAAAAGTTGTGGGTCAGGTGAACTCCATGATATACTTTGTTGTTCTCTAAACCCTGGCCCATAATAATATTATAAAGAGGGGAATGGAAAAGGTGGAAACAAAGATTTACTAAAATACCAGAATGGAGATTATACCAATCAAGAAAAATTAGACTGGCCTTCAAGATTATGAAAGGATTTGATAGAGTAGACTTAGAAAGATGTTCCCACATGCAAGAGACACTAGATTAGGGGCCATTAATATAAGATAGTCACTAAAATGATAAATTGAGAGAAAACTTATTTTGTCCTGGCGATCAGGTTGAAACTTGGAAACTGGTAAAGAAATCAAGAAACAGAATTGTTACCAGAATTGTATCAGCTCAGCCCCATGGGCTTTATTTTGGGACCACTACCATTTGAAATTTACATCAGCAATGTTGGAGTCAGAAGCTCAAAGCACAAATTTGAGGAAATACCAAACTAAGAGAGGTAGCTTAATCTGAAGAGACAGCTTTATTTTTAAATCATTTGTTTTTGATTTAAAGTACCCAATTCATTTTTTCCCCCATTTAAGGGGCAAATTAGCAGACCAATCCACCTACCCTGCACATTTTGGGGTGTGGGGGAGACCCATGCAGACATGGGGAAAATGTGCAAACTCCACACAAAATGAAAAAAGCAGCTTTATAAGGGCAAAATATTAAAGTGGTAGGTCAATTAATACAATCATTATTGGCGAGTGCTGAGTATTGCACATAAGAAAACAGGGTTAATACAAGCACTTTATGAATAGTGCCAAAATTGTTAAGGAGGAGTTTGGGTGGAGGATGGATGGAGGAGTTTGAGCAAGCTTGATGCTCAACGTGTCAAATCAATTAACAGCAACCACAAAGAAAGTTCTGCAGTATATGGCCAAGCCTGAATACTAATTGTGGGAAACAATGTTCATACTGTAAAATCAACAGGTCAAATTGAACTTCAAATGGCTTATTCAGTTCTGGTAAAGACTGATCCTTAGAAATTCAGAATGTTTTTCACATAAGAGTGATCAATGCATGGAGTCAACTTCTAGGTCATGCAGTGGAGGTGAAACCCTTGGGATACTTCAAGAAGCAATTAGATGCCACGATAATGCAGGTCTATCTGAAGTGGTGGGCCAAAATAAGTTGACCTTGGGAACAACATTCTATTTCTTCCTACCTTTATTATTCACAAACATGGTTCATTCTCCACTCTAAATTTAATTTAAATTAAACCCAAGTACTGATTTCCTGTTTTCCATGCTGTTACATTAGCAATCTATCCACTTTTTTTTTGAATGGTTCAATAGCATATGCATTGACTGCAATGACTGGCCATCAACAGCAAATGTTAATACCACTCTGCACAATAGTTGCTCCAAGTCACATTTCCACCTCCTCAATTCTCAACCCCTAAACGGAGTAGATTTAATGCATCCATTTAAAATCTAGATATTCCTATCCTACTGCTCGTTTCAGAATCAAAGCCCATGTTGTCAGGACAAAAAGTAGTAATACTGTCTGCAATACTCCATAAACTGGTTAGCTCTCTTGACCTTATTCACCATAACATTCTATTTTCCTTATAAATTATCATATTCAATGCTTTCAACATTTAATTAATTGCACCAAAAGATTTCCCAGCTGCAGTTTGATGATATACCTTCAGTGTGCAGATGGTTGATATTTCTTGTACATATCCGTAGTATCCAAATATTTACATGATTGAACAGAGATTATAAATTAAGTTTTCCCATATTATTCAATGTTAAACAGGTAATGATTTCATTTTTAACACTGATGTTCCCACTTGCTAATTCTCCCTAGGTGTAAATCGCCTTGGATGATGTAATTTTCCTAAACAATGCTTTTCCATGAGAATAGACAACCAAAGCATAATACCCATAAATATAGATTAGGCCATTCCATAACCATTGCTAATTATTACAATCCCATTTCCAATAATTGAGATTTGATCCATCATTGTTGTGGCATGGGGAAATGTTGGATTTACTCAACAGCATTCCACAAGAGCAATGCATTAAATGATCAGATATGGGAAAGTTAGACAGTAATCAGAGGGAGAAAGAAAGAGAAGAATACACGGCTAGGGTGAAATCGAGTACGGTGAAGGGAAGGCTAGTGTGCAGCATAAACATTGGCATAGAACAGTTAGGTCTGATAATCCATTTCCATGTTGTAAAATTTCATATACCACATTCCAACTGTCATGGAAGTCTCCCTTTAAGAAATGTTTGTGTCTTATCACGTGGCTTCAGTGATGTCATTGTGCGGGTGGAGCTGGGCTGTGGTTCTGCGAGTTTTTACTTTCTCTTCGAGTTTGGACTGGTTTGAACTGCACAGGTGAAAGAAGTGTTTTTCTCTATCTTCATTTTAAAAGCTGTTTCCAGACTGATTACTTAAAAGAGATACTTGCTTTCAGGAAGGAATTCAAACCTGCTGTTTGAAAAGGGAAACATCAATAACAAATCTTACACCAATGAGAATGCGGTGTGCTGGGCCACGCTTTTGAAAAGGGGTTTCTGGTTTTACTTGGACTTTTGGTATTGAATTGGAACAGTTAAAGGGAAATTCATTAATTGTTATACATAGATTACTGTAGCTGTGTGGGGTATTTCTGTTTGTAATTGACAAAACTTCTTGCTGAGTGCGTTTATATAAATGTTAACTAAGTTCTCAGAATAAAGCTTGTTTGTTTTTTTGATTAAAAGCACCTGAGAAGTCCGTTGAATAACACCTGAAAGGCAGGCTCTTGTGCTCATCTTAGCCAAATTCAACAAACAGTTATAGGTCAGGTGAACTCCATAATATTTTTTAAACATTGGCCCATTACACAACTATGTTGATACTTTTTGAAAGTCGTTGCTCTAATAAAGAATCTGAGCATCTTTTGTGCACGTTGACTCACACTACGTTACAACTTGTACAAGAGCATAATCTGCAAGTGGAAGCAATCGTACCACCCGACTAGCATGTTTATGTCTTTTAGGGGCAGCACGGTGGCACAGTGGGTTAGCCCTGCTGCCTCACGGCGCCGAGGTCCCAGGTTTGATCCCGGCTCTGAGTCACTGTCCGTGTGGAGTTTCCACATTCGCCGTGTGTTTGCGTGGGTTTCGCCCCCACAACCCAAAGATGTGCAGGCTGGGTGGATTGGCCACACTAAATTGCCCCTTAATTGTAAAAAATGAATTGGGTACTCTAAATTTTTTTTAAAATATTTATGTCTTTTAGAAGTGTACTTTTTCAACCTGCACAAGGTGCACTGAGCAAACACTTGGTCAGACAGACTGTCACGCGGCTGTATTCCAAGCAAGGTGAATACACAATCATATTAGTTCAAGAGTTGGATTAGTGCAACTAATCCCTTCATAAACTTCACCAGTGCCCGTAGTTTGGGTATATTTACACCTAGGTGCAGACAAGTTTAAATTTAATTGCCAAAATGAAGAGGTACCCCTAACTCTGTTTCACCCACAATAATTGGACAGTAACAAAGCCTTCTTGCAGCAGGGACAGTTTCTGATGCATGATCCAGAAGCTAACTTGGGTCACCAAGCTGTATGTTGCACTTCACAGGTTCTGGTTTGTTACAGGTGGGTCAGTCAACCGCATTGACATAAAAACCATAACTTCTGAGACTTCCGGTTGCGGCTATGCGGAGCTAAGTCGCACATTCGGCGGCTCCCGCAAAAACGGACTTTTGGGCTCTTTTCAGGGCCCCCAAGGGCACTTTTTCGACGTTTCCCAGTGTGGGAAGGAGATTACAACAATTCCCCGATAGTATATGGCTTTTACCAGGAGCGGGGCGACTAAAATGGTGGTGGTGGACCCGAAGAAGGTGCGAGGGAAGAAGAACAAAATGGCGGCGGGCGGAGATCAGGCAGCGTGGATGCAGTGGGCACAGGAACAGGAGGGTATCCAGCGCTGCTTCAGAGAGATTAAAGCGGACCTGCTTGAGCCGACGAAGGCTTCTATTGATAAGCTGCTGGAGGCACAGACGGCCCAGGGGGTGGCGATCTGCGAGGCCCGACAAAAGATCTCCGACAACGAGGACGAGATCTTAGGCCTGGCGGTAAAGGTGGAGGCGCACAAGGCACTCCACAAGAAATGGCAGGAGCGGTTCGAGGAGATGGAGAATCGGTCGAGGCGGAAGAATCTGTGGATTCTGGGCCTCCCGGAGTGGCTGGAGGGGCCGGACGTGGGGGCCTATGTGGTCACCATGTTGAACGCGCTGATGGGAGCGGGGTCCTTTCAGGGGCCCCTGGAACTGGAAGGGGCCCATAGAGTGCTGGCGAGGAGGCCCAAGGCTAATGAACCTCCACGGGCAGTGCTGGTGCGGTTTCATCGGTTCGCTGATCGGGAGTGTGTGCTCAGGTGGGCCAAGAAGGAGAGGAGCAGCAGGTGGGAGAACTTGGAGGTTTGAATATACCAGGACAGAGTGCGGAGGTGGCGAAGAGGGGGGCCGGTACAATCGAGCGAAGGCGGTGCTGAAGTTTGGCATGTTGCAGCCGGCGCGACTGTGGGTTACCTACAAGGACCGGCACCATTATCTTGAGTCTCCGGAGAAGGCATGGGCCTTTGTTCAGGCCGAGAAGTTGGACACAGATTGAGGGTCGGGATGGGAGTTTGGGGATTGCGGTTGATATGTTGTTACTTTTGGAGGGGGGGTCCTTAGCTCTTGGTTTCTTTTTTTCTTTTGTGTTTTTCTCTTTCTGGTCGGTGAGGGTGGTTAGGGCGGGTTGGGCACTGTTTGGGTTGGGTTGGTCGGGGGGGCTCCTGGAGGGGAGTAAACAAAGGGAACAGGGGTGGATGGCAGGCGGTGAGATGGGGCCGCGCGGAGGAGGGGGAGGCCCGAGTCGGGGGTGAAGGGACTGGGCCTGTAAAAGGAGCTGCGGCAGAGGTGGCGGGGCATATGGAAAGCGCGGGCTTTTTCCCATGCTGAAGACTTGAGGGGGCGGGGCAGCGAGGGTTGTTTCCCGCGCTTAGGGTGGAAGGGGGAGGGGGAGAGCCTGTGGCTGGAGAACGGAAGAGGGAGGGTGTGTCACACAATGGGAGGAGTCGAAGGAGAGGCGGGAGTGGTCGGGGACAGCAGGAGTCAGCTGACTTGCGGAAGTGCAAAGGGGGGGGGTGGAGATCGAGTTGTTGCTGCTATGGTCAAGGGGGAGCTGGAGTGAGTTGGGGGGGGGGGGTCGAGACAGGGGTCTGCTGCCGTGGGGAACGGGCCGGGCGTGGAGTGCGTGAGCGTGGCTGGCCGAGGAGGGGTTATGGCTAGTCGGCGGGGGAGGGGGGCGGGTAGCCCCTTGATCCGGCTGATAATCTGGAATGTAAGGGGACTGAATGGGCCGGTCAAGCAGGCCCGAGTGTTCGCGCACCTGAAGGGGGATGTGGTTATGCTCCAGGAGACACATCTGAAGGTGGCAGACCAGGTAAGATTGAGGAAAGGATGGGTAGGTCAGGTGTTTCATTCGGGGCTGGATGCCAAAAATCGAGGGGTGGCGATCTTGGTGGGAAAGAAGGTGTCATTCGAGGCGTCGAGCATTAACGTAATGCTAAGTGGTAAGCTGCAGGGAGAGAGGGTGGTACTGGTTAATGTGTATGCCCCGAATTGGGATGATGCGGGTTTTATGCGGCGCATGCTGGGTCGGATCCCAGACTTGGAAGTGGGGCGCCTGATAATGGGGGGAGACTTTAACACGGTGCTGGATCCAGCACTGGATCACTCCAGGTCTAGGACGGGTAGGAAGCCGGCGGCTAGAGTGCTGAGGGGGTTCATAGACCAGATGGGAGGGGTGGACCCTTGGAGATTTGCACGGCCGGGGGCTAGGGAATTTTCATTCTTCTCACATGTCCATAAGGCTTATTCCCGAATCGACTTTTTTATTTTGAGCAGGGCGCTGATCACAAGAGTAGAGGATACCGAGTACTCGGCGATAGCCATTTCGGACCACGCCCCGCATTGGGTGGACTTAGAGCTGGGGGAGGAGAGGGACCAGCGCCCATTGTGGCGCTTGGAGGTGGGGTTGTTGGCGGACGAGGAGGTGAGCGAGCGAGTCCGAGGAAGTACAGAGAGATACCTGGAGGCCAAAGATAACGGGGAGGTCCGAGTGGGGATGGTATGGGAGGCGCTGGAGGCGGTGGTTAGGGGAGAGATGATCTCCATTAGGGCCCACAAGGAAAGGAGGGAGCGGGAGAGGCTGGTGGGAGAGATGGGGAGGGTAGACAGGAGGTATGCGGAGGTGCCCGAGGAAGGATTGTCGAGGAAGAGGCACAGCCTCCAGGCCGAATTCGACCTGGTGACCACCAGGAAGGTGGAGGTGCAGTGGAGGAAGGCCCAGGGGGCAATTTAAGAGTATGGGGAAAAGGCAAGCCGGATGCTGGTGCATCAGCTTCGGAAGCGGGACGCAGCTAGGGAGATCGGGGGTGTTAAGGACAGGGGAGGGAGTGTGGTGCGGAGTGGGGTTAGCATCAATGGAGTCTTAAGGGACTCGGTCCGAGCCCCCACTGGAGGAGGGAGGGATGGGCCGCTTCCTGGACCAATTGAGGTTTCCGAAGGTGGAGGAGGGACTGGTGGAGGAGGGACTGGTGGCGGGATTGGGGGCCCCAATTGGGCTGGAGGAGCTGACCAAAGGGATAGGAAGCATGCAGGCGGAGAAGGCACCGGGGCCGGACGGTTTCCCGGTCGAATTCTGTAAAAAATATATGGACCTGTTGGGCCCGTTGCTAGTTAGGACCTTCAATGAGGCAAGGGAGGGGGGGGCTTTGCCCCCGACGATGTCCCAGGCACTGATCTCCTTGATCCTGAAGCGGGACAAGGATCCCCTGCAGTGTGGGTCTTACAGGCCGATTTCGTTGCTAAACGTAGATGCCAAGGTGCTGGCGAAGGTCTTAGCCACGGGGATTGAGGATTGTGTGCCGCAGATCATCCATGAAGACCAGACGTGGTTCGTGAAGGGGAGGCAGTTGAACGCAAATGTGGAGGCTTTTGAACGTTATCATGATGCCGGCAAGGGAGGGGGAGGCGAGATGGTGGTGGCGATGGACGCTGAGAAGGCCTTCGATAGGGTAGAGTGGGGGTACATGTGGGAGGTGCTGAAGAGGTTTGGGAGGGATGTGTCAGGTGGGTTAAGCTGTTGTATGAGGTCCCATTGGCAAGTGTGGCCACAAACAGGAGGAGGTCAGAGTACTTTCAGTTGCACCGAGGGACGAGGCAGGGGTGTCCCCTGTCCCCCCTGCTCTTCGCACTGACCCCTGGCTAAGGCATTGAGGGAGTCGGGGAACTAGAGGGGGTTGGTGCGGGGTGGGGAGGAGCATAGGGTGCCGCTCTATGCAGACGACTTGCTGCTATATGTGGCGGACCCGGTGGGTGGAATGCCGGAGGTAATGAGGATCCTTAGGGAATTCGGGGATTTCTCGGGGTACAAGCTCAACATGGGGAAGAGCGAGCTGTTCGTGATTCACCCAGGGACCAGGAGAGGGGGACTGGTGAGCTCCCATTAAAAAGGGCGGGGAGGAGTATCAGGTATTTGGGGGTCCAGGTGGCCAGGCGCTGGGGGGGCCCTGCATAGGCTTAATTTCACAAGACTGGTGGAGCAAATGGAGGAGGAGTTCAAGAGGTGGGATGCGTTGCCGCTGTCCTTGACGGGTAGGGTGCAGTCAGTCAAAATGACGATGCTCCCAAGGTTTTTGTTCCTGTTCCAGTGTTTATCCCAAAGGCCTTTTTTAGGCGGGTCAACAGGAGTATAATGGGGTTTGTGTGGGCGTGAGGGACTCAGAGGATGAGAAGGGTGTTCCTGGAGCGGAGTAGAGATAGGGGGGGGGGGGGGGGCTGGCGCTGCCCAACCTCTGTGGGTACTACTGGGCCGCCAATGCGACGATGGTGCGCAAGTGGGTGATGGAGGAGGAGGGGGCTGCATGGAAGAGGTTGGAGACGGTGTCTTGTGTGGGTACGAGTTTGGGGGCACTGGCAATGGCGCCGCTGCCGTTCCCTCCAAGGAGGTATACCACGAACCCGGTGGTGGCGGCTGCCCTCAAAATCTGGGGGCAGTGGAGGTGGCACCGGGGGGGGGCCTGGTGTGAACCCCAATACGGGGGAACCACTGGTTCGTCCCAGGGAGAACAGATGGGGTTTTTTCGGGGTGGCACAGGGCAGGGATATGAAGGTTGGGAGACCGGTTTGTGGACGGAAAGTTCGCGAGCCTGGGTGAGCTGGACGAGAAGTACGGGCTCCCCCCAGGGAACACCTTCAGGTACTTACAGGTAAGTTCGTTTGCCAGGCGGCAGGTAGTGGAATTCCCGCGGCTGCTGCCACACACAGTACAGGACAGGGTGCTCTCGGGGGTGGGGGGGGTGGAGTGGGGAAGATCTCGGAAACTTACCAGGTGATGCAGGAGGCCTCGGTGGTGGAGGTGAAAGGCAAGTGGGAGGAGGAGTTGGGAGAGGAGATTGAGGAAGGGACGTGGGCAGGTGCCCTAGGGAGGGTGAACTCTTCCTCATCGCGCGCGAGGCTCAGCCTCATACAGTTTAAGGTGCTGCGCAGGGCACACATGACCGGGACAAGGATGAGCCGGTTTTTTGGGGGTGAGGACAGATGTGTTAAGTGCTCAGGGAGCCCAGCAACTCACACCCATATGTTCTGGGCGTGCCCAGCGCTGGAGGAATTTTGGAAGGGCGTAGCGAGAACGGTGTCGAGGGTGGTAGGATCCAGGGTCAAACCGGGCTGGGGGGTCTGAGGGGGTGTATATACCTGTTGTGTTAAGTCGGGGTGTCAATGTTAATTTATTATTTATGTACAGGGGGAGGGGGGTATGGAGGGTTGCTTTTCTGGACTGTGTTTTGTACTTAACCCTGTTGGGTTCCTTTTTTAATTTTGTTATTGATATTTTATGAAAACCTTAATAAAAATTATTTGTATTAAAAAAAACATAACTTCTCAAGAAATCCATATTTTGTTTAAACATAGAAATCATGAAAAAAACTTTGCCACTCCAGCCTGAACCTAAAATCTCAACTGAATGAATTGGCTCTGTGCATGTGACCATTTTAACAAACAACCCTCAGGTGTTTAAAGTTATGTAAAATCTCACATTCTACACAGATTAATTAGAACTGACACACCTTGTTCTGAAAGTAATACCAAGGCTCCCCAGATGGTACAAAATATTGTGAAAACAAATTTGTTATTTCGAAGTTAATCAAACAGATGTCACTAAAGGAAACATTATTTTCTTTTGGGGGGGGGGGGGGGGGAAAGAGAGAATGAGAAAGGGGTATTTAAAGAAAGGGAAATTATTTTCTAAAATATTATACCCACACAGAACTAAATGCACACCAATATTTCCTTGGGTGGGGAAAATGGATGGAATTTCTGGTTTCTGGCAGCTGATTCAAGCTGGATGCTACTTTTTGGTCAAGTTCCCAATTGCGCATCAGTTCCAAATCTTAACTTAGAATTTGATCCACACTTCTATAAGCTGGTTGCTAACAACCTCGTCCAGAAGGTTGCTGACAAAGAGAGAGTAACAATGTTCTATGAATTAGATAAATATTTAGTAACTTCTTTGCTGTAGTTGGGTAGGGTTTAGTCAAATGGGAAGAACACTATTTAACTCTGAAGGCAGTCATTTTTCCACAGCAACATTTCCTTTGAAGGACAGCACACCGTTTTACAGTAATGGCTGATTTTAAAGCATGGTCCGCAGGAAAGTTATCACTGCACATTAGTTTAAAAGATATTTTGTACAAAGATGCATTAAATCCTGGGTGATCTGTCTTTTCACTGCAATGATGAAGGGCAACGACTAATTGGTTATCTTTAGAGCATGGTGCAGTGATACTATTTCAGAGCAAAGCATACAAGTTGTCAACACTGTTTCCCACATCCATAGTCCTGTCTTGGATTGAGCTTAACTTCAGAGACATATACTATCTGGGAGATAAGTCAACTACAAAATGATACTGATACAAAATGGAGCTGTTTAGCACAGGGCTAAATCGCTGGCTTTGAAAGCAGACCCAAGCAGGCCAGCAGCACGGTTCAATTCCCGTAACAGCCTCCCCGAACAGGTGCCGGAAATGTGGCGACTAGGGGCTTTTCACAGTAACTTCATTTGAAGCCTACTTGTGACAATAAGCAATTTTAATTTTTCATACTACAGGCATGGAAATTAATTTGATGGCTCCAATTTTCCACTCAACTGCAGATGCCAGGTGGTTATTCATAGCCATAATGTAAAACTAAAAGCTAAGTCACTGCACTGTTTACAAATCTATTTCAGAGATGTGTTTTTAATATCTAGGAAATGCTTCACAGATTGCTCAGCTTCCATCCACTCAAATCTGGTGAATCATGAATAAATCTGATTTCCTGTGAATAATACTACCAAAATTCTAATGGTTCTTTGCAAGAAAAGAAAAGTTGCAGCAAACACAGAAGATGCAAACAACAAAATCTTGCTATTCAATGAAAAGGTAACCCAGAAAACATTGGACTTAGCTTTGCTGTCCAAGAGGGTTATTCTTCAATAAGACTCAATAAGACGAGAGTGTATCTTGAAATGAAGTGAAATGAAATGAAATGAAAATTACTTATTGTCACAAGTAGGCTTCAAATGAAGTTTTATTGAAAGGGAGGCTAATTCAGCATAGTTAATAAAAAGCAAAAAATGATTTAAAGATCAGGGTAGGAACAGGGCTTTAGAACTTTGAACAGATAAAATATTGAGATTTCAAGGTCATGATATTAACAGCTGTTGCAACTCAGTTCCTTATTTCAGCCACCATTAAAAGATGCCAAAAAGAGCACGAGAATACTAACAGGAACAGTCATATCTAATGTTAAGAATTTCAACTCAAACTAGGATACAATTTGTACAACTAACGCTCAAGTGAAACCAAACAACTCTTTCATCGAGGTGAAATTCCAGTCCGAGTTCCTTAAGCAAAACACTTCAATTCTATAAATATACCCTTCTTAAATCTTATTTCTTATGCAGCCAGTGTCTAAGTTACCAAAAGAGATGGGTGGCACTGTAGTGCAGTGGTTAACACTGCTGCATCACTGCGCCGAGGTCCCGGGTTCGATCCCGGCCCCATGCCACCGTCTGAGTGGCGTTTGCACATCCTCCCAATGTCTGCGTGGGTCTCGCCCCACAAGCCAAAGATGTGCAGGGTAGGTGGATTGGCCACACTCAATTGCCCCTGTATTGGAAAAAAAGAGGGTACTCTAAATTTTTCTTTTTATCAAAAAAAAACAAAAAGCCCTAAAGTATTCAGCGCAGAATGCAATAAGCCTCATGAATCATGTGATGAAAATAATTTTAGTAATTTTGGAAAGAAATGGCCAGTCTATAGGAACAGAGACAGGTGACAGCCACTCAGGATTCCAAACAAAGAAAGAAACAAGAGTGTATCTTGAAATGAAGTGAAATGAAAATCAAAATCACTTATTTTCACAAGTAAGCTTCAAATGAAGTTACTGTGAAAAGCCCCGAGTCGCCACATTCCGGCGCCTGTTCGGGGAGGCTGGTATGGGAAACTTGAGTGAATCTTTAACTTGAGTTTAGCCATTGAAAAATACCCAGATTTTTGACTTTATAGACTATGAGAAGGAATTTGATAAAGTCTGTCTTCAGAAAATGGTAGAGAGCTTTAGAAATTGTCAGAAGTTACAAAAGGATAATT
Organism: Scyliorhinus torazame; assembly: GCF_047496885.1. Taxonomy (NCBI): domain Eukaryota; kingdom Metazoa; phylum Chordata; class Chondrichthyes; order Carcharhiniformes; family Scyliorhinidae; genus Scyliorhinus; species Scyliorhinus torazame. The sequence goes on along the minus strand of NC_092707.1, from coordinate 173,293,938 downwards.
CAGAAGCTATATTGGAATCAATCAGCATGTATGAATTGATAGTGACTTGTCAAACAGCTTTGCAAAAGAGGATCTTTAACAATGATGTTATGTTCCCACCCCAACCCTGTATATCGAAACAGTCTTCAGAGACATAGAAGATCTACCAGGTTGCAACATTTTGATCGCCAACAACTTGTCATACGCAGATGACACTGCACTGATTGCAGAGTCAGAAGAGGCACTAGAGGAAATATTAAACAAAGTGAAGGAGTGTGGAACACGAATGTGAAGACCACTAAGATGATGGTGATAAGCAGAAATAATGATGATTGCACCATGTTCAGCACCATTTGTAACTCCTCAGATACAGAAGCAGTCTCTGCCCAAATGCAGCAAGACTTAAACAATATTGAGGCTTGGGCTGACAGGAGAGTGGGAACATTTGGGCCACACAAGTTCCAGGCAATGACCATCCCCAAAGAGTATCTAATCATTTCCCAATGACATTCAATGGCACAACCAAGCAGAATCCCTCACAATCCATATCTTGGGGATTACCATGGACCAGAAACTGAACTGTACCAACTTGGGCCACAAGACCAGATCAGAGGCTGGGAAGTCGGTGGCAAGTAACTCACCTCTTGACTCAACAAAGCCTGCCCGCTATCAAGGCACAAGTCAGGAGAATGAAGGAATACTCTACTTGCCTGGATGGGTACAGCTCCAACTACAATCAAGAAGCTTGACACCATCCAATACAAAACAGCCCATCTGTTGTCACCCCATCCACCATTGTTTTAGATACTGAGAAATTATTTCCTCTGGTTTTGGAATTCAGAACAGGAGGGCATGATCTTAAAATCAGAGTTGATTCTTGTGGAATAGAGTTCAGAAAACATTCTTCATGAATAAAGTTAATAGAAATCTGGTGCTTGCTCCTCAAAAGGTTGTTGTTGCTGGGTTAGCTAAAATATTCAAGATTGAGATGGACATAATTTTGTTGAGTGAGGATATTAAGTAACAGAGAATAAAGACAGGTACATGGAGTTTGAATGTTGATCAGCCATGATGTAATGTTCGAGGGGCTGAATGGCTTATTTCTGTTTTCATGCTCCTGTGTCATTCACAATTTCTGGGCCAATTGTGTTTAGTGCTAACATTCACATGGCAAATAAGTCTTGGCTTATAAAATGCATCTGGGTGAACAAAATAAACATGCCCTTTCAAGTCTGACATCACCTGAGCTAGAGAAGGCAGCTAACAAGAGTCATCCAGACTTGTAACGCGAGCTCCCTTCTCTCTCCACAGATGTCAGACCTGCTCAGATTGTACTGCATTTTCTGTTTTTGTTTCAGATTCCAGCTTCCGCAGTAATTTGCTTTTTTACATTTCCTTTCTCTGAGTCACACTACGATGAACCATTAGCAGACCATTGAGAAAATAACTTAACTCTTTCAGATGCTATTTGCTTTAGTTTGAGATTAATGAAAAGTGTTATTTTCAAATTCTACTTCAATACTTAGAAAATATTGATGCTTGTACCAATGCAATAGTCAGAATGCAAGGTTGCACCTATATTCACAAGGTAGAAAATTCTCTTTCAGCCAAAATGTGAATTTGTAGGACTATGCAAAGCATTTCCACATGGGTAAAGGAGGTTTGTGGATGGTTCCTGTGAGACACTTGTGCACCTTGTAACAGCTGATGAGAAATAATGAGAGCACATTCCTAACCCAAGTTAAAATTTTCAAATCAATTTAGTGCCTCTCCTTCCTTATTAAATAGTGACCAAAACTGCATACAATATTCCAGAAGTGGTCAGATATAACTACAAAACGAAGAGATAAAACATACAGATCTGTAATTTGAATAAAACAATGGACAACAAGAAAAGGCTATCTGGCCCATAGAATTTCATCCCCCGACACATGAATGTTCTCATTTTAGCATTTATTTGTGTTCAAATGCAGAGGTCTTTGCCTCTTGATTAAAGGATAGTGTGTAGACAAGGAGAACCAAATGGACGTAAATCAGATAGGTTTGGGAGGCAAAAACTAGGAATGACTACCAAATAAAATAACTTGCCTCAAAACTGCAAAGATCATTCATGACTGAAAAGATTTCAACTTTACCTTCTCTTTCACTTTTAAAGATGAGAGCTAACCTGAATAAAAGATCACTGCAGATTTCCAGCAGTACAATAAACTAAGGATCAAACAGAATTTTCTTTGGACAGGAAGCCTATACATTTAAAGTTTCTTGCCAAGCAGCTAAATAAGGCACTACCAGCATTTTGCATGGCATAACTAACGTACAAGTTGCAATTTCTATTAGTTTTTAAATTGACGAGAGGCCAAAATGAACATATCTTCACAAAAGATATATTTCAGGCCCCTGCACCTTTTGGCACTGGATCATTAGTTTGCCATATATTTGTTGTACTAACGCTTTCTAGCTGACCCCACATGAAATAATGTAGCAGAAGAAAGCACAAATTCAATGCCATGAATTAGGAGAACACAGTGCAATTGGTTTTTAAAAAGGTAACACCTTTCATTCAAGAAAAACAACAATTGATGCTATATGTGTAAACTACTGAACACTTAATTTTTTTTTTTTCCTTCTTTTTTCCACTTACTTGTCATCTACCCTATTCAAGTTATCAACTCCTTGCTAAATTAGGACTGCACATATGACAAGCATTGCCTGTGTCTGACCCAATGGGTCCCAAGAAATCTGAAAGTATTCTACCATGAGGTGCATAACAGATGAGTCTCATCTTTCCTCATTTGATCTCCACAAGTTGCATTTCTCGATAGAATCACTGGAAAGTGGTCAGGTCTTCTTTATGCCCAGAGGTACTTGATCAATTGTATTCAACTACTTTTCCAGCACATAATGGAATAAAACTGGAATTTCCCCAATGGTATGATTCAAATTTGAAGGTGTATGCTTAAATCCATTTTCAGAACTGGAAGTTATCACCTAATTCCTTTAAAATCCTAAACTGGAAAAAGCATCTAGTTGGAGATTTGTCAATCTTTTGTGCCATTAATTTCTTAATTAGTACTATTTCACTTTCATTCATGTCACGAGTGACTGGTCCTTATTCAATATTAGTTTCCATGGGACACTGAGCTTGTTGACCTCTTCCTCTATTGTAAAATTCCTTTTTGTAGCTCTAGATGCTTTGTGACTCCTTGCTGTTCTTTGTATCTTTCCTATTCACCAGAATTCATATTTGTTTTACATTTCTGTAAGCTTTTGGGGTATTTGGGGGATTATATGGACAAGTATCTCTTAGTGCCAGTTTTGAATGTAGGCAGGTCTAACTGATGCCCTACAGTTTCTCAGCTCTCACTTATAACTCCAAGAAGGTGGCAGTGCACATCAGCAGGCATTCCTGATACCTTGTCTCAGCAAAATGAAGTAAGGATATCATTAGCTTTTTCTGGTATGGATCACCCCTCTAAGTGTATGATGTTTGGAATTATGAATGAGGCAGATGATCCTAGCAAGCGGACACTGGCTTTGAAAGCAGAACTCAGCAAGATGCGGGACATATCCAGGGCACTCTCCTGACAAAGTGGACTTGTGGCAAAAAGTTGGACCTTACCAAGCATCATTCCATAGATAATCAAATATTGTCACAAAAATACTGTTACATACAGCAGAAGCGACTGACACAACATTGTATCCAATGCTCGGCAAGATGAACAAATCTGAATAATAGTAAGCTATTACTCTAGTTTCGTTGTGTCTTAAGAATTTACCATTTGACCGGGGGGGTGGGGGGGGGGGGGGGGTGAAGAGGGCAAGTAGCACTTTTGCCTGTAGGGGTAAAAAATGTTTGAGTCCCATACAGATCTTTTTTTAATACCTCCAGCTGATCTTCTATCATTTTGCTCATTAACAGGGTTGTTTTTCTTGGAGCAGAGGAGGCTGAGGGGTGACGTAATTGAGGCCTAGACAGAGAACGGAAAGACCAATTTACTCTAGCGGGGAAATCAATTGTCAGGGGACACTGATTTAAGGTGATTGGTCAAAGGATTAGATTGGACATGAGGAATAATTTCTTCACCCAGAGAGTGCTGGGTGACTGGAATTCGCTACCTGATTTGGTGGTGGAGGCAGAAACCCTCAACTTATTTAAAAGGTAGCCATGATGTGGAGATGCCACCGTTGGACTGGGGTGGGCACAGTAAGAAGTCTACAACACCAGGTTAAAGTCCAACAGGTTTGTTTCAAATCACTAACTTTCAGAGCGCAGCTCCTTCATCAAATGAATCTGATGAAGGAGCTGTGCTCCGAAAGCTAGTGATTCGAAACAAACCTGTTGGAATTTAACCTGATGTTGTAAGGCTTCTTATTTAAAAAGGTACATGGATTTGCCCCTCTTATAACCTGCAAGGTTACAAACCAGATGCTGGAAAATGAGATTAGCATGGATGGCTGGTTAATCTTTGGCCAGTCCAGGCATGATGGGCTGAATGGTCTCTTTGTGCTGTATTTTTTCTATCGTTATAACAGATTTGCCCGGTTTACTGTGGACAGTTTGTATCTGCGCATTCAATGCAGCCTTGTCTAAAACTAGAATCTTAGTCGTTCTTTCTCATTTCTCCCTTTTAACCATCATTTTAAACATGATTATATTAGGATTGCTTTTAAATAAGTGTTCATTCACCATTATGCTCTTAACTCAATCGGACTCATTACTAAATCTAATACGCCTGCCCCCTTGTTGATTCTAGAGCATACTGCTGCAGAAAATTATCCCAAACACAAGAAATTCTCTACCTTTCTGACACATGCCATTCTGCCTACCCCATTCTCCATGAAAGTCAACATCCTCCATTACATGCTTGTCAAATCTGTGCATTTATCTTCTCCAATACACCAAGCTGCTGCCAAGAAACCTTTATATCACTCCACTACTCCTTGAATCCTTTTCGATTTCTTATTGGTACATATAAATGTTTCTCTACCTGCTTATTATATCCTCAGCACTGAAGATGATTTCATTCTTATTTATTAGAGCTATTCCTCCCACATCCCCATTTTCTTTATCTTTCCGATAGACCTATAATTTAGTAATTTAATCCCCCAGTCCAGATTTTCTTGCAACGATGGACCCAAGTAACGGTTATCATATCTGACCCACTGAGTATAATTGCTATTATTAAGTTTGCTCACATGCATTTGTACAAACATTGTTTATTTGGGCCACACACTCTAACCTGTCCTTCTGCTCTAATGTTTTACTCACATGTTCCTTATTTTTCTTTCCTAGTTTAATTATTTCACATATTTTAGTCTTCTCTATCCGTAGTGACTGAAGAACAATCTCTGACTATTACTTTCCTTTCTGTCACTGGTTTTACAATTATTATTTATAATACCTTCCAGGGGCGGCATGTGGTGCAGTGGTTATCACTGGGACTGCAGCCCCCACAACCCAAAGATGTGCAGGTTAGGTGGATTGGTCATGCTAAATTGCCGCTTAATTGGTAAAAGATTAATTGGGTACTCTAAATTTCTAAAAAGATTTTTTTTTTTTACATTTTTTTTAAATAATACCTTCCAAACCGGAGCCTTTGTCTCACCCCATCGCATTTATTGGTTTACACTTGTCATCACTGACCTATTTGTCCTCTACACTAGATCCCCGGTCCCAGCCCAGTTCAGGTTCAGGAGTCCATTCTGATGGTCTAGTTCCTTACTGTACTGGGCCAGTGTCTATGAAACACTTCCCACAGAATTCCTTCAGCCACCCTTTTTCCTCAAACAAAGAATTCTTTCCAGACATGATTAAAAGTCCTGAAGGATGCTTTGCCTACCCTGTGGCAGGTTAAGGGACATCTCAAAATGATTGGAAAATAATCTTGAATGGGAGAGGGCATATTACAGCTGTTGTGTTCCATGTTAGAACCAATGACATAGGAAACATTGATGAAGAGGTCCAGCAAAAGACACATTAGTTAGAATCTAAAGAGCAGACCTTACAGGTAATTATCTTGGTATACCCGAATCGCATGCAAATTCGGAAAGGCATCAATAGATTAGCAAAGTAGCTCCATTTCATGAGACATCAATTTAAGTACTGGACTATACCTAAACTGGGTGGACACCTAGCAGAAAGGATAATAATTAGGACTGCAGGACAGGCTTTAAACTAACAATGTGCGTGGTGGTGGTGGGTGGGTGGGGGGGAAGAAAGAGAGAGAGAGAGAGAGAGAGAGAGAGAGAGAGAGAATCAGGAAAGTGTAACAGACAAATTAAAGGAAGGTACAAGGACAACACATATGGGCAGAGATCAGATAAAAGTCATTGCACATGCAAGCAAAAAAACGAAACGAAATACTAAATAAAAACAACTTAAACTGTTGCACAGCAAAGTTCTCGATATTCAAAACAAAATGGATGAATTTGGGACAATAATTTGTGGAGAATATCCAGATTATAGTAGGAATGACAGAAACAGCTTCTTCCCTGCTGTTACCAGACTCCTAAATGACCCTCTTATGAACTGACCTCATTAACACTACACCCTGTATGCTTCATCCGATGCCGGTGCTTATGTAGTTACATTGTATACCTTGTGTTGCCCTATTATGTATTTTCTTTTATTCCCTTTTCTTCCCATGTACTTAATGATCTGTTGAGCTGCTCGAAGAAAAATACTTTTCACTGTACCTCGGTACATGTGACAATGAACAAATTCAATCCAATCCAATCCAGAAACATGGCCACCTAGAAAACAGGACTGGCAACAAGAAATTATAGGAAGGAATAGGAAGAAAGGAGATGGTGGAATAACCATACTGGTTTGAAAATAACATGCTGGCAGTAGAAAAAAGATGCAATCAGCAGTACGATACAGAAGCTAGATGGGGCTTTTCACAGTAACTTCATTGAAGCCTACTTGTGACAATGAGTGATTATTATTATTAGATGGAACGAGTTGATAAAGGGATCCATCAGCCCAATATGGGCAAAACCACAAATCACCAAATAGAGAGGAAGAAGTTCAGAGGAAGAAATATGCAAGCAAATCTACAAGGTGAGTCACAGATATGGAATGGTAATTGTGGGACGCTTCACCAAGCCCAAATAAACCATCAGGAGGGAACAGCAAAAGGAGAAAGGGAAATCATGTTTTTACAACGTATACATGAAGCCTTTCTCACTCCATGCACAAGTCACCAAACAAGAAAACAAAAACTACTACTGAATCTTGTAATGGGTAATGAACCTGAACAGGTAGGTGTAAGAGTTGGAGAGCACCTTAGTACAAGTTATCACAATATAGTACGGTAAGTAGGACAAAGACAATCAATTGGGAGAAAATCTTGGTAAAATTAGCAGATATCTTTAAAAAGGTCATCAAGAGTTCAAGGGAAATGCATTTCACTAAAAGCCCAAAACAAGCAAGTGATGGGGCACTGTGGATAAATAAGAGAACCAAAAAATAATTGAATCTGAAGGAAAATTACATTTCAAAACAATTTGGATACTATATATCCTAATAAAAATATTTATTTTTAAACTTTTAGTTACAGAGCATCAACCAGGCAGGGAAAAGCTTCAAGGAAGAGCTGTGTAATTGTAATAATGGTAACATAGTCTAAGAGGTAGGTGCTCTCTGCACCTTGTTCACTTGTTTAAAAATTGTGGTATTGATGCTTAAACCAGGACTGTTATCAAATCACAAAATGCTGAAATACTCAGCAGGTCAGGCAACGTCGCAGGAGAGAGATAAAAAGCTAACATTTCAGATCAATGACCTTTCATCAGAACTGAGAAAAGCTAGATACTTAATCTGTCTTAAGCAAGTGATAGGGGGAGCTGCGGAGAATAGAAAAACAAATTCCCGTGCTAGGGTAGAAAACAAGAGAGTGAAATGTGAAAATGTGGTGCATGGCCAAAGGGAGTGGTAATGGCAGAATGATTAACAGCTGCCTGCTCAAAGTAAAAACAAGGAAAAATGACATTAAACCCGAACCTAAAAAGGGCCTTGGTTTAATGTCTCATCTGAAAGACACCTTTCACCATGCCAATATCCTCAGTACTGCACTGGAGTACCAGTCTAGACTTGTGCTCAGGCTTCTGGAGTGAGACATGAGCCCATGATCTTCTGACTTAGACGAGAATGCTACCAATTGAGTCATGATCAACACACAAAAAAACATATTAAAACGGAAAGGAATCTATTATAAATCCATTCTCCAGAAAATAAAAGTATAATTTGTTTTAAAAATCAAACATGGCTGTCTGGCGAATAAGCCATAAGGCTCAGGGTTTAAGAATACTGGCAAACCATCTGATAAATTGACACAAACTTAGCAAAAGATGGTAATGGGGCAGGAAGAGCTAAAAAGACAGGACGTAGAATTCAATGGTGAAGTTAGTCTTTGAAAAAGATTCCAGGACTTCCGGTGACAGTGATGTGCTGAGAGGACGCACATCAGGTCGCCCCCTCTGAACCGGGACAAAACAAAAGGCACTTCTGTTGAATTTTGCCCAAATTTCAAGGGGAAAATCCCTCAACAAGTAAAGGAGGGTAACCGAGGAAAGATGCCAGCGAACAGGACCACGAGGGGCCGAAAAGACAGCAGAAGCAACAGAAAGTGCCACGACCAGCAGGTGGACGAAATAGCAGATCCACGAGGCGAAGGGATCCCAACCATCCAGGAGAGAGGGTTGCCAACAACCCGAGCATCAACCCCCCCCCTCCCCCAACTCTATCCCCTGGAGACGGATGGAAGTTTCCTGATGAAGGAGCTGACCGCCATGAAGGAGGCGATCAGGATAAAGATCAAGGTGTCAGTAGCAGAAGCGATGGCCACCTTGCAGAAGGCAATCGACAGGCTAGGGGGAAAAGTGGCAACCCAGGAGAGGACGATCCTCAACCTGGAAAAGGCCTCGACAGACCAGAGCGACAGAATCATCGCCCTGGAGGCGGAGGTAAAAAGGTTGGTGGCAGCCAGGGGAACCCAAGGGGAAAAGGCTAGGACCTGGAGAACAGGTACCGTCGACAAAGCATGAGGATCATGGGTCTGCCCAGAGTCATTGAGGTCAAAGACCCAATGGACTACGTCACCCAAATGCTGGGCAACTTAATCGGAGAGACAGCTTCCCCAAACCCCCAGACCTCGACAAAGCGCACAGGTCACTTTGACCGAAACCCAAGGTCGGGGAGCAGCCGAAGGCCATTATCGCAAAGCTCCAACGATATCAGACCGAGAGAGGATCCTGCGGTGAGCACGGCAAACAAAAGCAAGCGCCTGGAAAGGACACAGAATCAGAATTTACCAGGTCATTGGGGCAGAACTAGCAAAAAGCAGGGCCGAGTTTAATCAGGCAAAATTGGCCTGGTACAAGAATGGGGTACGTTTCGGTATTCTGTTCTGAGCCACTCTAGGTCACATACCAAAAGGAGCATTACTTCAACTCTCCAGAAGAAGCAAATTAGTTTGTCAGATCCAACAGGTGGGACAAAGGACAGACGCAGCAACGATGGGAGTTGTTGCCATGTCCCTTATACATGTTGCGTGTCCCTTATACAAAAGGAAACCCTGGAGTGCAGGGGCCCGGCTTCATGGTGAGAATGGTGACCGCGGCCAATTTGGACAGCCCCCCAACAAAGGGAACCCCGGAGCGCTTCCGCCAGGTAAGCATGGCTGATCCCACAGGAAGGGGGGGTCAAAACTCCTCACGAGGATTATCACCTGGAATGTTTGGGGACTTAACGGCCCAGTGAAAAGATCCCGAGGTTCGCCCATCTGAGAAGCCTGAAAGCCGACATGGTCTTCCTACAGGAAACACACCTGAAGGAGAAGGATGACTGAGTGTAAGAAAGGGCTGGGTGGGACAGAGTATCATTCTTGGTATGGGACGAGGGATAGGGGATCAGCCATATTGATTAGTAAGAGGACAAGGTTCACGACAACGAGGACGGTTACGGACATGGTCAGCGGTGTGCTAGATTATAGCCCACAAGGCAGGAAGAGATAGGGAAGAGAGGGTGTAACAACTGCGACTCCATCCTGGAGATTGACAAAAAATACTCTTAGCCCCCAACCATAGAGCTTCTGGCGAAGAGGAAAAAGCTACAAATGGACTTTACGCTGCGATCCACCAGGAAAGCAGTGTACCAACTTCACCAGACATGGGGGACTTTCTATGAGCACAGAGAAAAGGCTGATCGCCCACTGGCTCACCAGCTGAGAAAGCAGGCAGCCACGAGGAAGATAGCGCAGGTAAGGATAGCAGAGGCAGACTGGTAATCGAGCAAAAAGAGATCAACCGAACATTTGAGACATTCTATCGAGGGCTGTACATTTCCAAACCCCCTGATGGGGAGATTAAATGGTTGCTCAATGGACTGAACATGCCAGTTGTGGGGGATGATAGGTGGGGGAAAGCTGGAAACACCAGTCAGACTGGGAGAGATCATGGAGAGTATCAGCTCCATGCAGGTGGGGAAGGCGCCGGGACCAGACGGGTTCCCAGCGGACTTCTGTAAGAAATTCGCATCCGCCCTAGCCCTAGCCCTGCACCTGTGGGACATGTTTGTAGGCTCGCTGGCGAGGGGCACCCTGCCTCCTGTGCTAACACTGGCCACGATATCACAGATACCCAAAAAAGACAAGGACCAGATGGTATGCGGATCATATAGACCCATTTCACTGCAGAATGTAGATGCGAACCTACTCGCAAAAGTCCTGGCCAAGAGACTGGAGAACTGCGCACTGGAGGTGGTCCCAGACGGGCTTTGCCAAGGGTAGGCAGCGAACTGAGACCATCAAGCAGCTGCTGAATGTAATCATGACCCCTTCCGCAGAGAGAACACCAGAGGAGATTTCCCTGGACGAAGAAATGGCCTTCAACCGAGTCGAATGGAAGTACCTCATAGAGGTGCTGGAACGGTTTGGGCTAGGGACAGGATTCACCTCATGGATGAAACTCCTGTACAATGCCCCCAAGGCGAGCGTTTGGACCAACATCTCTAGCTCGGAATATTTCCAGCTACACAGAGGTACAAGGCAGAGATGCCCACTATCCCCGCACTTGTTTATCCTGGCAATTGAACCACTGCTCATCGCTCTGTGAGATGCGAAAAGCTGGAAGGGTATACAAAGAGGAGGTGGAGAGCACAGAGATTCACTCTATGCGGATGACCTGCTCCTCTACGTCTCGGACCCACAGAACAGCCTGAAAGCAATCATGCAACTTCTGAGTGTTCGGACCCTTCTCAGGCTATAAACCCAACCTGGGCAAGAGTGAGGCATACCCGGTGAACCGAACGGGGGAGGGACAGGGCTCGAGGGACTACCAGTCAAACTAGCCCAAAACAAATTCCACGACCTGGGGATCCAGATAGCCCATGACTCGACACAGATCACAAGTGGAGCCTGACCAGTCTGGCGGAGGAAGTAAAAAGGGACCTGCAGAGATGGGATGCATTCCCACTCACCCTGGCGGGGAGAATGCAGACGATCAATGTACTGCCGAGGTTTCTCTTCCTGTTGAGATACATACCGATCTTCATCCCAAAGGCCTATTTCCACGAAGTAGACAAAATGATTATGCCGCTTGTCCGGGGGGGGGTTTAAGAACCACAGAATCCCTAAGTCAACTTTGCAAAAGAGGAAAAACATGGACGACCTAGCCTTACCGAACCTACATTACTATCACTGGCCGACCATGGACGAGTGGATGAGGGGATGGTTACGAGAGCCAACCACAGAATGGGTAAAGCTGGAGGAGACCTCCTGAAAGGGAACGACTCGCCACGGCAGTGCTCCCATCTCTCTTCCCCCCCCCCCAATCAAAGCACACATCCTGCCCATGGTGGTAGCCATATTGAAGATGTGGAATCAAATGACGCAACATTTCTTCCTAACCGAGGCGTCCTCCATGCTCCCATCTGCAACAACCACAAATTTCCGCCGGCCACCTTTAAGAAGGGGAGACAGAACGGGGGGGGGGGGGGGGGGGGGGGGGGAATGTTAGGGGTTAGGGACTTCTACATAGGGGACAGCCTCGCGACCTTAAGATGAACTGACAGAGGACTTGGACCTACCGATGGGACAGGAGCTGAGGCACCTCCAAATTAATCACTTTCTCCGTGAGGAGTCGGCAAGGTACACCAGGGCCCCAAGAGGCATTCTCCTAGAGGAGCTAATCAACATGGACAATAAGGAAGGGGGGCTGGAACTGTGGGAACATATACGGATGGTTACTAGACAGGGCAAGACTACCGCTGGACGAAACTAGACGGCAATGGGAGGATTAACTGGGGACGGAAATGGGTTGGGGCTCTGGAGCGAAGCACTGAGCAGGGCCAACTCCTCCTCCACCTGCACTAGACTAAGCTTCATGCAGTTTAAAGTGGTGCACAGAGCCCACCTGACTAGAACCCGAATGAGCAGGTTCTTCTCGGGGGTGGAGGACAAATGTGAATGGTGCCAGGGAGGCCCGACCAACCACGCCCACATGTTCTGGGCATGCTCCAGACTTGTCGGGTTCTGGGCAGCCATTGTCGAAGCAATGTCCAAGGTTGTGGGGGTGCGGGTGGAGCCTGCCCGAGAGTGGCAGTCTTCAGGGTATCAAACCAGCCAGTCCGTCATATGGGGAAGAGGGCTGACGCCCTAGCTTTTGCATCCCTAATCACACGCCGGAGAATGCTGCTCAGCTGGCGATCGACAGCATCACCCAAAGCTGCAGACATGGCGGAATTTCTCCACCTGGAGAAGATCAAATAGAGAGACACAGACACAAGGGAGGGCATGCTAAAGAGACAGGGGTTGGGGGGGAGAGATCCCAGAGATGGCACAAAACGAGGCATCGGGGGAGAGGGGAAGGGCCATGCCAAGCCCCCCTCCCCACACCAAAAAAAAAAGAATAACACCCAGCGGGGTGGGGAAAGAAACGGAATATGCCTCCAACAGGGGTAGGGGAGGGGGGTGCGCTTGTAAAAACTGCTGTACATAAGACATAAATTGGCTTGTAAATATCAGACACACTTGAGCTGCTACTTTGTAAATACCATGTGCCTTACACGTCAAATTTGTCATACTGTTAAAAGTTGAAAATGCCAAAGTATATTTTTTTTTAAAAGAAAAAGATTCTAGGGAACTTAGAACAGACAGTGCAGAAGGAGGCCATTAGGCCCATCGAGTCGGCACCGACCCACTTAAGCCCTCAATTCCACCCTATCCCCCTAACCCAATAACCCCGCCTACCTTTTTGGACACGAAGGGCAATTTAGCATGGCCAATCCACCTAACCTGCACATCTTTGGACTGTGGGAGGAACCGGAGCATCCAAAGGAAACCCACGCAGACATGGGGAGAACGTGCAGACTCCGCACAGACAGTGACTCAGCAGGGAATCAAACCTGGGAACCTGACGCTGTGAAGCCAAAGTGCTAACTACTATGTTTTATGAATGCATAGGGGCTGGTTTCGCACACTGGGCTAAATAGCTGGCTTGTAAAATACTATTATTTTGCTGGTAGGGACAGCTGGTTTTCAAACAGTCGTGCCAGATTGGCTTCAGCGTGGGTTCAATTCCCATACTGGCCTCCCCGAACAGGCGCCAGAATGTGGTGACTAGGGGCTTTTCACAGTAACTTCATTGAAGCCTACTTGTGACAATAAATGATTATTATGCTACCATCCTGCCCCGCAAGTGGTTTTATTGTAAATATATCAGCGCACTGCAAAAGCTTTGATTGTACAACTTGGGTATCTATAAACTCTGCTCTTAATATACAGGGAGATCACGCAAAAGGAATATACTATGCTCAACCTCAGTTCAAAATAAAGTGCTGTCAATTGGCTTCACAGGACTGACTGTCACTCAAACCTAACAACCATAATCGGAGTTTCATAGGTTCTCAGCTGAGTTGTGCAGCGAAAAGCAGTGTCTGGGACTGAATGTTCATACTGCCCAAGAATATTTCTGTTCAGTTTCATAGGTAGAAAGAAAATGCTGTATTCCTCTGTACTTCCAACACCTTGTTTCACCCAACCCCTGTCCAAATCCAATGCTTCTGAGGGATTACGCTATTGATATGCATTCATAAAGCATTAACAGCACAAAGTACATTCCACAGCAGAGACGACGGCATGACTGGCTGTGAACTACAAATCCAAAATATAACAAAGGAGTTAGGATGTGCTTCTTGTTTATTAGTTAACTGCTGCAATCACTGTAATTATGCCAGCAAATGAGGCAGCCAATTTGTGAACAGCAAGATCCCACAAACAGGTAAATAGATAAATAACCTGCTTTTGGCAAGATTCATTTTGTTGGGAGAATTTTAGTCTGAAGAATTTTGGCCTCAGCACTGGGAGGGTATCACCTGCTCCTCGCAAATAATTCATGACATCTTTTACATCCAATTGAAACATCAGAACAAGCAAGATAGGCCTGAGTTTAACGTCTCGAATGAAAGGCAGCAATGGATGCCAAGTTTTGCTTCACCATTGGAGCTAAAGTGCCAGCTTAGATTTCATGCTCAAGTCCAGAAGGGGGCTTTCAGCCACACACTTCTGACTCAGAGACACGTATGCTACCAATGGAGCCAAAATGCCAAAGTATTATCAAGTATTGTGGAATTCACAGGACGCAACCTTACTTTGGATGGTTAAAGTAGAAGAATTAATTAGTAACATGCCACATTACGGTCTTCAAACACAAATTTGGAAATGTTTCTGAACTGGCATAATTTCCTTGAAAAATATTTTCCCCCTTTTAAAACAAAGATTTGCATGAGTCAACCAAGTTCAAATACATATTATTAAGTGCCATCTAACATGTTGAAATTAACCCTCTAAATCCACATCATGGGAAATGAAACTTTTGCCATTCCATGATCTATTGTAGAGAAAAGAAATGATGGGTTAATATAACAAAGCAGGAATCTATGTAAGGAGCACTGCAAAGTCAAGTTTGAATCCCACATTCTGAAAATGCCCTGAATTAATAAAAAGTGGAAATACAGGCAGGCCCAGTAAGCTTGGCTGGTAAACCTTGCATATCATACTTTACTTCCCTCCACTGAGTTTCACTGTGTTTCATAACATGATGTGAACAAACTGAATACACCGTTTATTCATAAATGAGTTACATTTCAAGTATTTCTTTTTAAATCAGATTTACAAAATTTACTAATCATGGGGGTGGGGGAAAGAAAAGGCCAGAGAACAGAGTCAAGAAATACTTTGTTACAGTGTGTCGATCAATTGAGTGCATGAATCATAGTGCGATCATGCTGCAGTGTGGAAAGTTAGTTCTTTAATTTCCTGGAAAGGATTTATTGCTTGCTATTAGTAATACTGTTTCACTGCAGCCTTCATATTGCAGCAGCATTGCATTATGTACTTGTATCACTCAATGCTACACAGTAGTATTAAGAGTGTTCACTCTGTATCTAAACATAGGTAATCCAATCCCATGACTGTCATATTCACACAATTTTACTTTTGGTTGGTTTATCCCGTTCAAATTTGGTTCAGTTTGAATTTTGTGGGCCCAGTGGATTACTCTTCTTAACGCTGTTGCCTCATTGATTATAATGCTCAAAAATCTGTTTGACTTAAAATATTTGTAAATAAATAGGAACATAGATTTGAACTTTATATATGGCCCCCCACATTTCAAATGATGCTTCAATGTAGTCCCAAAATGCTCTCTTTGGTTAAGTGGATAAACAGCTACGGTGCTCAGTATTTAGACATGCATAGGTTTTTCCGGTAATTCTTAAAAACAGCGAGTTCACTCCTTCGGTTAATTATCGCTAGGTATTTTGAATGATCATAGTCCATATAGCAGGTTATGAACATAGTTAAAAACGGGAAAGGGAAGAGAAGATTTGTCAAATCAAGTAGTTTGGTTTGGTGACAAGACATTGTAGGAAAGAGAAAAACAGAGGCACATCCAGGATTTTGTAGTTCTGTGAATGCTCGAGTTTGAGCACAAGTCAGTGTGATATTCAGGCTAGATAAGGATGTAGCATGGATGACATATTTGAAACTTGAGAGGGTTAAGCGTAGCATATACTACTCATGCTCTATGTTAGAATAGCATAGTTCCAATCTGTTACCAACATAGCTTTCTATCACTTCCATAATACTTCCTATCTTTCCCACTTTCACTAACAAAACACTTATATTCATGCCTTTACCACTTCCAGGTTTGATTCTTCCAACATTTCCTTGAAGGGTATTGATCATCATGTCCAGGAATTGATCAGCTATTGTTCAGTTGCAGACAATTAATTTTTGTTAACCTGCTAAATTTTGGATTTCTTGTGCATTCCCAATTTTTCACCTTGCCATTGGCAGTCAGGCTTCCAGCTGCCTATGCCCCAAGCTCTAGAATTCTGCCCCTAAATCTTTCAGCCTCTATACCTCTTCCCTCTTTAAAACCTGCCTCTTGGACCAAGCAATAGGTCACCTGCCCGAAAATCTGCTTATGTGCCTCAGTCATATTTTGTTTCCTGTGATGTATAAAGCCACCATGTAAAATCCACTATGCAAAACCAAGTAGTAGTTGTAAATGGAACCAACCGCAGTTTTGAGTACGTAATCTTGATATTTCATTATCAGTAGTTTTGATATCAGTATTACATTATTGGTATGGTAGCACAAATGATTGAAGTGTTATTTTTAGGTTAATGATTCTACTCCACCACGTGGTTTTGAAGACCAGACATGACTAATTGGATAAGCTGAACACTTGTCAATATACCCTACAAAGAAAACCATCGTTGCCAAAGCAAAGTTCCTTTTTTCCAGTTGCTCTTTTCGCACGAATATAAAATTGGAAGATTCAGGAGTGATTCCACTGACAACTAGGGATCCTTTATATTGAATCAACATTATTAACACAGGGGGCAGCACGGTGGTGCAGTGGTTAGCACTGCTGCCTCACTGCGCCGAGGTCCCAGCTTTGGGTCACTGTCTGTGTGGAGTTTGCACATTTCTCCCTGTTTTTGCGTGGTTTCGCCCCCACAACCCAAAGATGTGCAGATTGGCCACGCTAAATTGCCCCTTAATTGGAAAAAATGAATTGGGTAATAAAACATTATTAACACAGGATTAATCCCACTTAACATCCAAAGAAAAAACAGCTTTTCAATTAACAAAGAACAATACAGCACAGGAACAGGCCCTTCGGCCCCCCCGCCCCCCCCCCCCCCCCCCCCCCCCAAGAATGTACCGGTCTTGATACCAACCTTGGCCAAAGCCCTCAGCACTTCCTTGTGTCGTATCCCTCTACACCCACCCTATTCATGTATTTGTCAAGATGCCTTTTGAATGCCGTTAATGCATCGGCTTCCGCAGCCTCCCCTGGCAACGCATTCCAGGCACTCACCACCCTCTGCGTAAAAAACCTGCCTTGCAAATCTCCTCTAAACTTTGCCCCACAGACCTCAAAACCTATGCCTCCTGTTGACTGACCCCTCCACCATGGGAAAGAGTGCCCACTCATCCACTCTACCGTGCCCTTCATAAACTTTATGGACCTCTTATCAGGTTACCCCTCAACCTCCGTCCTTCTAATGAAAACAGTCAGCCTCTCCGCACAGCTAACATCCTCCAGACCAGGCAACATCCTGGTAAACCGCCTCTGCACCCTCTCCAAAGCCTCCACATCCTTCCAGTAGTGTGATCACCAGAATTGTGCGCAATATTCTAAGTGCGGCCTGACCAAGGTTCTATACAACTGTAGAATGACTTGCCAGTTTTTATACTCGATGCCCCGTCCAATGAACACAGTGAGAAGTCTTACAACACCAGGTTAAAGTCCAACAGGTTTGTTTCAAACACTAGCTTTCGGAGCACTGCTCCTTCCTCAGGTGAAGTGAGGAAGGAGCAGTGTTCCGAAAGCTAGTGTTTGAAACAAACCTGTCGGACTTTAACCTGGTGTTGTAAGACTTCTTACTGTGCTCACCCCAGTCCAACGCCAGCATCTCCACATCATGGCCGTCCAATGAAGGCAAGCATTCAGTCTGCTATTTTAACTACCTAATCCACTTGTGTTGCCACTTTCAAAGATCTGTGGTCCTGCATGCCCAGATCTCTCTGACTTTCTATATTCCTAAGAGTTTGGCCATTTACGGCATATTTGCCCTCTATGTTAGACCTACCAAAATGCAATACCTCACATCTGCCTGGATTAAACGCCATTTCTCTGCCCAAGTCTCCAAACAATCTATGTCCTGCTGTATCCTCTGACAATCCTCAACACTGTCTGCCACTCCACCAACCTTGGTGTCATCCGTGAACTTACTAATTAGACCAGCTGAACAATTTTTTTAAAAGGTCGTTGAGCTTATTTTCCCATCTACATTTAAACTTTCAATTCAGCAAATCGACACTCAGATTAAATGTCACTTATTAATACAGTTAACACTCTGGCTTGAAGATTTATTCACAAAGTCCTTGGGAGAAAAGCTTTCAGTAGTCAGTCTGAGAATCACACCCCTTCCCTCAGATCCAGAGCAGAACTCTAAAAATTAAACTAAAATAAACACAGGACAGGCTGAAAAACGAAACTAAAATGATGCCCAGTCCCTCTCATGAGTGACATCGCACCTTAGCTAGCTGTTAACTCCCTAATCACAACTTTAACAGACAATCTCGATACCTTAACCACAACTCTATTGATCTGGACCTCCAGTGCTAATTGTATCTGATAATGTACTTAATTTACAGGTCTGGCAGCATCTGTAAACCGAGTTAGCGTTTCAACTCAATGCTCCCAGTTTTTCTCTCTCCACAGATACTGCTAGACCTGTTGAATATTTCCAGCACTTCCTTTTTATTAGATTTACAGCATCCACATATTTTGCTTTTATTACCAGTCCTAGTTGAAATTCTCAAAAATCGGACTTCCGGTGACGGCGGGCAGGAGGCGGCCGCACAATGGAGAGCTCCCGTTCGGCAATGGCATTTTCGGGGCTTTAAGCCTGGTCCCAGGGTCCACGGAGGCGGCAGAAGCAGGGAGAAGGCACGGAGGAGGCACAGTGAAGACACAGGAGGAAAAAAAGAACAAAGAAAAATGTCGCGGGCGAGCAAGAAAACGGCCGGAAAAAAAACAGCTGAAGGTCCGTCGGGGAGTGGAAAGGTCACCGCGGGGTCACCAAGGAAAATGGAGGCTGGAGTACCAGGGAAGGCCGCACTGCTTACGGCTGAAGAAATAACTACGGTGATGGCTGTGGAATTTGAAAAGCAGTTGGCGCAGATTGCGAAATGCATGGAGACGGTGAGGAAGGAGATGAGGGAGGTTTTGAGTGTGCTGGTGGAGGCGGCGGCTTCCCTGCTGAGGACGGAGGTGGCTAGCGGGGTGGCGGAGGTGCGAGAGCGGGGGGGGGGGGGGGGGGGGGGGGGCTGAAGGAAGTGGAGGAGACGTTATTGCAGCACGGTGATCAGCTTGCCTCGATGGGGAAAGAGATGCGGAAGGTGATGGATACTAACAAGGATCTGCAAGGAAAATTGGAGGACCTGGAGGGCAGATCCAGGCGACGGAATTTGAGGATTGTGGGGCTGCCCGAAGGAGTTGAAGGACCGAAGCCAACTGAGTGTTTTGCCGCGATGTTGGCAAAACTGTTGGGGGAGGGGGAGGATCCCTCCCGATGTGAACTGGATCGGGCTCATCGGTCGTGGAGGCCTGTGCCAGGGGCGAGTGAGCCGCCAAGGGCAGTGACTCTGTGCTTCCGTGGGTGCAGTGTGAAGGAGAAGGTCCTGAGCTGGGCCGGGCAGGGGCGGGTGGTGCAGTGGGCTGGACCTGGTGTGCGTGTATGCCGGGACTTTGCGGTGGAGCTGGCAGGGAGGCGGGCTGCCTTCGGCCGGGTGAAGAGGGCACTGTGCATTGGAAGGGTGCGGTGCGGCATTGCGTGTCCAGCGAAGCTGAGGGTGACTTGCGGGCTCAGGGACTTTTATTTTGGGGGCGGCGGAAGCAGCGGAGGAGTTTGCGGGAGCAGAAGGACTGTGGCAGAACTGACAAATTGAGGAGTGGCCATGTGCCGATGTGGCCTCATGACTGTATTTTCTTCTTTTTTGTATCACTGCGCACGGGTGTAGAGACTAAAAGAGCCAATGTGGCATATATTTGGACAAGGGAAGGGGACAGGACTTTCACTCGAAATGAGGGTTCTTTGGGTGTGTAGGTGGATATGTGGGGTTTGTGTGCTAAAAGGGGATCTTTGGGTTTTCCCTGGGCCGGGCAAGTGGGAAAGGGACCCGGGCGGGGGCCTCCACGCTGGCTGGTTTAAGCCGGCCAGTGAACGGGAGTGAGGGGCTGCGGCCATCGGAGTCTGGCAGAACAGGGTGCGAGTGGTCTGGCCGGGGTGGAAAGTTGGGGTTGGGAGGAGGAGTTTTACAAGAGGCAGTGGACGGGAGGAGCTGGAGACCTGGGGTTTGGGGGGGGGGGGGGGGGGGGGGGGGGGGCTGTGTAAGATTAAGGGTGACTACGGGTAATCCCTGATTCCTTTTTGTCATTTGTTTATGTAAACATGTGGGTTGAGGTTTGGGGGTTGGTGGGTAGATGGGATCGTTGTTATTATGGGGATTGACATATCTTGCTGATTATTGTTTATTGTTGATGGATGTAAATGTGGGAGAAAATGTGAAAAAGGAGGAGAATTTTTAAAAATGTATTAAAAAAAAGAAATTCTCAAAAATCCAATAGCTTTTTTTTAAATATTTATAAATTTAGAGGACCCAATTATTATTATTTTCTAATTAAGGGGCAATTTAGCATGGCCAATCCACCTAACCTGCACATCTTTGGGTTGTGGGGGTGAAACCCATGCAGACACAGGGAGAATGTGCAAACTCCACACGGACAGTGACCCAGGGCCGGGATTCGAACCCGGGTCCTAAACGCCGTAGTCCCAGAGCTAACCACTGTGCCACCGTGCTGCCCTATGATCCAATAAGTATGGCCTCTCCCTTCACTAAAAGATTTGTTTCTTGGGGGTCGGTTTGCAGGATTGAAGGAGCTGGGAGCGAAGTATGGGCTGGAGCATGGGGAAATGTTTAGATAGATGCAGGTGCCCTCGGGAGGCCATATTATGGGGTGTCGGACCAGCCGGGTTGGAAACGGATGCAGAGGCAGATGTTGTAGCCTACGCCTCATTGATCGCCTGAAGGCGGATCCTGTTGGGATGGAGAGCAGCCTCTCCACCCTGTGCCCTGGCATGGCGGGGGTACCTGTTGGAATTCTTGACTCTTGAAAAGGTTAAGTTCGAACTAAGGGGAAGGATGGAGGGGTTCTACAATTCATGGGTGTTATTCATTATGCACTTTCAAGAATTGGATAATATCGAACATTAGTGGGGTGGGGGAGGGGGACGACGACACTGTGTTAATGGTGACTATGGGTGATTCCGGATTTCTTTTTGTTATTTGTTCATGTTACCATGCGGGCAGTTGTTTGGGGGTTGGTGGGAGGATGGGATTGTTGTTGATATGGGGATGACATTATATTTGTTATAGCTTATTATTGGTGGGTTCACATTTGGGAGAAAATGTGAAAAAGGAAAATAAAGATATTTTTTTTCAAAAAGTATGGCCTCTCCCTCTGTCGCTGGCAGGTCGTATACAGGTAATTAAAATGAACGTGTTGCCGCGATTTTGGTTTATTTTTCAGTGCCTGTTGACCTTCCTGCCAAAGGCATTTTTCGGGGGGGGTTAAAAGGTGGTTAGGGCTAGGAAGGTGTTGTTGCAGAGAGGACGGTAGTCAGGGGGTTTGGGTCTTCTGAATTGATGATATTATTACTGGGTGGCAAACGCAGAGAAGACGAGGAGCAGGGTTAGAGGGGGGACTCCCAATGGGTCAGGATGGAGGACAGTCTGTGCAGGGGTTTGGGGCTGAGGGCATTGGCAACAGCGTCGCTCCTAATGGCCCCGGGGAAATACTCAGGCAGTCCGGCGGCAGTGGCGACATTGAAAATCTGGAGGCAGTTTCGCCAGCACTTTAGGTTGGGGGCGGGGTCAAGGGAAATGCTGATTAGGGGGAAATCACAGATTTGAGCCAGGGAGTGGGATGGGAGTTTTCGGAGATGGGAGTTAGGGCACTAACGGATTTGTTTCTGGAGTGCCGGTTTGCAGGACTGAAGGAGCTGGAGGCGAAATATGGGTTGGGGCAGGGGGAAATGTTTAGGTATATGCAGGCCCGTGATTTCGCTAAGAAGGAGATACAGAGCTTTCCGGTGGGGCCAGCCTCCACACTGTTGGAGGAGGTGCTGACGACAGGGGGAATGGAGAAGGGGATGGTGTCGGTGATTTATGGGGCGATTCTGGGAGAAGAGAAGGCACCACTGGAGGGGATTACAGCAAAGTGGGAGGAGTTGGGGGAGGGTATGAAGGAGCATTTGTGGTGTCAAGTGCTCCGGAGAATGAATGTCTCAACTTTGCACGTGAGGCTGGGGCTGATACTACTGAAGGTGGTGTATATGGCGCACCTCACAAAGGCGAGGATGAGCCGACTCTTTGAGGGGGTAGAGGATGTTTGTGAACGCTGTGTCCCATGTTTCCGACAACCAACAGAATACCCTTCGTCGTCCAGTACTTTCCCGGAGTGGAGAAACTACGACATCTTCTTCACAGCCTTCAACACGTCATCGATGAAGATGAACATCTTGCCAAGGTCATCCCCACACCCCCACTACTTGCCTTCAAACAACCGCGCAACCTCAAACAAACCATTGTTTGCAGCAAACTACCCAGCCTTCAGAACAGTGACCACGATACAACACAACCCTGCCATGGCAATCTCTGCAAGACGTGCCAGATCATCGACATGGATACCACCATTATATGCGAGAACACCACCTATCAGGTACGTGGTACATACTCGTGCGACTCGGCCAACGTTGTCTACCTCATACGCTGCAGGAAAGGATGTCCCGAAGCGTGGTACGTTGGCGAGACCATGCAGACGCTGCGACAATGAATGAACGGACATCGCGCAACATTCAACAGGCAGGAATGTTCCCTTCCAGTCGGGGAACACTTCAGCAGTCAAGGGCATTCAGCCTCTGATCTCCAGGTAAGCGTTCTCCAAGGCGGCCTTCAGGACGCGCGACAACGCAGAATCGCCGAGCAGAAGCTTATAGCCAAGTTCCGCACATACGAGTGCGGCCTCAATCGGGACCTGGGATTCATGCCGCATTACATTCATCCCCCACCATTTGGCCTGCGAAATCTTACCAACTGTCCTGGCTTGACACAATTCACATCTCTTTAGCCTGGGGTTACCCCATCTCTGGATCTGTAAAGATTTAATCACCTGCTAATGCTCGCATTCCAAGCATTGTCTGGCATCTTTGAATCTGTCTATATATGTGTTTCTGGAACAGACCTCTTCATTCACCCGAGGAAGGAGCAGCGCTCCGAAAGCTAGTGACATCGAAACAAACCTGTTGGACTTTAACCTGGTGTTGTAAGACTTCTTACAAAGCTGGAAGGGCATTGGCGGGAGATTTTCAGGGTAATTTCGAAGGTGGTACATCTGAGGCTTGAGCCGGGTCCTCTGGAGGCCATATTCAAGCTATTGGACCAGCCGGGGCTGGAAGTGGATGCAGATGTTTTAACCTTCGCCTCGCTGATCGCCCAAAGGCAGATCCTGTTGGGGTGGAGCTCAGTCTCTCCATTGTGTGCCCTGGCGTGGGGGATCTGTTGGAGTTTTTAAACACTCGAGAAGGTGAAGTTTGAGTTGAGGGGAAGGATGGAAGGGTTCTACACTTCATGGATGTTGTTTATTATGCACTTTCAAGAATTGGATGACATTGAACATGGGGGGGCGGGGGATGTTTGGACTGTGTATGATGTTGATGACTATTTATGGGTGGATGGTGGATTCCGGACTCCTTTTCTTTGATGTTTGTATTTAAAACGTTGGGGGCTGTTTCTGGGTTGATGGGAGGAAGGGATTGTTGACCAGGGGTTTGACATTATATTTGGTATTGTTGATTGTTTGTTGGTGGGTTTAAATTTGGGTGAAAATGGAAAAAGGAGAATAAAAATATTTATTTAAAAAACTTAAGTATGGCCTGAAATAAAGGGTTACTGGTGCCCACAGAGAAACTAAGGAATTTGAAATCAAGATGGAGGCATGCAGCAAAAGGAAACAATCAATTTTATTTCCACACACTACTTGTTTTGAAAAAATTTCTCCCAATTAATCTTCAGTAGAGAGTGCTTGCATAAACATAACTCAAAATTATTTGCTAAACATTTGGAATTTTATGATTTTATTGGTATATAAATTTATAGGAGGGTATTTTCCTGCCACCTGGGCAGTACTACAAGCTTAAAAAATTAAATATTACAAATGTTTTTTGTATCTATTTGTTCATGGGATACGGGCATCGCTGGCTGGGCCAGCATTTATTGACCATCCCCAAATGCCTCCGAGCTGGTGGTGGTGAGGTGCCTTCTTGAATTGCTGCAGCCCATGCCATGTCAGCACACTCAGTGCTATTAGGGAGGGGGCTCCAGTACTTTGATCCAGCATCAGTGAAGGAATGATGATATAGTTCTAAATCAGGATTGGGTATGGCTTGGGAGGGGAACTTGCATGGTAGCACAGTTGGCACTGTTGCTTCACAGCGCCAGGGACCCGGGTTGGGTCACTGTCTGTGCGGAGTCTGCACATTCTCCCAGTGTCTGCATTGGTTTCCTCCAGCTACTCCAGTTTCCTCCCACAAGTCCCAAAAGACGTGCTGTTAGGTGATTTGGATATTCTGAATTCTCCCTCCGTGTACCCGAACAGGTGCCGTAGTGTGGCGGCTGGGGGATTTTCACAGTAACTTCAATGCAGTGGTTAATTTAAGCCTACGGGACTTCCGCGTGCGGCGATGACCAGCTGAGTCGCACGTTTCGGCAGCTCCCTGTGAAACGGACTTTTGGGCTCTTGATAGGAGCCCCAACGGCAATTTTAACGGCTGAAAACACCGTGCGGTAAACCAGGAGGGTGTTCCCCCTGGACACGGATGGAAAAAGGAGAGGAAAGTGGCCGGATTGCAGCGGATCCTTTGGAACAACGGCAAGGAAGGCAAGCAGAAACCAAGATGGCGTCGGAAGGTGGCAGTTTCATATGGGGGCCCTGAACAACAAGAGTTTTTGAAACGCTGCGTGGAGGAGATAAAAAAGGAAATGAAGAAAGAGTTGTTGGCCCCGATATTACAGGCGATTGAAGGGCTGAAAGAGGAACAAAAGACCCAGGAGCAGGAGCTTCGGGTCGTGAAGGCGAAAGCAGCAGAGAATGAAAACGATATACAGGGCCTGGTGGTGAAGTCGGAGATACAGGAGGCACACCAGAAACAATCTGTGGAGAGGTTGGAGGCACTGGAAAATAACGCAAGGAGGAACAACTTGAGGATTCTTGGCCTTCCTGAAGGTGTGGAGGGGGCGGACGTCGGGGCATATGTGAGCACGATGCTGCACTCGTTAATGGGAGTGGAGGCCCCGACGGGTCCGTTGGAGGTGGAGGGAGCATACCGAGTTATGGTGCGAGGATCGAGAGCAGGAGAAGCTCCCAGAGCCATAGTGGTGAGATTTCTCCGTTTTAAGGATAGAGAAATGGTCCTTAGATGGGCGAAGAAAACTCGGTGTAGTAAATGGGAGAACGCGGTGATCCGCGTCTATCAAGATTGGAGTGCGGAGGTGGCGAGAAGGAGGGCGAGCTTTAATCGGGCCAAAGCGGTACTTCACAAAAAAAAGATAAAGTTTGGAATGCTGCAACCGGCAAGACTGTGGGTCACATATCAAGGGAGGCACCACTACTTTGAGACGGCGGATGAAGCGTGGACTTTTATTGTAGAAGAAAAATTGGAATGATTGGACTACGAAAATGAACGTTTGGACAAAGTGGTGGGACGAGTGGGGGCGAAGAGGGATTGTATGATTAATCCTGCGGTATGGTAACTTTTCTTTCTCCCACAGGTGGTGATGGGGGGAGGTGGGGAGGGAGAGGAGATGGGGCGTTGGCCATGGGAGGCGGGGCCGAGGGAGAGGCGCGGGCTTGGTTCCCGCGCTATGATAATTATGGCGGGAATAGAGAAGCAGGAAGGAGGGGGCGCCGCTCGGGGCGAGCCGTGATCACGGGGGGAAGCCGAGGTCAGCCAGAGTTTGCTGACTTCTGGGAGCAACATGGGGGGAGTAATTACGCTAGCGGGGGGGGTCTAGCGGGGGGTGGGGGGGGGATTACTGGGTTGCTGCTGCTGGGAAAGGGGGGAGTGGGTACGGGAAAGGATGGGCGGGGGGGCACCGTCTGGGAGAAATACAGCTGCGTGGGAACTGGGCGAGAAGCTGGAAAAAGATGATGGCTAACCGGCAAGGGGGGGGGGGGGGTGGGAAGCCCCCCAACTCGGCTGATCACGTGGAACGTGAGGGGGCTTAACGGGCCAATAAAGAGGGCACGAGTACTCGCACACCTTAAGAAACTTAAAGCAGATGTGGCCATGTTACAGGAAACGCACCTGAAACTGATAGATCAGGTTAGGTTGCGCAAAGGATGGGTAGGGCAGGTGTTCCATTCGGGGCTGGATGCGAAAAACAGGGGGGTGGCTATATTAGTGGGGAAGCGGGTAATGTTCGAGGCAAAGACTATAGTGGCGGATAACGGGGGCAGATACGTGATGGTGAGTGGCAAATTACAGGGAGAGATGGTGGTGTTGGTAAACGTGTATGCCCCGAATTGGGACGATGCCAATTGTATGAGGCGAATGCTAGGACGCATCCCAGACCTAGAGACCGGAAAGCTGATAATGGGGGGAGACTTTAACACGGTGTTGGAACCAAGGCTGGATAGGTCGAAGTCCAGGACTGGTAGGAGGCCGGCAGCAGCCAAGGTGCTTAAGGATTTTATGGAGCAGATGGGAGGGGTGGACCCGTGGAGATTCAGTAGACCTAGGAGTAAGGAGTTCTCGTTTTTCTCCTATGTCCATAAAGTCTATTCACGCATAGACTTTTTTGTGTTGGGTAGGGCATTGATCCCGAGGGTGAGGGGAACGGAATATACGGCTATAGCCATTTCGGATCATGCCCCACACTGGGTAGACTTGGAGATAGGGGAGGAAACAAGAGGGCGTCCACCCTGGAGAATGGACATGGGACTAATGGCGGATGAGGGGGTGTGCTTAAGGGTGAGGGGATGTATTGAAAAGTACTTGGAACTCAATGACAATGGGGAGGTTCAGGTGGGAGTGGTCTGGGAGGCGTTGAAGGCGGTGGTTAGGGGGGAGCTGATATCAATAAGGACACATAAAGGGAAGCAGGAGAGTAAGGAACGGGAGCGGTTGTTGCAAGAACTTTTGAGGGTGGACAGACAGTATGCGGAAGCACCGGAGGAGGGACTGTACAGGGAAAGGCAAAGGCTGCATGTGGAATTTGACTTGCTGACCACAGGCACTGCAGAGGCACAATGGAGGAAGGCGCAGGGTGTACAGTATGAATATGGAGAGAAGGCGAGCAGATTGCTGGCACACCAATTGAGGAAAAGGGGAGCAGCGAGGGAAATAGGGGGGGTGAGAGACGAAGATGGAGAGACGGAGCGGGGAACGGAGAGAGTGAATGAAGTGTTTAAGACATTTTATAAAAAATTGTATGAAGCTCAACCCCCGGATGGGAGGGAGAGAATGATGGAGTTTTTGGATCGGCTGGAAATTCCCAAGGTGGAAGAGCAGGAAAGGATGGGATTGGGAGCACAGATCACGGTAGAAGAAGTGGTGAAAGGAATTCGGAACATGCAGACGGGAAAGGCCCCGGGACCGGACGGATTCCCAGTTGAATTTTACAGAAAATATTTGGACTTGCTCGCCCCGCTACTGACGAGGACCTTTAACGAGGCAAAGGAAAGGGGACAACTGCCCCCGACTATGTCAGAAGCAACGATATCGCTTCTTTTAAAGAAGGAAAAGGATCCGCTACAATGCGGGTCCTACAGACCAATCTCCCTCCTCAATGTAGATGCCAAGGTCTTGGCCAAGGTAATGGCAATGAGAATAGAGGAATGTGTCCCGGGGGTGGTTCATGAGGACCAAACTAGGTTTGTGAAGGGGAGACAGCTGAACACGAACATACGGAGGTTGTTAGGGGTAATGATGATGGCCCCACCAGAGGGTGAAACGGAGATAGTAGTGGCGATGGATGCCGAGAAAGCATTTGATAGAGTGGAGTGGGATTATCTGTGGGAGGTGTTGAGGAGATTTGGGTTCGGAGAGGGGTATGTTAGATGGGTGCAGCTGTTGTATAGGGCCCCAGTGGCGAGTGTGGTCACGAATGGACGGGGATCGGCATATTTTCGGCTCCATAGAGGGACAAGGCAGGGATGTCCTCTGTCCCCATTACTGTTTGCACTGGCGATTGAGCCCCTGGCGATAGCGCTGAGAGGTTCCAAGGGATGGAGGGGAATACTTAGGGGAGGAGAAGAACACCGGGTATCTTTATATGCGGATGATCTGCTACTATATGTGGCGGATCCAGCGGAGGGGATGCCAGAAATAATGCGGATACTTGGGGAGTTTGGGGATTTTTCAGGGTATAAATTGAACATGGGGAAGAGTGAGCTGTTTGTGGTGCATCCAGGGGAGCAGAGTAGAGAAATAGAAGACCTACCGTTGAGGAAGGTAACAAGAAAGAGACTTTCGTTACCTGGGGATCCAGATAGCTAAGAATTGGGGCACATTGCACAGGCTAAATTTGACGTGGTTGGTGGAACAGATGGAGGAAGATTTCAAGAGATGGGATATGGTAGCATTGTCAATGGCAGGGAGGGTGCAGGCGGTTAAGATGGTGGTCCTCCCGAGATTCCTCTTTGTGTTTCAGTGTCTCCCGGTGGTGATCACGAAGGCTTTTTTCAAAAGGATAGAAAAGAGTATCATGGGTTTTGTTTGGGCCGGGAAGACTCCGAGAGTGAGGAAGGGATTCTTACAGCGTAGTAGGGATAGGGGGGGGCTGGCACTACCGAGCCTAAGTGAGTATTATTGGGCCGCTAATATTTCAATGGTGAGTAAGTGGATGGGAGAGGAGGAAGGAGCGGCGTGGAAGAGATTAGAGAGGGCGTCCTGTAGGGGGACCAGCCTGCAGGCTATGGTGACAGCCCCATTGCCGTTCTCACCAAGGAACTATACCACGAGTCCGGTGGTGGTAGCTACACTGAAGATTTGGGGACAGTGGAGACGACATAGGGGAAAGACCGGAGCACTGGGGGGGTCCCCGATAAGAAACAACCATAGGTTTGCCCCGGGGGGAATGGATGGGGGATATGGAATGTGGCAAAGAGCAGGTATAACGCAATTGAAAGATCTATTTGTGGATGGGAAGTTTGCGAGCCTGGGAGCGCTGACCGAGAAATATGGGTTGCCCCAAGGGAATGCATTCAGGTACATGCAATTGAGGGCTTTTGCGAGGCAACAGGTGAGGGAATTCCCGCAGCTCCCGACACAAGAGGTGCAGGACAGAGTCATCTCAAAGAAATGGGTGGGGGACGGTAAGGTGTCGGATATATATAGGGAAATGAGAGACGAAGGGGAGACTATGATGGACGAACTAAAAGGGAAATGGGAAGAAGAGCTTGGGGAGGAGATTGAGGAGGGGATGTGGGCAGATGCCCTAAACAGGGTAAACTCGTCGTCCTCGTGCACCAGGCTAAGCCTGGTTCAGTTTAAGGTATTACACAGGGCACATATGACTGGAACACGGCTCAGTAAATTTTTTGGGGTGGAGGATAGGTGTGCGAGGTGCTCGAGAAGCCCAGCGAATCATACCCATATGTTTTGGTCATGCCCGGCACTACAGGGGTTTTGGATGGGGGTGACAAAGGTGCTTTCGAAAGTAGTAGGAGTCCGGGTCGAACCAAGCTGGGGGTTGGCTATATTTGGGGTTGCACAAGAGCCGGGAGTGCAGGAGGCGAAAGAGGCCGATGTTTTGGCCTTTGCGTCCCTAGTAGCCCGGCGCAGAATATTGCTAATGTGGAAAGAAGCCAAGCCCCCGGGGGTGGAGACCTGGATAAATGATATGGCGGGGTTCATAAAGTTAGAGCGGATTAAGTTCGTCGTAAGGGGGTCGGCTCAAGGGTTTACTAGGCGGTGGCAACCGTTCGTCGAATATCTTGCGGAAAGATAGATAGGGGAGAACAAAGAAGACAGCAGCAGCGGCCCAGGACTTGGGGGGGGGGGGGGTGGCCTGAGACAAGGCAGTTGCCAATTAGGGCTAGTTTTTATTTTTTGTTATTTAATATTTATTTATTTGTTGTTGTTTTTGTTTAAATTTAAAAAGGTCATTATTATCTGTATTGTTACAATGTTGTGTAAAGGATGCACAATGTACTGTGTTGGTTGACCAAAAATTTTCAATAAAATATTATTTAAAAAAAAAAAATTTAAGCCTACTTGTGACACTAATAAAGATTATCTGCTGCCCATATTCTACAAGTGTTTGCGTGGGTTTCACCCTTACAACCCAAAGATGTGCAGGGTAGGTGGATTGGCCACGCTAAATTGCCCCTTAATTGGAAAAAATGTATTGGGTACTCTAAAGATTATTTGCTGCCCATGTCCTTGATCGTGGCAGAGGTTGCGGGTTTGGAAGGGGCTGTTGACGGAGCTTTGACTAGTTGCTGCAGTGTATCGCGTGTATAATACACGCTGCTGCCATTGGTGGTGGAGGAAGCGAATGTTTAACCAAGCAACATTGAGAGCCTAAATCATATCTGGTCAACAACCACTACACTATTTTTCCCCACGGAGGGATGAGGTGCCAATCAAACGGGCTGCTTTGGATGGTGTTGAGCTTCTGATGATGGAGCTGAACTCATCCAGGCTAGTGGAGTGTATTCCATCACACTCTTGACTTGTGCCTTATAAGTGGTGGACAAGCTTTGGCTAGTCAGAAGGAGAGTTCCTTGCTGCAGAATTCCTAACCTCTGACCTGCTCTTGTAATCACAATATTTATATAGCTGGTTCAGTTCAGTTTTTGGTCAATGGTGACCGCCACCCCGCCCTCCCAAGATGCTGCTAGAGGTGGGATTCAGCAATTGTAATGCTATTGAATGCCAAAGGGAGATGGTTAAATTCTCTTCTGTTGGAGACGGTCATTACCTGGTACTTGGTGTGGTGCAAATGTTACTTGGTATTCATCAGCCCAAGCGTGAATGTTGTCCAGATGCATCTGCACATGGACACAGACTACTTCAGCATCTGAGGAGTGCTGAATGGTATTGAACATGATTGTACCATCAGCAAACATTCCACCTCTGACCTTGTGGTGCAATGAAGTCATTGAAAACCAGCTAAAGTTGGTTGGATACTACACTGAGGAACTTCGGCAGCTATATCCTGGGACTGA
Source organism: Scyliorhinus torazame (assembly GCF_047496885.1). NCBI lineage: Eukaryota > Metazoa > Chordata > Chondrichthyes > Carcharhiniformes > Scyliorhinidae > Scyliorhinus > Scyliorhinus torazame. The sequence goes on along the minus strand of NC_092707.1, from coordinate 173,262,585 downwards.
GATGATTGCTCTCCAACAATCACAACTGTCACCCTTTATGCTAGGCATGACTGACCAGTGGCGGGTTTTCCTTCTGATTCTCGGGTTATCGGTCAAATACTGCCTTGGTGTCAAAGGCAGTCACGCTCACCTCTGGAATTCAGCTCGTTTGTCAATGTTTGGACCAAGGCTGTAATGAGGTCAGGAGCCAAATGGCCCTGGCGGAACCCAAACTGGACAGAGAACAGGTTAAGTACTGCTCAATAGCACTGTTGATGATCCCTTCCATCATTTTGCTAGTGATCAAGCAGTGATGGAGCAGTAATTGGCCAGGTTGGATTTGTCCTACTTTCATGGACAGGACACAATAGACAATTGTCCATATTTCTGGGTAGGTGTCAATGTAGCGACAACAATCTCTCCCTTAATGCCAGCAAAACTAAAGAGCTGATCATTGACTTCAGGAAGCAAAGTACTGTACATCCCCCCGTCAGCATCAACGGGGCCGAGGTGGAAATGGTTAGCAGTTTCAAATTCCTAGGGGTGCACATCTCCAAAAATCTGTCCTGGTCCACCCATGTCAACGCTACCACCAAGAAAGCACAACAGCGCCTATACTTCCTCAGGAAACTAAGGAAATTCAGCATGTCCACATTAACCCGTACCAACTTTTACAGATGCACCATAGAAAGCATCCTATCGGGCTGCATCACAGCCTGGTATGGCAACTGCTCAGCCCAGGACCGCAAGAAACTTCAGAGAGTCGTGAACACCGCCCAGTCCATCACATGAACCTGCCTCCCATCCATCGACTCCATCTACACCTCCCGCTGCCTGGGGAAAGCGGGCAGCATAATCAAAGATCCCTCCCACCCGGCTTGCTCACTCTTCCAACTTCTTCCATCGGGCAGGAGATACAGAAGTCCGAGAACACGCACGAACAGACTCAGAAACAGCTTCTTCCCCACTGTCACCAGACTCTTAAGTGACCCTCTTATGGATTGACCTCATTAACATTACACCCTGTATGCTTCATCCGATGCCAGTGCTTATGTAGTTACATTGTACATGTCGTGTTGCCCTATTATGTATTTTCTTTTATTTCCTTTTCATGTATTTAATGATCTGCTCGCAGAAAAATACTTTTCACTGTACCTCGGTACACGTGACAATAAACAAATCCAATCCAATGTTGGAACTATACTGGAACAACTTGGCTAGGGGTGGGTCTAGTTCTGGAGCATAAGTTTTTGTTACTATTGCTGGAATCTTGTCAGTGCCTTTGCAGTATCCAGTGCCTTCCACCATTTTTTCATTTTATGGAAAATATTTTAGTTAAATTTCTAACATTTTATACATAAACAACAATCAAACAGTAATGCATGAATCAACAACCTCAACAAGCTTATCAATGCAAAAACCCCACCAATTATCCCCCCCAACCCCCAAAACAGCAAACAGGAACCAGATCCTTGCAATGCAATGTAAATGGTTGCCAACTACAATAGTACGTGTCAATCGTTTCCCTCACTGTGAACCTGACCATCTCAAGGTGCAAGAACTCCATCAAGTCACCCAGCCTCGCTGTGGCCCTGGGAGGTGCCGCCTGCATCCAACTTAGCAGAATTCACCGCCAAGCCAACAATGAGGCAACGGCCAGAGCATCCACCATCACCCAGTCCTCAATTCCAGTTGGCCTGATACCCTGCAGATCGCTACTAATGGGTAGGGCTCCAAATCCACATTTAAAATTGCCGATATGGTATTGAAAAAAGACCCCCCAAAAAACACCAATTTGGGGCAGCACCAGAACATGTGTGCATGATTCACAAGCCCTCTCGAGCACTGTGCAGACCTATCCTAAAGCCCTTCAAGAAACTAACTCATTCTGGCCATGGTGAGATGTGCCCTGAACACCACCTTGAGCTGTATCAAACTTGGCCTCGCACAGGATGACTTAGCATCCACCTTGTGGAGATACTCACTTCACACCACCTCCTCAAAAATGGGGCCCAGCTCCTCCTCCCACCTAGCCTTCACCTCCCTCCACTGAAACCTGCTCTTTCCCCATGTTCCGACCATACTACCTGGATGTACCGCTCTTATCCGACCCCGCACAGGAGGGAATCCGTCCCAGCAAGGTGGATGGCGGCATCCCCGGGAACATCAGAAAAGCTCGTTGAATCCTGAAAGTACTTAAACATATCCACAAGGCCTGCTTTCTCCCTCAGCTCTGCCCAGTCAGGAAACCAACCCTCCAAAAATAGGTTCTTTACCCTTTCCATCCCCTGAAAGTGGCATCAGGTTTCCCCGGTTGGAACAAATAATTCCTGCAGAGAGGGCTTGAAGCCCCCCCCCCGCCCCCCCCCCCCCCCCCCCCCCCCCCCCGCCCGCCAGAGACAATGGAAGGCTGTCCCAAATCTGCCAATCTGCCTCTTGCCCAAGATCTTCAAGGCAATTGCCAATGCAAACAATAGCAGAGGCATAGGACAATCCTGTCTCATCCCCCTGTACAACCTGAAAGATCCCGAACTCATGGTGTAAGTGAGCACACTAACCGACGGTGCCCCATATAACAGCCGCACCCACGACACAAACCCAGGGCCAAACCCGAATTTATCCAGAGCCGTAAACAAGTATCTCCACTCAACCCGGTCGAAGGCCTTTTCTGCGCCCAAAGACACAATTATCTCCAGTTCTGGCTCCATCACTGGTGCACGAACCATATTAGGTAACCTCCTCACGTTGAACAACCCTTCCTACCCTTCAAAGCCCGCCTGATCCTCCCCCCAAAATGTTTGTGAGACACGGCTTCAACTTTAATGCTAATACTTGGCGAGAGATTTTGCATCCACATTAAGCAGAGAGATCGGCCAGTGCGACCCACACTTGGTGGGTCTTTGTCCTTCTTTAGTAGGGAAATGGAAGCCTGCCCCAATGGCTCCGGAAGGGAACCCTGTGCGCCAGTGAATCATTAAACATCCCCATCACAAATGGGGCCAACTGATCCACAAACTTTTTATAGAATTCTATCACGAACTCATCTGGCCCGACGCCTTCACTGCCTGCATCTTCACCAAAGCCGTGCACACATCCTCCAACTCCAACAGCGCCTCTAAATCCTACTGCAAGTCCTCCTCTACCTGGGGCAGCACAGTGGCTAGCAATGCTGCCTCACGGGCGCTGAGGACCCGGGGTCTATCCTGGCCCCAGGTCACTGTCCAACTCTAACATCCCCTGCTCACCCTCCAGTAGCACCAACTTCTAAAGCCCGTCATAGAAAGACCCAAACGCCGCAATGACCTTTTCTGGGTCAGACACCATCCCCCCGCACCGTCTCTCCAGCAGCTTCTTGTCGGGGGGGGCGGGCGGGGGGGGGGGGGGGGGGGGGCAGATATGCCAAGCCAGATTCTGGTGAATTGCTAGATTTGTTTGAAATCTATTCCAGTTAGCACAGTGGTAGGGCCACATAACATGATGTAGAGTATCCTCAATGTGAAGATGGGACTTCATCACCACAAAGACTGTGCAGTGAGTGGTCACTCCTACCGATATTGTACAAGCAAATGTATCGGTGACAGGTAGACTGGTGAGGACGAGATCAAGTAGGTGTTTCCCTTTTATAAAAAAAATTCCAAACCACCTATCCTGTACATCTTTGGATTGTGGGGGTGAGACCCAAGGAGACACAGGGAGAATGTGCAAATTCCAAACAAAGGTGTTTCCTTCTTGTTGGTTCACTCATCCCCTACCAAAGACCCTATCTCGCATCTATGCCCTTAAGGACTGTCAGCTCGGTGCTCCAGAGTCATGCTTGATTAAAAAATTATTGGTACAATCCAGCCAATCCAAAACCAAATGAAACACATTAAATTGTTCCAAAATGTAATAGACAGTTCAGCAAATGCTAATAAAATTGAAAAAGCTATTTTTGCCAAATGTGTATATAATGCAGTATATTGTAAAGAGGATTCCAAGTAGTGTATCATTCAAATTTTGGGCATTAGCCAACAAAACCATGGAACTAACTGGTGCAAGCATGCCTTAGAATAAAACCATCCGGGGTTGTAAACAACGGATGCACCAGCTGCCAATCTCTACCAAAATGAACAGGTCTAATCATGGCTGACTGCACCATTCGGAATGCCACAGCAATTTGCTGCACTGTGCTCCAACAAGAAATGATTAGTACAGAGGCCTGTACCCCAATTCCTTATGTCCCTGTGCACAACCTCCTGCCCCCTACTCCGCCACAGCAGAAACATTTAGTGAGTCATTGCAGTTTGTCTCTTGAGCGTGAAAAGAGATCCTCTGATCCAACTTTTGCATCAGGAGAATAATCAGTCATAGAATTTACAGTGCAGAGGAAGGCCATTCAGCCCATCGAGTCTGCACCAGCCCTTGGAAAGAGTACCCTACTCAAGTCATCTGAAAAATGCCATGACAATTATATTTAAAAAGGAGGGTTGGGGGTGTGCGAGCAAGGAAGAGAAAAACACAAACTAGTTTGCCAGACCTTTGGTTTAAAATCCATAATGTCCTCAAAATTATGAAATAATTCAAGAGTTTCTAAACCGAGTTAATTCAGAGGCAATGCTGCAGCTGCAGCAGGCAGACTTGGGTGAAGAAAATAGGTTTCACATTCTGAACAAGTTGCACTCGTTTTCCTCAACTTCAACTCCATCCCCTTTCTCAACCACTGTCTTGAGCTGCCCCAGACTAACCTATATGGCCACGAGTTGAGGTTCTGACTCTATATCCTCTATAGCACAAATCTTTCTTCACCACTACTTCATCCAATCTACAACTGAAGCACTCATTCATACTTCGGTCATCATTGGACATGACTATTCACTAGCTCTCCTGGCCAGCTTTGCATCCTCCAGCCTCAGTGAACTTCACTTCATCCAAAATTCAGTTGCCCACATTCTATCTTGCATCATCCAACTCTTCCTCACCCTTACCAATCTAAACTTTCTCCTAGTGCTGCTGACAACTCAAAACACAAAACTCCATTAATTTTATTGAAATGCTTCTTGGTTTTACAAATTTCCACATCGAAAACTCCACCTTTTGTCTACAACCTCTTTTGCATTCCTTCCTCCAGTCCACTGTAATTATAATCGTTATTGTCACAAGTAGGCTTACATTAACACTGCAATTAATTTACTGTGAAATGCCCCTAGTCACCACATTCTGATGCCTGTTCAGATACACGGAGGGAGAATTCAGAATTTCCATATCACCGAATAGCACGTCTTTCGGGACTTGTGGGTGGAAACCGGAGCACTCTGAGGAAACCCACACACACACAGGGAGAACGTGCAGACTCTGCAGACAGTGACCCAAGCCGGGAATTAAACCTGGGACCCTGGCGCTGTGAAACAACAGTGCTAATCCTACTGCTGGTTGTGCATTTGGCTGCCAAGGCCTCATATTCAGGAATTCTTTCCTTAAGCTCCTCATCTCTCTGATCCAAGATGCGCCATAAAACCCACATCTGACCAAATACTCTCCACTTGCCTGGATGAACGTAGCTCCAAAAACACTCAGGAAGCTGGACACCAATCAGAACAAAGCGGCAGACTTGATTGGCACCCCATCTGTCACCACCACCGACAGACAGCGGTGGCAGTGTGCACCATCTACAAAATGCACAGCAGGAACCCACCAAACCACTCAGACAGCATCCTTCCAAACCCATAATCTCTACCATGTAGAAGGGCAAGGGCAGAGGATACATGAAAATACTACCATCTGGAAGTTCCCCTCCAGCTACCCAGCATCCCGACATGGAACTATATCACCATTCCTTCACTGTTGCTGGGTCCATATCCCAGAACTCCCATGTATCGACATCACATGGACTATAACGGCTCAAGAAGGCAGCTTACCACCACCTTTAAGGGCAACTAGGGATGGACAATAAATACTTGCTTAGCCAGTGATACCCACATTCCAAAAATGAATTTTAAAAAACGTATTCAGTCACTCCTCTCCGTGAGATTAGTGTCCAATTTTCCCCTTACATCTCCAAGAAACATCAGTGGGTATTTTTCAAATGTCAACGGTAAATGCAAGTTGTTACTGGGTGACCAGAACCAGCCAGCTTTATACCATACAGAATAGATCTATATATGCTTTTTTAATAAACGTTTTATTCTCCATTTTCCTTCAAGACTTACACCCCACCCACAAACAGTAAATGGTAACAAATACAAAATCAATCCCCTTAACAATATCAACGATCCCATCCTCCCACCACCCCAAACAATGGCCCACCTATCAATATATGCATCCAATAAAACAAACCCTCCCACGGTGGAAACAAAAAACAAAGGAGAAAAAGAAATCCGGGATCGCCCATGGTCACCATTAACCTATAGAGTCCACTCCCCCTCCTACACTCAACGCCATCCAACCTCTGAAAGTACCGTACATGATACCCAAGAGTTGTAAACAACCCCCCCAGTCTCCAACTCCTCCCGTCCACTGCCTCGTGTAAAACTCCTTACCCAACCTCGGTTCCTTCCCCCCGACTTTCCACCCCGGCCAGACCACTCGGACCCTGTTCTGCCAGGCTCCGATGGCCGCAGCCCCTCCCCCCACCTCACTCCCGTTCACTGGCCGGCTTAAACCGGCCAGCGTGAAGGCCCCCGCCCGGGTCCCTTTCCCCCTTGCCCGGCCCTAGGAAAGCCCAGAAATCCCCTTTTAGCACACAAACCCCACATATCCACCTACACCCCAAAGAGCCCTCATTTCGAGTGAAAGTCCCATCACTTCCCTTGACCAAATATATACAACATTGGCTCCTTTTGCCCATACACCCGCATGCAGTGAAACAAAAAAGGAGAAAATACAGTCATGAGGTTACATCGGCACATGGCCATTTCTCAATTTCTCAGTTCTGCCACAGTCCTTCTGCCTTCGCAAACTCCTCCGCTGCTTTCGCTGTTCCAAAATAAAAGTCCTTGAGCTTGTAAGTCACCCTCCGCTTCGCTGGATATACAATGCCGCACCGCACCTTGCTAATGTACAGTGCCCTCTTCACCCTGTTGAAGGCAGCCCGCCTCCTCGCCAGCTCCACCGTAAAGTCCTAGTATGCACATATACCAACTCCAGCCCACTGCACCACCCGCTTCTGCTTGGCCCAGCACAGGACCTTCTCCTTCACACTGTACCTACGGAAGCACAGAGTCACTACCCTTGGCGGCTCACTCGCCTTTGGTACAGGCCTCCACGACTGATGAGCCCGATACAGTTCATATCGGGAGGGATCCTCCCCCTCCCCCAATAGTTCCGCCAGCATCGCGGCAAATACTCAGTTGGCCTCGGTCCTTCAACTCCTTCGGGCAGCCCCACAATCCTCAAATTCTGTCACCTGGATCTGTTTGCCAGGTCTTCCATTTTTCCTTGCAGATCCTTGTTAATGTCCATCACCTTCCGCATCTCCTTCCCCATCGAGGCAAGTTGATCACCGTGCTGCAATAATGTCTCCTCCACTTCCTTCAGCACCTCCCCTTGCTCTCGCACCTCCACCACTGTGCTCGCCACCACCGTCGTCACTGGGGAAATCGCCTCCTCCACCTGCACACTCAAAACCCCTCTCATCTCCTTCCTCATTGTCTCCATGTATTTTGTAAACTGCCTTTCGAATTCCGCAGCCATCACATTAGTTATTTCTTCAGCTGTAAGCAATGCGGCCTCCCCTGGTGCTCCAGCCTCCATTTTCATTGGTGACCCCACGGTGACCTTTCCACTCCCCGACGGACCTTCAGCTGTTTTCTTTACGGACGTTTTTTTGCTCACCCTCGACATTGTTCTTCACTGTGCCACCTCTGTGCCTTCTCCCTGCTTTTGCCGCTTCTGTGGACCCTGGGACCGGGCTTAAAGCCCCGAAAATGCCGTTCCCAAACGGAGCCATCCATTGTGCGGCCGCCTCCCGCCCACTGTCACCGGAAGTCGAATAGATCTAGATACTGGTAAAAGAGGGGGAGGGGTAGCATGGTTAGTCAAGGACAGTATTACGGTGGCAGAAAGGACGTTTGATGAGGACTCGTCGACTGAGGTAGTATGTGCTGAGGTTAGAAACAGGAAAGGAGACTTCCGGGTGCGGCGATGACCAGCTGAGTCGCACGTTTCGGCAGCTCCCGGTGAAACGGACTTTTGGGCTCTTGATAGGAGCCCCAACGGCAATTTTGACGGCTAAAAACACTGTGCGGTAAACCAGAAGGGAATCCCCCCTGGATACGGATGAAAAAAGGAGGAGAAAGTGGCCGGATTGCAGTGGATCCTTTAGAACAGCGGCAAGGAAGGCAAGCAAAAACCAAGATGGCGTCGGAAGGTGGCAGTTTAACATGGGGCCCTGAACAACAAGAGTTCTTGAAATGCTGTGTGGAAGAGCTCAAAAAGGAAATGAAGAAAGAGCTGTTGGCCCTGATACTACAGGCGATCGAAGGGCTAAAGGAGGAACAAAAGACCCAGGAGCGGGAGCTTGGGGTCGTGAAGGCAAAGGCAGCCGAGAATGAGGACGACATACAGGGCCTGGTGGTGAAGACGGAGACGCATGAGGCACATCAGAAACGATGTGTGGAAAGGTTGGAGGCACTGGAGAACAACGCAAGGAGGAACAACCTGAGGATTCTTGGTCTTCCTGAAGGTGCGGAGGGAGCGGACATCGGGGCATATGTGAGCACGATGCTGCACTCGCTAATGGGAGCGGAGGCCCCGGCGGGTCCGTTGGAGGTGGAGGGAGCATACCGAGTGATGGCGCGAGGACCGAGAGCAGGAGAAATTCCCAGAGCCATAGTGGTGAGATTCCTCCGTTTTAAGGATAGAGAAATGGCCCTCAGATGGGCAAAGAAAACTCGGAGCAGTAAATGGGAGAACGCGGTGATCCGCGTTTATCAAGACTGGAGTGCGGAGGTGGCGAGAAAGAGGGCGAGCTTTAATCGGGCCAAGGCGGTGCTTCATAAAAAGAAGATAAAATTTGGAATGCTGCAACCGGCAAGACTGTGGGTCACATATCGAGGGAGGCACCACTACTTTGAGATGGCGGATGAAGCGTGGACTTTTATTGTGGAAGAAAAACTGGAATGAGCGGGTTATTAAAAAGAACGTTTGAACAAAGTGGTGGGGCGAATGTGGGGGGCGAAGAGGGGGGTTAAAAAGGGGGGAAAGAGGAGTTTTATGTACTAATCCTGCGATGTGGTAACTTTTCTCTCTTCCACAGTGGGGGAGGAGGGGAGGTGGAGGAGATGGGGCGTTGGCCATTGGGGGCGGGGCCAAGGGAGAAGCGCGGGCTTGGTTCCCGCGCTATGATAATCATGGCGGGAATAGAGAAGCAGGAAGGAGGGGGCGTCGCACGGTGCGAGCCGAGGTCACGGGGGGAAGCCGGGGTCGGCCAGAGTTTGCTGACTTCTGGGAGCAACATGGGGGGAGTAATTACGCTAGCGGGGGATCTAGCGGGGGGGGTGGGAGGGGGGAATTACTGGGTTGCTGCTGCTGGGGAGAGGGGGGAGCTGGTATGGGAGAGGATGGGCAGGGGGGGCACCGCCTGGGGGAGATACAGCTGCGTGGGAACCGGGTGAGGAGCTGGAAAAAGGGGATGGCTAATCGACAAGGGGGGGGGGGGGGGGGGGGGGGGTAGGAAGCCCCCCAACCCGGCTGATCACGTGGAACGTGAGAGGGCTGAACGGGCCGATAAAGAGGGCACGGGTACTCGCACACCTTAAGAAACTTAAGGCAGATGTGGTTATGTTACAGGAAACGCACCTGAAACTGATAGACCAGGTTAGGCTACGCAAAGGATGGGTGGGGCAGGTGTTCCATTCGGGGCTAGATGCGAAAAACAGGGGGGTGGCTATATTAGTGGGGAAGCGGGTAATGTTCGAGGCAAAGACTATAGTGGCGGATAACGGGGGCAGATACGTGATGGTGAGTGGCAAACTACAGGGGGAGACGGTGGTTTTGGTAAACGTATATGCCCCGAACTGGGATGATGCCAATTTTATGAGGCGGATGCTAGGACGCATTCCGGACCTAGAGATGGGAAAGCTGATAATGGGGAGATTTTAATACGGTGTTGGAACCAGGGCTGGATAGGTCGAAGTCCAGGACTGGAAGGAGGCCGGCAGCAGCCAAGGTACTTAAAGATTTTATGGAGCAGATGGGAGGTGTAGACCCGTGGAGATTTAGCAGACCGAGGAGTAAGGAGTTCTCGTTTTTCTCCTATGTCCATAAAGTCTACTCGCGAATAGACTTTTTTGTGCTGGGAAGGGCGTTGATCCCGAAGGTGAGGGGAACGGAGTATACGGCTATAGCCATTTCGGATCACGCTCCACACTGGGTGGACTTGGAGATAGGGGAGGAAACAGGAGGGCGCCCACCCTGGAGAATGGACATGGGACTAATGGCAGATGAGGGGGTGTGTCTAAGGGTGAGAGGGTGCATTGAAAAGTACTTGGAACTCAATGATAATGGGGAGGTCCAGGTGGGAGTGGTCTGGGAGGCGTTGAAGGCGGTGGTTAGAGGGGAGCTGATATCAATAAGGGCACACAAAGGGAAGCAGGAGAGTAAGGAACGGGAGCGGTTGCTGCAAGAACTTTTGAGGGTGGACAGACAATATGCGGAAGCACCGGAGGAGGGACTGTACAGGGAAAGGCAAAGGCTACATGTACAATTTGACTTGCTGACTACGGGCACTGCAGAGGCACAATGGAGGAAGGCACAGGGTGTACAGTACGAATATGGGGAGAAGGCGAGCAGGTTGCTGGCACACCAATTGAGGAAAAGGGGAGCAGCGAGGGAAATAGGGGGAGTGAGGGATGAGGAAGGAGAGATGGAGCGGGGAGCGGAGAGAGTGAATGGAGTGTTCAAGACATTTTATAAAAAATTATATGAAGCTCAACCCCCGGATGGGAGGGAGAGAATGATGGGCTTCTTGGATCGGCTGGAATTTCCCAAGGTGGAAGAGCAGGAAAGGGTGGGACTGGGAGCACAGATCGAGGTAGAAGAAGTGGTGAAAGGAATTAGGAGCATGCAGGCGGGAAAGGCCCCGGGACCGGATGGATTCCCAGTCGAATTCTATAGAAAATATGTGGACTTGCTCGCCCCGGTATTGACGAGGACTTTTAATGAGGCGAAGGAAAGGGGACAACTGCCCCCGACTATGTCTGAAGCAACGATATCGCTTCTCTTAAAGAAGGAAAAGGACCCGCTACAATGCGGGTCCTATAGACCTATTTCTCTCCTAAATGTAGATGCCAAGATCCTGGCCAAGGTAATGGCAATGAGAATAGAGGAATGTGTCCCGGGGGTGGTCCACGAGGACCAAACTGGGTTTGTGAAGGGGAGACAGCTGAACACGAATATACGGAGGCTGTTAGGGGTAATGATGATGGCCCCACCAGAGGGGGAAACGGAGATAGTAGTGGCGATGGATGCCAAGAAAGCATTTGATAGAGTGGAGTGGGATTATTTGTGGGAGGTGTTGAGGAGATTTGGTTTTGGAGAGGGGTATGTTAGATGGGTGCAGCTGTTGTATAGGGCCCCGATGGCGAGCGTGGTCACGAATGGACGGGGATCTGCATATTTTCGGCTCCATAGAGTGACAAGGCAGGGATGCCCTCTGTCCCCATTATTGTTTGCACCGGCGATTGAGCCCCTGGCGATAGCGTTGAGGGGTTCCAAGAAGTGGAGGGAAGTACTTAGAGGAGGAGAAGAACACCGGGTATCTTTGTATGCGGACGATTTGCTACTATACGTGGCAGACCCGGCGGAGGGGGTGCCAGAAATAATGCAGATACTTGGGGAGTTTTCAGGGTATAAATTGAACATGGGGAAAAGTGAGTTGTTTGTGGTGCATCCAGGGGAGCAGAGTAGAGAAATAGAGGACCTACCGTTGAGGAAGGTAACAAGGGACTTTCGTTACCTGGGGATCCAGATAGCCAAGAATTGGGGCACATTGCATAGGTTAAATTTAACGCGGTTGGTGGAACAAATGGAGGAGGATTTCAAGAGATGGGATATGGTACCCTGTCACTGGCAGGGAGGGTGCAGGCGGTTAAGATGGTGGTCCTCCCGAGATTCCTCTTTGTGTTTCAGTGCCTCCCGGTGGTGATCACGAAGGCTTTTTTTAAAAGGATTGAAAAGAGCATCATGGGTTTTGTGTGGGCCGGGAAGACCCAGAGAGCGAGGAAGGGATTCTTACAGCGTAGCAGGGATAGGGGGGCTGGCACTACCGAGCCTAAGTGAGTATTATTGGGCCGCTAATATTTCAATGGTGAGTAAGTGGATGGGAGAGGAGGAGGGAGCGGCGTGGAAGAGATTAGAGAGGGCGTCCTGTAGGGGGAGTAGCCTACAGGCTATGGTGACAGCCCCATTGCCATTCTCACCGAGGAACTACACCACAAGCCCGGTGGTGGTGGCTACACTGAAGATTTGGGGACAGTAGAGACAGCATAGGGGAAAGACTGGAGCCTTGGGGGGGGTCCCCGATAAGAAACAACCATAGGTTTGCCCCGGGGGGAATGGATGGGGGATATGGAATGTGGCAAAGAGCAGGAATAACGCAACTGAAAGATCTGTTTGTGGATGGGAAGTTCGTGAGTCTGGGAGCGCTGACCGAGAAATATGGGTTGCCCCAAGGGAATGCATTCAGGTATATGCAACTGAGGGCTTTTGCGAGGCAACAGGTGAGGGAATTCCCGCAGCTCCCGACACACGAGGTGCAGGACAGAGTGATCTCAAAGACATGGGTGGGGGATGGTAAGGTGTCAGATATATATAGGGAAATGAGGGACGAAGGGGAGACTATGGTAGATGAACTAAAAGGGAAATGGGAAGAAGAGCTGGGGGAGGAGATCGAGGAGGGGCTGTGGGCAGATGCCCTAAGCAGGGTAAACTCGTCGTCCTCGTGTGCCAGGCTAAGCCTGATTCAGTTTAAGGTATTACACAGGGCGCATGTGACTGGAGCACGGCTCAGTAAATTTTTGGGGGTGGAGGATAGGTGTGCGAGGTGCTCGAGAAGCCCAGCGAATCATACCCATATGTTTTGGTCATGCCCGGCACTACAGGGGTTTTGGATGGGGGTGACAAAGGTGCTTTCAAAAGTAGTGGGGGTCCGGGTCGAACCAAGCTGGGGGTTGGCTATATTTGGGGTTGCACAAGAGCCGGGAGTGCAGGAGGCGAGAGAGGCCGATGTTTTGGCCTTTGCGTCCCTAGTAGCCCGGCGCAGGATATTGTTAATGTGGAAAGAAGCCAAGCCCCCGGGGGTGGAGACCTGGATAAATGACATGGCAGGGTTTAGAAAGCGAGAGCGGATTAAGTTCGTTCTAAGGGGGTCGGCTCAAGGGTTCACCAGGTGTGTATAATATGTATAGGTCGTTGCGACAGATAATTATATATTGGACTGTTAAATTATGTTTTTGGAGAACGTTACTTGTGATAAGGCAGTTGCCAATTAGGGTTAGTTTTCATTTTTGTTATTTATTATTTATTCATTTTTTGTTTATAAAATAGGTCATTGTTATTTGTGTTGTTATAATATTGTGTAAAGGATGCACAATGTACTGTGTTGGTTGACCAAAAATTTTCAATAAAATATTTATTAAAAAAAAGAAACAGGAAAGGAGAGGTCACCCTGTTAGGGGCTTTCTATAGGCCTCCGAAAAGTTCCTGAGATGTAGAGGAAAGGATTGCAAAGATGATTCTGGATAGGAGCAAAAGCAACAGGGTAGTTGTTATGGTGGACTTTAACTTTCCAAATATTGACTGGAAACACTGTAGTTCGAGTACTTTAGATGGGTCTGTTTTTGTCCAATGTGTGCAGGAGGGTTTCCTGACACAGTATGTAGATAGGCCAACGAGAGGCGAGGCCATATTGGATTAGGTACTGGGTAATGAACCAGGACAGGTGTTAGATTTGGAGGTAGGTGAGCACTTTGGTGATAGTGACCACAATTCCATTGCGTTTACTTTAGTGATGGAAAGGGATAGGTATACACCGCAGGGCAAGAGTTATATCTGGGGGAAAGGCAATTATGATGCGATGAGGCAAGACTTAGAATGCATCAGATGGAGAGGAAAACTGCAGGGGATGGGCACAATGGAAATGTGGAGCTTGTTCAAGGAACAGCTACTGCATGTCCTTGATAAGTATGTACATGTCTGGCAGGGAGGATGTGGTCGAGCAAGGGAACCGCGGTTTACTAAAGCAGTCGAAACACTTGTCAAGAGGAAGAAGGAGGCTTATGTAAAGATGAGACATGAAGGTTCAGTTGGGGCGCTCAAGAGTTACAAGTTGCTAGGAAGGACCTAAAGAGAGAGCTGAGAAGAGCCAGGAGGGGACATTAGAAGTCTTTGGCAGGTAGGATCAAGGACAACCCTAAAGCTTTCTATAGATATGTCAGGAATAAACGAATGACTAGGGTAAGAGTAGGGCCAGTCAAGGATAGTAGCAGGAAATTGTGCTTGGAGTCCGAGGAGATAGGAGAGGTGCTAAATGAATATTTTTTGTCAGTTTTCACACAGGAAAAAGACAATGTTGGCGAGGAGAATACTGAGATTCAGGCTACAAGACTAGAAGGGCTTGAGGTTCATAAGGAGGAGGTGTTCGCAATTCTGGAAAGTGTGAAAAAAGATAAGTCCCCTGGGCCAGATGGGATTTATCCTCGGATTCTCTGGGAAGCTAGGGAGGACATTGCTGAGCCTTTGGCTTTGATCTTTAAGTCATCTTTGTCTACAGGAATAGTGCCAGAAGACTGGAGGATAGCAAATGTTGTCCCCTTGTTCAAGAAGGGGAGTAGAGACAACCGCGGTAACTATAGACCAGTGACCCTTACTTCGGTTGTGGGCAAAATCTTGGAAAGGTTTATAAGAGATAGGATGTATAATCATCTGGAAAGGAATAATTTGATTAGAGGTAGTCAACACGGTTTTGTTCGGTAGGTCGTGCCTCACAAACCTTGAGTTCTTTGAGAAGGTGACCAAACAGGTGGATGAGGGTAAAGCAGTTGATGTGGTGTATATGGATTTTAGTAAAGCGTTTGATAAGGTTCCCCACGGTAGGCTACTGCAGAAAATACGGAGGCATGGAATTCAGGGTGATTTAGCAGTTTGGATCAGAAATTGGCTAGCTGGAAGAAGACAAAGGGTGGTGGTTGATGGGAAATGTTCAGACTGGAGTCCAGTTACTAGTGGTGTACCACAAGGATCTGTTTTTGGGCCACTGCTGTTTGTCATTTTTATAAATGACCTGGAGGAGGATGGGTGAGTAAATTTGCAGATGACACTAAAGTCGGTGGAGTTGTGGACAGTGCAGAAGGATGTTACAAGTTATAGAGGGACATAGATAAGCTGCAGAGCTGGGCTGAGAGGTGGCAAATGGAGTTTAATGCAGAAAAGTGTGAGGTGATTCATTTTGGAAGGAATAACAGGA
Source organism: Scyliorhinus torazame (assembly GCF_047496885.1). Classification (NCBI taxonomy): domain Eukaryota; kingdom Metazoa; phylum Chordata; class Chondrichthyes; order Carcharhiniformes; family Scyliorhinidae; genus Scyliorhinus; species Scyliorhinus torazame. Next base: position 173,247,167 of record NC_092707.1, on the reverse strand, counting down.
AGACAGAGTACTGGGCTAATGGTAAGATTCTTGGCAGTGTGGATGAGCAGAGAGATCTCGGTGTCCATGTACATAGATCCCTGAAAGTTGCCACCCAGGTTGAGAGGGTTGTTAAGAAGGCGTACGGTGTGTTGCTTTTATTGGTAGAGGGATTGAGTTTCGGAGCTATGAGGTCATGTTGCAGCTGTACAAAACTCTGGTGCGGTCACATTTGGAGTATTGCGTGCAATTCTGGTCGGCACATTATAGGAAGGATGTGGAAGCATTGGAAAGGGTGCAAAGGAGATTTACCAGAATGTTGCCTGGTATGGAGGGAAGATTTTATGAGGAAAGGCTGAGGGACTTGAGGCTGTTTGCGTTAGAGAGAAGAAGGTTAAGAGGTGACTTAATTGAGGCATACAAGATGATCAGAGGATTGGATAGGGTGGACAGTGAGAGCCTTTTTCCTCGGATGGTGATGGCTAGCACGAGGGGACAGAGCTTTAAATTGAGGGGAGATAGATATAGGACAGATGTCAGAGGTAGGTTCTTTACTCAGAGAGTAGTAAGGGCGTGGAATGCCCTGCCTACAGTAATGGACTCGCCATCACTAAGGGCATTCAAATGGTCATTAGATAGACATAAGGACGATAAGCGAATAGTGTAGATGGGCTTTAGAGTGGTTTCACAGGTCGGCACAACATTGAGGGCCTAAGGGCCTGTACTGCGCTGTAATGTTCTAAATTCCGGCCTCTTGTGTATCCCCAATTTCCTTTTCTCCTCCACTGTCAGCCAACCTTCAATTGCTTTAGGTCCTAAATTCTGCAATTCCACCTCTAAACATCACCACCCCACTACCACTTTATCCTCCTAGAAAACCCTCCTTCCCTGACCAAGCTCTCGATAAATCGTTATAACAACAAATTTTGGTAACAAACTTGGTCAAAGAGGTTGGTGTTAAGGACCACCTTAAAAGAGAGTTATAGAGGATGTAAACTTTAGGAAGGAAATTCTAGGGCTTAGAGTCTAGGTGGTTGAGAATCATGCAATGAAAATTGAAAATAAACAAGGGGTCAGAATTGGAGAAGTAGAGATTTCAGAGGGTTGAAGGGCTGGAGAAAGTTGGAGGCAAGAAGGGGCAAATCCACAAAAGAATGTAAAACCAGAAGGTGAGAACTTTAAAACCACAGCTTCTCAAGACCATGCAGGTGGTCCAGTGCAGGGGTGATGAGTGAATGGGGTTTGGTTAGATTTAGGATATAGGCAGCAAATTTTGGATGAGCTCACGTTTATGAAGGAAGCAAGATAGGAGTGCAGACAGCATATCATTGAAACCTCCTTAAGTGGCTCAATGTCAAATTGTCTGTCAACACACAGAAAACATCTGGGCTGTTTTGCTTTGTCAAAGGTGCTGTATAAATGCAAGTCGCTGTTCTCAATGAAATCTCATGGAGTGTACTTGCTTACTGTTCCACCATGAGTGCCGAGACTAAATTCACTTCTGAACAAACGAGATTGACTAAAACAAGCCAAGAACAATCTGCACGTTAATCAAATTATGCACAAATATGCACTTCAATCTTATGGTACCTGTTCAGGGACTGAGTCTGTTTTTCTCTTCCTCTGTGTGCCAGAACACGCAAAAGTATAAAACTAAATTGGAACTTCCATTTTTTTCTTTCTTGGAACAACTAAGCTTTTCTTTCTTTCTCCCCCTTAAAAAAGATATTACTGCTGCTTTATATATACTTTACAGGAATTCATACTATTATATTAGTCATCTGATGATGATATATTTGTCACTTTATGCAGCCATTGAAAATCTTAATGGTTACAAGACTACCACACATTTCAAAGCATAAACTGCATGTTCAACATTTATTCAATCCACAGAAAACTCCACTAATGGTGTTCATATCTCCAACTTGTAAAGTTACAAGTGTTAAGACCATCAGGACACTGCCAATCACCCATCCAGTATCATTCATTTAGTAATTTTCATTTCCCCAGAATATCAAGAGAGCATCACAAGCAATCACTTTAGAAATGCCCTCACAGTTAAGCAAACAAACCTGCCAGTCAATTTGCGCATGACAAGAACCCATGAAATATAATTAAATAAATAATGTTTTAGTGTTGTGGTAGAAATTCAAAAAAAGATTAAATTTAGAGCCCCCAATTATTTTTTTCCAATTTGGGGCAATTTAGCATGGCAAATCCACCAAACCTGCACATCTTTGGGTTGTGGGAGTGAGACCCAAACAGACACGGGGAGAATGTGCAAACTCCACACACAGTGACCCGGGGCCGGGATCGAACCCGGGTCCTCAGTGCCATGATGCAGCAGTGCTAACCACCGGGGCGGTAGAAACGTTGGTAATGACCAGCAGAATTTCCTTCCTTAGAATAGTACAAACAGAATAAGCAGATAGGGCCCCAGTTCAACATCTCCTCCATACAGCAATCCTGCACTTCTGGCAAAATCGCTACAATGGGGATTGAACCAAGAGCCTGCAAGTTCAGGGAAGATGATGTCACTATAAAGCTAAGTTGACACTCAAATGTATTTGAAGGTCACTATAAAAGGGCCTTTTCAGTTATATTAACAGAAAATTACCATTTGGTCCAACCAGTCTGCACTGGTGTCCATCCTTCACAGCAGCAAGAACCCCCACATACAGTTGAAATGAAGAGCCATAATTATTTGTTTAAAACGGTTTCCCTGTTTCAGTCTCAACTTTCTTGCATTTAAAATGATATCTCACCCCTTTCTCTCCTTCAACGTTTGGACACAGTCCAGCCCTTCGCAATTTTAAATACCTCTATGAAATCATTTAGCAATTTTTTTTAAATTTAAAGTGCCGAATTCTTTTTTTTCCAATTAAGGGCAATTTAGCATGGCAAATCCACCTATCCTGCACATCTTTGGGTTGTGTGGGGTGAGACCCACGCAGACACGGGGAGAACGTGCTTAAGCCACACGGAAAGTGACCCGGGGCCGGGATGGAACCTGTGTCCTCAGTGTCGTGAGTCAGCAATCCTAATCACTCCGCCACCATCATTTAGCAAAAATAATCCTAATTTTTCAAAGTACTACTTCTATGCATCAAAAGCATTTCATTTGCGACAAAATGACCCAGTTCAATCAATGGGATTTGTAGCCAACAGATTTACAGCATGTTTAGTTTAACCCTGATACCCAATTGACTTTAGCCAAAAGGATTTGGAACAGTCCAACTATTTCAACAGTCAAAAATACAACTATAGCAATCTAAACCCAGTGATGTATTAGGGCTACATTTTCAATGATACAATAGCTTACATTTTATGAAAATAAGTAGCGGCTATGGCATTACAACTAGCCTGCTCCACAACATATTTTTGTAGTATCTAGTCCCTTTTTTTAAAAATTGGGAGTCCCCAAATCATTTTTTCCAATTAAGGGGCAATTTAGCATGGCCAATCAACCTACTCTGCACATATTTGGGTCGTGGGGACAAAACCCACGCAGACATGGGAAGAATGTGCAAACTCCACACGGACAGTGAGCCAGGGCTGGGACCGAACCTGGCACCTCGCTGCCATGAGGCAGCAGTGCTACCCACTGCGCCACCATGCTGCCCCAGCATCCAGACTTCACGGCGCTGAGGTCCCAGGTTCGATCCCAGCTCTGGGTCACTGTCCATGTGGAGTTTGCACATTCTCCGTGCTTGCGTGGGTTTCGCCCCACAACCCAAAGACGTGCAGGGTAAGTGGATTGGCCACGCTAAATTGCCCCTTAATTGGAAAAAGTGAATTGGGTACTCTAAATTTATCTTTTTAAAGATTTTATTTCATACAGGATATTCACCTGCACTAGATCCCTCCAATCTTGCATCACTAGAGCAGTAAATAGTTTATCTTAGAAGTAATTTTTAATGTTGAGTTCTTGCATCTTTCAGACCACAGTTAAATTGCAGCAAAAAAAGTAAAGCTCACAAAACAGAAATTATGCAATTAAAACACTAGAAATTGAGTGACAGCCCCAATTCATACACCCCGTCAAGTTCCTGTCGCCTCACTCAAATCTTTCAAGTAAGTAACTTTTCATTGCAACACGTTGCACATTTAACAGTTTCCTTCACAACACCCATTTATTAATATAAGCAAGCTATACAACTTGTATCCAAATTTCATCATAGCCTCAACCATCCTGATCTTTACAACCTCCGGCCAGACAAACCCTACACCTTAACACATTCCTCTGGCACATGCAGATTTCCCTCTGCCTCTCCACAGACCTCCTCAAAATCTCTCTGACCATGGTTTTGGCCACCCCCACCTAATAAACTAATTTGTCAGGCAGTCCTTTGTGGGTTGCTTACACTTCTGAAGTAGCTAGCAATATTAATGTACACCAAAGTCACTATGTAAAGGTGTGCTCTTGTATCAATAGAAAATGCCATCAACACAGGTCAGTCAGCATCTGCGGGGAGAACAGATGAGCTATGCTTCAGGTGTTGACTTGAAACATTAAATTGATTGCTCTCTTGGCATGAACATTTCCAGTTCTTGGTTCAAAGTTCTGATATCTGCATTTTTGTTTCTTTTTGTGCATATTACTGTGCTTGGTGAATTAGTCCTATTGTGTATACTCTAGACGTGTGGGTCTCTCTCTCCATACTTGGGTAATAGCCAGACATAACAAAATGTTCAGTTCCAGTTATCAGGGTGACAAGTGGGACCAGTACATTCCAACAGCCAGCTTCTGTCTCCAAGTATTGCTACCCACAAGAAATCTTATTGACAGGTTTGTTCTTCCTCCGCCCCCACCCTCCAGGGATCGACAAACAACCTCCAACAAAGCCAGCCCGTGTAGACAAGGTGAAGAAATTCCCATTCTAGAAGGTTAGCAGATTAGAGCCTTCTGGTTCTAATTAAAGTCTGACTTTAGTCCAAAGATCTGCAGGTTAGGTGCACTGGCCATGCTAAATTGCATTTACTGTCCAAAAAAGATTAGATGGGATTATTGGGTTAAGGGGATAGGGTGGAGGTGTGGTCTTAAGTAGGGTGCTCTTCCCAAGGACCGGTGCAAACTCAATGGGCCGAATGGTCTTCTTCTGCACTGTAAATTCTATGATTTGTATTTTCGGTAACCCGTTCATTAAAATCTCCCGCACCCCTGCTATCTTCTCTGGTCTGTGAGGTTTTGTCTTATTATGGCCGATATTTCACTTGAGACTCCGCCTTCCCATCCCCCACTCCACCCCCTTCCCCGGGCCCCTCCACCCGCTGTATAAGGACAGCATCTTGTAGGTTCCAGTTGCAGTGGACCCCAACCCCCCACGCCTCCTTCATACCTGGGGTTCCGATTTCCATTCATGGAGCCCCTTCCGCCACACGCTTGGTTTTCAGCGGCCTCTGACGGACTGGACCGAACGGGGGGGGGGTGAGCTGCTTCAATCAGGTCGATCCCGCGGCTGCTTTCCGAGAGGCTGAATCTCTCACTGTTTGTCCCGCCCCCCCGGGATTACGGTGCAAATCTTTGGCTGGCGGGCTGCTCCACTCCGCTGCTCCCAGGCTCTGAAACACCGGCTGGGCCTTTCCTTTTAACTGATCAGAGACGATTCCACGCCCCTTGAACTCGGCAGGCTGGCTCTTCGGCTGAGAATGGCTCCGGCTACCAGCGCTTACTCAGGGGCCCCGCGCTCTCCACTTTATTTTCCGCCGCTTTCGTCTTTTTTTTTCCCCTCTCTCTCTCTCTCTCAGCTCCGGCGTATCCCCTCTCAACCGGATAAACCGTCACCTAACCGCCGGAAATGACGACTGGGGGCCTCGGGTTAATGATTCATACATTCCTCGGGTCACGTCGCCGCGTAGCCTGACGTCGACGCGGCTGACATCATTACGTTAGCCTCATCATCTCATCTCTCTCCCCCTCCCCCCCCACAACTAAATTGGTTTCTATGGAAACGCGAGTCCGTTTATTTGGAAGTCGAATTCGGTTCAAATTTGTTCCGGGGTTGAAGTTAAAGCGGGTGAGCTTCAGCTTCCAGTTTGTCCAGCAACCTCCCCGAAATATCCCAACATGAGATGAATCAGGGCAAATCTCTACTCCGATAAAATAGAAACGCCAGATGTAGGTTAATCCCGTTAATCATTAATGATCACTATTCCTATTTATTCCCCCGACAATCGAGTCGGATTAATCAAATTGCAAGCAGGAAAGTGGGGTCCGTGTGTGGAGAATTCTCTGGACCAGCTGGTGCTTTTTTGGGGAGCATCTGTACATCTCAGGACGATAATCTGGTCCTGCATTTTTTTAAATTTAAAGTACCCAATTTATTTTTTCCAATTAAGGGGCAGTTTAGCGTGGCCTATCCACCTACCCTGCACATCTTTGGGATGTGGGGGCGAAACCCACGCAAACACCGGGAGAATGTGCAAACTCCACACGGACAGTGACCCAGAGCCGGGATCGAACCTGGGACCTCGGCGCCGTGAGGCTGCAGGGCGAACCCACAGCGCCACCGTGCTGCCCTCTGGTCCTGCATTTTTGACATGTGCATCGTAATCCTTCTGAAGGTCCAAGTGCAATGGCGAGGAGAGCTTCTGCACATTTTTTCCCCATGTTTCGTTAGTTAAAAGTATCTGAACATATAATGTTTGAACTGACTCAGACGTTTCTCTGCACATGGAGAGTCTGTTTACCGAGCTTGGCGATCCTGTGCTCACTAAACACTTTGCAAGAAAGGCAAACTGATGGCCAGCGGCCTTTCCAGCAGAGAGACATTTCGAGTTTGAAGAAGCCTCTGAACAACCCACATGGTGAAGACCCAGACTTTCTTCAGGGGCATTCTGAAAATGCCCACTAGGTGAAACGAATGCTCCTGCTTGGTAACTCACTGCAGGTAAACTGGTAAAAACTAAAGCGTCAGGATTGTGAGTGAGATACTGCAAACTAATCATGGGCCTCACTTTGGCACTACTGATTCTGTGCTGGTGGCTTATATTTTAAATGATCTTTTATTAGGTGTTGTGGTGCAACCGTTCTGTTGTTGTTTCGTCCCTTCCTGGAGGTATTGGCTTCTTTAGGTGATGGATCCACAGACACTGATTGTCCTTCAGTGTTTCACCCAAGTAGCCATTCTTTGCAAGTGAAGATTTTTTGAAAGTAAATTTTAGAGTACCCAATTATTTTTTTCCAATTAAGGGACAATTTAGCATGGCCAATTGATCGACCTACACATCATTTTTGGTTGTGGGGGTGAGACCCACGCAGACACCCACGGGCAGTGACCCAGGGCTGAGATTCAAACCCAGGTCCTCCCCACAGTGAGTCTTTGTAAATGAAGATGATACATGTCAAGCTATTCAGCTGTTGGAAAACAACACACTGAGCCCAACTCTGCCCTCACCCACTATTCATATACATGCATTGCGCAGTAAGTTAGCAGATAGCAGAAATCATTGCTGATTTCCCCCTCTGTAATATATCCAAATGTAATGCCCGATTGACGCACTGGCATAAATGAACCAACTCAGGACTGGAAATTGAATCTGGGAGCTTCTGGGTTCACTTTACTTTGAAAAAACATTTATTTGTAAATCACAATCTTGGAAGTTTCCTTTAAAACAAAACAGCAAATTAATTTTTTTTTTTTTTTCAATATAAATTTAGAATATCCAATTCATTTTTTTCCAATTAAGAGGCAATTTAGTGTGGCCAATTCACCTACCCTGCATATCTTTTGGGTTGTGGGGGCAATACCCACGCAAACACGGGAGATTGTGCAAACTCCACACAAACAGTGACCCAAGCCAGGATCGAACCTGGGACCTCGGCGCCGTGAGGCCACAATGCTAACCACTGCATCGACAAAACAGCAAATTTATGAAATAAAAACAAAGTGCTGGAATACTTAGCAGGTCAGTCAGCATTTTGGAGAGTGAAACAGTGTTAATGTTTCAGAGGTCACAAGAGCACACATCAAATTGGAGCAGGAGTAGACCATTCTATGCCAAGTTCACTGTGCCACTATTCAATACCATCATGGCTAATCTTGGGCTTCAACTCCAGTTTCCTGCCACTTCCCATATCTCTTGATTTCCTGGAGAGACCATAAATCTATCTCCCTCACCCTTAAATGTATTCAATGACGTAGCATCCATAATCCTCTGTGGTGGAGTATCCCAAAGATTCACAGTCCCTTGAGTGAAGTAGCTTCTCTGCATCTCAGTCCTAAATAATCGTCCTCTTTTCATAGGCTGTTCCCCCATGTTTTAGGTTCCCTGACCAGCAGAAACAATTCCTCTGTGTCAAGGTCCTTCAAACTTTTGTATGTTTCAAGAGATTGCCTCTTATTCTTATGAAATCAAGGAAAATACATCCAATTTACTCAGCCTCATCATAGGACAACTTCCTCATCCCAGGGATCACTTTAGTGAATCTGCAACTCCAATGCCAGGTATATCCTTCCTTCAATATGGAGACCAAAACTGCACACAGTATTTTCCTGAGGCCAGTACAATGTAACAAGACTTCTTTATTCCTGTCGCCAATACCCATTTAATAAGGCCAACATGCCATTTGCTTTCCTGATTGCTTGCTGTACCTGCATACTTAACCTTCTACACATCCACCAAGCACTATCTCTGCAGCTATCTTTTAGATCCCAAGGATGTAGACCATCAGGCTAGGGGATTTTTTAAATACTTTAGTCCCTTAAGTTTCTCAAATACTTTTTCCCTGCTTGTAATCATCTTACTTTCCTTACTCTTTTTAATACCACGTTACTGTCTACTTCTGGTATACAACTTGTGTTTCCTACTGTGAAAACGGTTACAAAATATTTGTTCAATGTCTGCTATTTCCTCATTCCCCATGATCATTTCTCCTGTCTCTGGGCGCGATTCTCCCATGCCGCGCCGTTTGGGAGAATCGCCGTGCACGCCACTTGTTCCCGTGGCGCCGGTCTGACACCGTTCCGCCATTCTCTCAACCAGCGAGAACGGCGTCATCAAGGTCGGCGCCGCGCATGCCAGAGAATTGTCCGAGCAAGTAATACATGCGATTCTCCCTGTCCCCAGCTATTCAGCGACCCGGATGGACCAAAGTCCCGACCACGCTGTCACCGTTCACCCCTACTAAATAAATTTGTCAGCCAGTCGTGCTGGCAATGTGGATGAGGGAGGTGAGTGGGCGGGCTCACCCCAGAAAGCAGGAAGCTGCGTCCACGTCCGGTGATGGTGGGTGGGGGGGGGGGGGGGGGGTTTCTGATGTGTGTGCCACGATTCCCCGGGGGGGAGGGAGGGGGGAGGGGTTGGGGGAATGAGAAGGGGGAGAGGTTGGGGAAGGAGTAGAGGGGGAGGGGGTGGGGGATGGAGAAGGGGAAGGGGTGGGGGAAGGAGTAGGGGGAGGGTTTGGGGGAAGGAGTAGAGGGGAGGGGAGGGGTTGGGGGAATGAGAAGAGGGTGGGGGAAGTAGAGGGAGGGGTTGGGGGAAGGAGTAGAGGGAAGGGGAGGGGGTGGGGGAAGGAGTAGAGGGAGGGGGAAGGGTTGGGGGAATGAGAAGGGAGAGGGGATGAGGAGGGAGACGAGGGAAGGGGTTGGGGAAGGAGTAGAGGGGGTGGGGGAAGGAGAAGGGGGAATGGGGAGGGGGTGGGGGAAGGAGTAGAGGGAAGGGGAGGGGTTGGGGGAAGGAGGAGGGGTTGGGGGAATGAGAAGGGGAGCGGGTGGGGGAATGAGTAGGGGGAGAGGGTGGGGCAAATGATGCCACCATTCTGTCGGGGGGGGGGCCTCCAAGGGTACCCGCGGGACCGACACCACAGCTGGAGTGCCATGGCAGGACGGTGGCGAAGACACGCTTCCAAGTTGAGGTCATGGTGATGGGCTGAGGCCGCTGGCGCTGCAATGAGGAGGGATGGGGTGAACTGGGCGGGAGACGGATACTGTGGGCAGGTGTAAGGGTGCTTGCATGAATGAACCATAACCAGGCAGCCAGGACACCCATGTATCCAAACGGCCCTGGCTGCCTACGTGCCAAAGCGCCCTCCTTACAAATGTCGTTGTCTCCCCCTCACAACCCCCCCCCCCCCGTCTAGTTCATAGTGTTTGCACAACAGCCATCAATGTTTGCCGCTGCGGCGGCAGCGGCTGCCCTGCAGATGAGCCATTCGGCGCGGCCGACCCAGGAGGCTCAGTGAAGCTGCTGCAGAGGCGGATGCAGCAGAGGGACTGGCTGCAGAGGGCCCCGTGCCGGGCGCTCTTGCTGCAGGCCCTCACGCCCGACAGGTCCAAGAGGAGGTGGAGGGTGACAATGACCTCCACGTCATCGGGCAGGAAGATGTCGACGAATCAGATCCTGATGGGGCTCCACGGGAGGAGCACAAGCAGGTGGTCGGGCCAAGGCGGCGGAGGTGCCCCATGCGGCCTCGTGTGTACTGGGACTGCATTCTGTTCCAGGACCTTACGGACGCGCATGCAGGAGGAGACTCAGATTGAGCCGTGAGACGGTGGCACATATATGCCACCTAATGGTGCACCTGGCACCACGTGGAACGGGAGGAGGACATGCCATACCGGTAGGAGTCAAGGTCATGGTTGCCCGAATTTTTTTGCAATGGGGTCCTTCCAGGTGCCAAGCGGGGACCTCTCTGGAATCTCTCAGACATCGGTGCACCGGTGCATCCGGGCCGTTACCGACGGCCTCTATGCCGTCGCGGAAAGATACATTGATTTGCCGGAGGACCACGCACAGCAGGCTGCCAGGGCAGCGGAATTTGCCTCAATGGCCCCCGATGGACCCCGATGGACCAGGGCATCATTGATGGGGTGCACTTCAACCTGCGTCCACCCTCGGAGAACAGGGACGTTTTCCTGAACAGGAAGGGGAACTATTCGATGAACGTCCAGGTGGTCTGCGACCATCGAATGAGAATAATGCACGTGTGCGCCCAATACCCGAGTAGCGCGCATGATGCCTTCATACTGGCGCAGTCATTCATACTCTCTATTTTCGAGGGACGCCCACCCCGGATGAGGGTGTTGCTAACTTTTGGTTGGCCCTTAAATGTTGCCCGTTGTGTCTTTGCTTAATTTGCTCTGTTTCTATAACCTTTGCTCTCGGGTCGCCAGATATCTTTACGATACCGCCACGAGGTTCAAGTTCAAGTACTGATCAATAACTCAATACACCAGTTAGTAAGTTTCAAATCAAAACACATTTATTATACAGTCAATCGCTACTCATGCATAAAACTCTACTTTCTGGACTATCTCTATACTATAGGCCTATACTTAGCTTTGGAACTGGCCCACCAGGTCAGGGGAACAAATGGCCTTTCGTTCAGGTTCTGAGTCTGCAGGCTTCAAAGCTGGTATGGACTGGTAGCTAGGAGCGCCTATATCGTAGCGTGCATTGACTGGAGACTTACTTGGTTGATGCAGGTCAAGTTCAAGGGTTGTTTCGAGCTGCTGAGAGACCCTGCCAAGAAGGACGATTTGAACTTGGGGACTCTACTTTATAGTCCCCAGGGGCTTCGCGCCCTTTTGGGCGGACCCCGTACCTGGTTCCAAGTGATTGAACTGCGTTCCGATCACTTGGATCGATTTCTCCAATACTAGAGCTGTTCCCTGATCGCTGGGCGGTCCCTAGGTGTCCGTTGGCCTTCCTTTGTCTTGGCTCCTGCTGGCGCCGAGGAGTCTGGCTTGGCCTTGTTTACCTTAAATGTTTCAATTGTTCCCAGGGATCGCTCATTAATATGCAGATGGCTGTTGGTTTCGGTGCTGTCTGGGTTTCTGCAAAGTCTAATACACAGGAAACTTTGCACCTGCTAGATTTTCCTGGCTTGACTGAATTTCCCTGCATTCTTTGCGGATCTCCATTTTAAGTCGGGAAGTGGCCAATCCAGGTGGCTACACTCTCTCCTTGTGATCCCTACCGCGAAGCGTGAAGGATCACATAACTGCGTCGTCTTCACTCCCTGACCCAGCGAGCACTCTTCCATGGCCTCTGACCATATCTATGTAAGAAAAATTTAACTGACAATTCTAAGTGGCGCCATGTCACAACAGGGGCATGTATTACAACATTAAAAAAAGATACCTCTAACTATCTTCCATAAACTACACTCACTTAAACATCCAATCATACTAACTTCCTAACAATACAAAAATAATAGCAGCATTCACATTTTCCTCTGGCTTGGAGGTCAAACACAGAGTTGTACAATCTTTCTTTATTTACAAATGACGCAAACAAATGTCCTTTATTGTAGATCCAGGGGTTCGGGGGCCTGGTGAAAACCGAAAATAGGGGATCGCATCCTGTATACTGGGGTGCTAGAGCGGTAGGCTCTCCTTTGCCATTTCCTCATGCGGATAGTCTGTACGATGCTGCAGAATATCACCAATACTAAAAGGGATTCAATTACGAATGAAAGGGAGTACCATGTTATAAACCGATCACACCATGATGGTGTGTTGTTACTTGTCACTGGGCTCTGGGTGCTATGGGGAAGTGAATCATTGATGGCCGGGGGGGGTTGCGGTCAGGGGGTTCGCGTCCGCGCGTAACCGAATATACATTATAACGAAAAACACGTATGCCATCTTCATTGTTCTCTTCTTTCTTCTCTTCCTTTTTGTCTCTTCTCTTTTCCTGGAGCTTCTGGAATTCTGGGGATCAAGCATAGTTTCTGTTACCATCTTGTTTAATATCTTGTACATTAGCATGTCTGTCTTTAGTGCCAATTTCCCTTTATAATTTGTCACCATGTGTGACTCCCTCATTTTTTTTAAAAACAGAATATTGGGACTAAACATCTAAGGAATACTGCCGTACTGCAGCCTGTGTCATTTACCATCCCAGTGTTTGAGGATGTAAATAGCATAGGGGAGCAACCTGAAGGTTGCCAAAACCAAAAAAAATAATTTTTGAACATAACGAGCCAAAATGGGGTGCGTATGGCCCGCGGCGGGTAGGATTTGGATGGAATCCCCGGGTAGGACGGTGATCAATGCCGTATGTGCTCTACCCGAGCGTAGCTGACCAGAGGGGGGTCCTCAGGCAGGGCGGGGATCAATGCCGTTTCTCCACTGCCTGAGCAACCGGCAAGAACGGGTAAGAATGTGGTCGTCGTGGGGGCTGCCTCTCGTGATTACCTTCGAATCAGGAGAGTAGTTATGATTGTTGTCTGCTGACAGACTAGTTCCTCTGAACTATTGTCTGGGACACACTTGTACCTTTACCAATTTTCTGTCAACAGACTAGTTCCTCTGAACTATTGTCTGGGACAAACTTGTTCCTTTAACCATCATTGGGCGTCAAAGGGGTGGTGACGTGGGGTCGTGAAAAAGTTTCCGATTTTACATACAACACTTAACAATAACACTAACAAACAAACATTCAACGAACATGGTGCAGATTCCATCAGAAAGGACACCGTTTCTCCCAAGCGGTTCCTTTTTAAAACATCATCTGGACACCTCAATTATCAGTTGCGAACAGGTCTCGCAAAGGGGTTCTCGTTTTGGGAGTCAGACTCAATGCCATCATCTTCTCCCGGATGCCATACTCGTGAATGGATGAGGGTTGCCAAAGCTGCATGGTGTGACTTAGCGTCCATCTTGTCGTTTCGGACGAGCCTGTACAAATTGTCACGGTGCCAAAAAGTGGTGTCTAATTCTGTGGGGACGGAGGCGGGGTCGTCATCGTAGGGCGGTGGTCCTTGGTGAGGTTTGTTAAGGAATTTGATCTGGAAGGGATCACTCGAATCGTGTTCAGATTCACTGGGTGTGGGGCCTGTTGCATGGGGATAGTAGGGAGGCTATTGTCTGTGTCACAGATGCTGTCGCTGCTGCTGCTGTCTTTGGGTGTTCCGGGGTGGAGTCTAGAGTTCGGGGGTGGAGTCGAGGGCGAGTCCGTGGGTGGGGTGGACGTGTTGGGGGAGGGTAGGGATACGTTGGCTGTGGCGGGGCGTGGTCTGCTGCGTCGAGCATGACGTGGTGTGCGTGGTTAGACTGCGAGCCATATGCCTTGAGCTGGTTAATATGAAACCCCGCGGTTTTCCCGTTGGGGTACTTGATTTTATAAACGGAGGGGCTTACTTTGTCCGCAATGGAGTACGGACCCGAATACTTAGGTGACAGGAACGTGCTGGGGTTGTAAATGGAGAGCATGACCTGCTGTCCTACTTCAAACTCAGTCGCATGCACTGTCTTGTCGAAACAGGCCTTGCTCTGTTTCTTCCTGGTGCCTAATTCTACTGCGGCTGCTAGCTGAGCCGTTTTTACACTTTCGACTAATTGCTTCACTGCGTTCTCGTGTGTGAGGGCCGTCACTTCGGGGCTGGTCAAGTCAAGTCCTAATAAAAATTCTGTGCCTTTCATGGGGCGTCCGGTCATGAGAGTGTGTGGGGTGTATCCTGTGGATGTTGAAACAGTGTTACGCAAAAATATTAGTGCAAAAGGGAGGACTGAATCCCAAGTGGTGCTGTTTCGTTGGACCATTTTCCTGAGGGTTGCTTTTAGTGTCCGATTCATTCGCTCCACGATATCACTTGACTGTGGTATGCGAAGTGGAATTTTTGGGTAATGCCAAATATCGTGAGGACGTTTTTCAGGACACGTCCCGTAAAATGGGAACCTTGGTCGGATTTAATGCTGCGGGGGAGTCCCCATCTCGTAAAAATGTGGTGGGTTAAAATCTTTGCAGTAGTCTTTTCCGTGTTTGTTCTAGATGGGAATGCTTCTACCCATTTTGTAAACGTGTCTATAACGACTAAGACATACTTGTGACCATTCCTGGAAGGGGGCAATGGTCCCATAAAATCAATCTGGAGGTTAGTCCAGGGGCCATTAACGCGGTGGGTGTGGCTAAGCTGAGCTTTCTTTGCATATCTGTCCGGATTGTTTTGGGCACAGATAAGGCAATTTTCCTCATAGTGCGTGACGTCTTCCTTTAAATTCGGCCACCAACAGAGCTGCCTGAGGTGGGCTGTAGTGGGGTCAATTGCCTGATGCCCATGACTATCATGGAACAAACAAATAAGCTGATTCCTGTCCTGTTCAGGAACCACATAAAGGGTGTCTTTTAGGAACACACCGTCAGTGCATTTTTAAACCTATTGTATGGGGCTGGAAATTTTCCTTTTAGAATCTCCCTGAGATTACTATCTTGCTTCTGGGCCTGCACTAAATCCTCGATATTAGTCTGTGAGACCTGAACTGCATTCACTGGGGCACTTTCGGGGGGGTTCCAAAAATATCCATGTCTGGAACCTGCTTTAGCTAGTGCGTCGGCTTTTACATTTCCAGGGGGGGAGGAACGGTGGTGACTTCGAACTTTAATGATGCCAAATATCCTGTCCTGTGCTTTGTCGAAAATGTGCCGGAGCAATGGGCTGAAGGGAGGGGTTTTCCGTCCGCGGAAACAAATCCTCTTGTTTTCCACGGGTAGGAATTCTGTGAGGCTGGTACAGACATAGAGGCTGTCCGAGTATATGTCTGCTGGGCTGGGGAAAGAATCTGGGTGATCCACAATGTACACAACGGCTGCTAGTTCTGCCGCCTGCGCGCCTAAGTGTCCTGGTAGTTTTAACGACATCTCTTCTAGGGCGCGTCCCTGCGCGTCCTCAACATATATGCCGCATCCTGTAACGCGCTTTCCGTTTAATATGGTGGAAGAACCATCCACATATATTCTCAAGGGTGCGCACGTGTCTGTGCGCTGGGGGCTCTGGGGTGAACTACCTATCTTTTTGGGGGGTGCTTTTGCGATAAAGGGGCCTGTGTTGTGGTGCGGTGAGATGATTTCACATTCGTGGGGGGTGCCTGGGCACTGAAGGTTGTCGGCTAGGAAAGTGTGGGTCTTGGTCGTTTTCACAGTGATGTCCCGTCCCTGCAAAAGAAGGGTCCATCTGGCTGCTCTGATCTGACTTACTGTACCGTCCTTAAGTCGTCCGTCTAGTAAAGGTTGGGTGGGGGGGTGTTCCATGAGGATTGTGATGGGGTTTCGTCCGGTGATGTACGAAAAGTACTGAACTGCCTAGAAAACTGCGAGCAGGTGCCTTTCACAGGCCGAAAATCCCTGCTCCACAGGATCTAAAACTCTGGAGGCGTAAGCCACGGGTCTTAACTGTTTGTGCCGTTCCTGGAGGAGCACAGCCGAAAGGGTACGATCTGTGCTAGCTATCTCTATAGCATAGGGAGAAAGCGGGTCTGGAACCTGTAGTGCGGGGGCTGCAATAAGTGCGAGCTTTAAAACATCTACAGCATCCGTGTGCTGTGGAAGCCATTCCCATGGGGCTCCTTTCTTTTTAAAAAAAATATATTTTATTAACGTTTTCAAACACAATTTTTTCCCTTACAAATCAAAGAAATAAAAGTAACATGATAACTGCAATATAACATTTTGTAACTAACATGGTAAACTAACCAAATAACATGAAGTAACACTCCCCCCCCCGCCCCCTCTCCCCCTCCAAAAACCCAAACAATTTACCCCCCCCCCCCCCACCCCGCTCCCCCTGGGTTGCTGCTGCTGGTCATCTATCTTCCCACTAACGTTCCGCTAGGTAGTTGAGGAACGGTTGCCACCGCCTGGTGAACCCTTGAGCCGATCCTCTCAGCGCAAACTTCATCTGCTCCAGTTTTATGAACCCCGCCATATCGTTTATCCAGGCCTCCAGCCCGGGGGGTTTCGCTTCCTTCCACATGAGTAAAATCCTACGCCGGGCTACTAGGGACGCAAAGGCCACGACATCGGCCTCTTTCGCCTCCTGCACTCCCGGCTCATCCGCAACTCCAAATAAAGCTAACCCCCAGCCTGGCTTGACCCGGACCTTCACCACCTTCGAGATCACTCCCGTCACTCCCCTCCAATACCCCTCCAGTGGCGGACACAACCAAAACATATGTGTGTGGTTCGCCGGGCTTCCCCCGCACCTCCCACACTTGTCCTCCACTCCGAAGAACCTGCTCAACCTTGCTCCCGTTATGTGTGCTCTATGCAGCACCTTAAATTGGATCAGGCTAAGCCTGGCACATGAGGAAGAGGAATTTACCCTGCTTAGGGCATCAGCCCACAAACCCTCCTCAATCTCCTCCCCGAGCTCGTCTTCCCATTTTCCCTTCAGTCCGCCTACCAACTCCTCCCCCTCTTCTCTCATCTCCCGGTATATCTCTGACACTTTGCCCTCCCCGACCCACACCCCCGAAAGCATCCTGTCCTGGATCCCATGTGTCGGGAGCAGCGGAAATTCCCTCACCAGTTGTTTCGTGAACGCTCTCACCTGCATATATCTAAAGAAATTTACCCGGGGCAGCTTATACTTTTCCTCAAGCGCTCCCAAGCTCGCAAACGTCCCGTCTATAAATAAATCTCCCACTCTCCTGATTCCTACCCGGTGCCAGCTCTGGAATCCTCCGTCCAGCCTCCCTGGGGCAAACCTATGGTTGTTCCTGATCGGGGACCACACCGAGGCTCCCAGCACACCCCTCTGTCGCCTCCATTGCCCCCAGATACTTAATGTTGCCGCCACCACTGGGTTTGTGGTAAATTCTTTTGGTGAGAGTGGTAGTGGCGCCGTCACCAGCGCTTTTAAACTCGTCCCTTTGCAGGACTTCATCTCCAATCTTTTCCACGCCGCTCCCTCTCCCTCTATCATCCATTTACGAATCATCGCCACATTGGCGGCCCAGTAGTAGTCGCCCAAATTCGGCAACGCCAGTCCCCCTCTGTCTCTACTACATTGTAGGAACCCCCTCCTTACCCTCGGGACCTTCCCTGCCCACACAAAGCTCGTGATGCTCCTATCTATTTTTTAAAAAAAGGCCTTAGTAATCAGTATAGGGAGACATTGGAACACAAATAGGAACCTCAGGAGGACCATCATCTTAATTGCCTGCACTCTGCCCGCCAGTGACAGCGGCTGCATGTCCCACCTTTTGAAATCCTCTTCCATTTGTTCCACCAGTCGTGTCAGATTAAGTCTGTGTAAGGTTCCCCAGCTCCTGGCTATCTGAATCCCCAGGTATCGGAAGTTTCTTTCCACTCTCCTTAGCGGTAGGCCATCTATCCCTCTACTCTGATCCCCAGGGTGTATCACAAAAAGCTCACTCTTTCCCATGTTAAGCCTATATCCCGAGAAATCTCCAAACTCCCTCAATATCTGCATGACCTCTGTCATCCCCCCCACTGGGTCCGTCACATACAACAGTAGGTCATCTGCGTAGAGTGACACTCGGTGTTCCTCTCCCCCTCTAATCACCCCTCTCCATTTTCTGGAGTCTCTCAGCGCTATGGCCAGTGGTTCAATTGCCAACGCGAACAGTAATGGGGACAACGGGCATCCCTGTCTTGTTCCCCTGTATAGTCGAAAATACTCCGACCTTTGCCGACCTGTGACCACACTTGCCGTTGGGGCCCCATAGAGGAGTTTAACCCAGCTGACAAACCCGTCCCCGAACCCGAACCTCCTCAGCACCTCCCATAGATACTCCCACTCCACCCTATCAAATGCCTTCTCTGCATCCATTGCCGCCACTATCTCTGCCTCCCCCTCAACTGGGGGCATCATTATCACCCCTAATAGCCGTCGCACGTTGACATTTAGTTGTCTCCCCTTTACGAACCCTGTCTGGTCTTCGTGCACCACCCCCGGGACACAATCCTCTATCCTCGTTGCCAGCACCTTTGCTAGCAACTTGGCGTCCAAATTTAGCAGTGAGATAGGCCTATAGGACCCGCACTGCAGTGGATCTTTATCCCGCTTCAAGATTAGCGATATCGTCGCCTCCGACATTGTCGGGGGTAGGGTCCCCCCTTCTCTGGCCTCGTTAAAGGTCCTTACCAGCAGCGGGGCCAACAAGTCCACATATTGTCTATAAAATTCCACCGGGAACCCACCTGGTCCCGGGGCCTTCCCTGCCTGCATGTTCCCCAGCCCCTTGGTAACCTCGTCCACCCCAATCGGCGCCCCCAGGTCTTCCACCTCCTGCTCCTCCACCCTCGGGAACCTTAATTGGTCCAAAAACTGCCGCATCTCCTCTTTTCCCTCCGGGGGTTGGGACCTATAAAGTCTCTCGTAAAAGGTCTTAAACACCTCGTTTATCTTCCCTGCTCTCCGCACCGTAGCTCCCTTTTCATCCCTAATTCCCCCTATCTCCCTCGCCGCTGTCCTCTTTTGCAGCTGATGGGCCAACAGGCGACTCGCCTTTTCCCCATATTCATATCTCATCCCCTGTGCCTTCCTCCACTGTGCCTCCGCCCTCCTTGTGGTCAACAGGTCGAACTCCGTCTGGAGTCGTCGCCTCTCCCTGTATAGTCCTTCCTCCGGGGCCTCCGCGTATTCTTTATCTACCCTCAAAATCTCCCCCAGTAGTCTTTCCCTTTCCTTGGCCTCTATTTTCCCCTTGTGGCCCTGATGGAGATCAGCTCTCCTCTGACCACCGCCTTTAGTGCTTCCCATACTACTCCCACTTGGACCTCCCCGTCGTCATTGGCCTCCAGGTATCTTTCGATACATCCCCGCACCCTTCCGCAGACTCCCTCATCCGCCAGTAATCCCACATCCAGTCGCCAGAGTGAACGCTGCTCCCTCTCCTCTCCTAGTTCTAGGTCCACCCAGTGTGGGGCATGATCTGAAACAGCTATGGCTGAGTACTCAGTTCCTTCCACCCTCGAGATCAGTGACCTTCCCAAAACAAAGAAATCTATCCGGGAATACACCTTGTGAACATGGGAGAAGAAGGAGAACTCTTTGGCCTTCGGCCTAACAAATCGCCACGGATCCACTCCCCCCATTTGGTCCATAAACCCCCTAAGCACCTTGGCCGCTGCCGGCCTTTTTCCGGTCCTAGATCTAGATCTATCTAACCCTGGGTCCAACACGGTGTTGAAGTCCCCCCCCATTATCAGGTTTCCTACCTCCAGGTCCGGGATACGTCCCAGCATCCGCTTCATAAATCCCGCATCATCCCAATTCGGGGCATATACGTTAACCAACACGACCTCCATTCCCTCCAGTCTGCCACTCACCATCACATATCTGCCTCCGCTGTCTGCTACAATGTTCCTAGCTTCGAATGACACCCGTTTCCCCACCAGTATGGCCACCCCTCTATTCTTTGCATCCAGCCCTGAGTGGAACACCTGTCCCACCCATCCTTTCCTTAACCTAACTTGGTCCGCCACCTTCAAGTGCGTCTCCTGAAGCATGGCCACGTCTGCCCTCATTCCTTTCAAGTGCGCGAACACTCGGGCCCTTTTAATCGGCCCATTTAGGCCTCTCACGTTCCACGTGATCAGCCGAACTGGGGGGCTGCCTGCCCCCCTCCCCTGTCGACTAGCCATCACCCTCTCTAGGCCAGTCCCACGTCCCGATTCCGCGCACACACCCGTTCCCCAGGCGGCGCATTCCCGCCCCGACCACCCTTTCTTTTACCAGTTCCTATTCGATCTCTGCAGCAGCAACCCAGTTATCCCCCCCCCCCCCCCCCCCCCCCGGGCTAGATCCCCATCTAGCATGATTGCTCCCCCCATATTGCTTCCGAAAGTCAGCTGACTTCAACTGACCCCGGCTTCTCCCGCTCTCTCCTTGACCCCCCCGTGTGGGGAACTCCCATCTAGCTTGCGCCTATCTTCCCGCTATCATCTTTCTGGCGCGGGAACAAGAACAGTAAGCCCCGTGTTCTCTATAGCTGTCCCGCCCCTTATGGCGCAGCTCCCTCTGCCGCCCCACTCCCATTCCCCATCCCCCGCCTATGTCTCTTCTTCCCCCCCCACCGGCGCCCACATTTCTTAGTGTCCCCCCCCTCCCCCATTTACATCTCTATATACATCGGCATTGTCATTTCCCCTCTAACATCAGTCCCTCAGTTCTGATCCAGTTTCTCGTTTTTAATGAAGGTCCATGCTTCTTCCGCCGTTTCGAAGTAGTGATGCCTCTCCTGATGCGTGACCAACAGTCGCGCCGGCTGCAACATCCCGAACTTCACCTTCTTCTTGTGTAGCACCTCCTTGGCTCGATTAAAACTCGCCCTCCTTCTCGCCACCTCCGCACTCCAATCCTGGTACACCCGTACCACCGCATTCTCCCATCTACTACTTCGTACCTTTTTGGCCCATCTCAGAACCACCTCTCTGTCATTGAAGCGATGAAATCGCACGATCGTAGCCCTAGGTGGTTCTCCCGCCTTTGGTCTCCTCGCAGGGACCCGATGAGCCCCTTCCACTTCCAAGGGGCCCGAGGGGGCCTCAGCTCCCATTAGCGAGCGTAGCATCGTGCTCACGTAAGCCCCGCCGTCCGCTCCTTCCACTCCCTCGGGGAGACCCAGGATCCGTAGGTTCTTTCTCCGTGATCTGTTTTCTAGGACTTCAATCCTTTCAATGCACTTTTTGTGGAGCGCCTCGTGCGTCTGCGTTTTGACCGCCAGGCCCAGGATCTCGTCTTCGTTGTCCGTCACCTTCTGCTCCACCACGCGGAGCTCCATCTCCTGGGTCTTTTGTGCCTCCTTAAGCCCCTCAATTGCTTGTAGCATCGGGGCCAGCACCTCCTTCTTAAGCAGCTCCACACACCGTCTCAAAAATTCGTCTTGGTCCAGCCCCCATGTCGCCTGCGCTCTCTCCGCCGCCATCTTGCTCCTTTTTCCTTCTGCCCCTGTCCTCGAGGATTCTTCGCGATCTGGCCACCGCCGCCGATATTTTTCTTTTTCGTTGGGGGGACTCCCTATTGTCTCACCCCACACCGGGTTTCATCCCGAAAAAATTCCCCGTTGGGGCTCTTAAAAGAGCCCGAAGGTCCAGTCGAGCTGGAGCCGCCGAAACGTGCGGCTTAGCTGGTCATTGCCGCCACCGGAAGTCCATCTGGGGCTCCTTTCTTTAGGAGTTCCGAGAGGGGTGCCGCTTTGGTGGCGAAACCGTCAATATGGTTTCGGCAGTAGCCAACCAGTCCTAAAAACGACCGGAGGGCTGAACCATTCTGGGGAAGGGGCAATTTGACAATCGAGTCAATTCTTTTATGCTCGATCTCGCGTTTACCATGCGTGATAATCGTTCCCAAATATACCACTTTGTTTTCCAAAATTTTGGGTTTACTTTGCATCCAGTTTGCTGTAGGAGTTCCAAGAGTTTGGACAGAAGCTCGATGTGCTCTGCCTTGGATTCTGTCTGTAGTAATAGGTCGTCTACATACTGGACCAGACATTCGGGGCGAGAAAATTTTGATAAACCATTTGCCAGCTGTCGGTGGAAAATGGAGGGGGTGTTGTGGAAGGCATGCCCACGTGTACTGCTGACCTTTAAAAGTGAAGGCAAATTTGTATTGGCACGCTTTTGCCAATGGAATGGACCAGAATCCGTTACTGATGTCCAAAACCGTAAAATATCGTGAGTTGAGTCCCTGTTTGAGCATGATCTCGGGACTTGTGGCTACCGTGGGGGCTGCTGCGGGGGTGACTTTGTTGAGTTCCCGGTAATCGATGGTCAGTTGCCATGATCCATTGGTCTTTCTCACTGGCCAAATTGGGGCATTATTAGTAGAGGCTACCGATCTAAGAACGCCTTGTTCTAATAAGCTGTCAATAACCTTTGAGATTTCTCCCTCTGCCTCTTGGGGAAATCCGTACTGTTTCTGAGGTCTAGGGTCAGGCCCTGTTATTTGAACCGAACCAACCATTCTGCCACAGTCATGTTTATGGATTGCAAATGCGGTCCTGTTCTTTTGTAGAACTGCCCTAACCTGTTTGTCTGTGCTAATCGTGGTCGGATCAAACCAAAATTCGCCGACTGCGCTAATCTTGTTTGCATACTCACCTACTGTGAGCATTGCGGGGGCTCTTGCTGACTTTGTCATTTTCCAGACACATTGATTTACTGGGTCAAATGACAGGTTGTGGGAGTTCATGAAATCAATGCCCAAAATGTGTTCTGCCGTGTGGGGCAGATCGACCAAAACTATGGGGTGTCTTGTTGTAATATTGCCAATTTGAATGGGTACAGGGGCTGTGATGTGTCCCTGTTGTGAGTGGCCTGTGAAGCCGCTGAGGGTGATTGTGGCTGTAGTGGGCCACGTGTCTTTTTGGAACATGGTGGAGGAATTAATTGTGGTGCGGGACCCTCCTGTGTCCCAGAGAAGTTCGATGGGCTGTCCCCGTATTTTCGCTGCAACTACTGGTCGGCCAGACCTATCCCAAAGGGTGTCACAGACCCAGGTGGGGAAGCCCGAACACCGTCAGTCTGTTCCGTTCATGTCTGTCTGGTCTGAACGGGCGCTCACACTATGTATGGGCTTCGTGGCGATATCATAAAGATATCTGGTGACTCTAGAGCAAAGGTTATTATTCAGAGTGCCTGCCTGCTGGGCTTTCTGTGGCTTTCGTGGGGCATTGCACTCTCGTGCAAAGTGACCTAATTGTCCACAGTTGTAACACTCCTGTGGTTTCTGTGGGGGGCTGTTCATGCCTTTGTTCACCCACGCGGGGTTCTGGTGCGCTCTAACTGCTTTGATGTCTGCCTCTGCCTGCTGTTCTTTGGGTTTTCTAATTACGGTTTTGTTGTGGACAGATTGCTTCCAGGTGTGGACAGATTGCTTCCAGGAGCGGGACAATGTTTTTAAAACCCACTTTTCGTTGTGCGCTTCTTCCGAGGGGTCATAGTTGGTGCAAGCTTTTTGTCCTGCCTCTGTGGCATGGGAGATAAGGATGCGGGTCCATTTGGCCATATCGTCTGGGGACAAATGGCCGTGGTCTAGGTTGCCAAAAACGGTTGTAAAATGGATCCACAGGCGTCCAGCAAACGCTGTGGGGTGTTCTGTCTTCTTCTGCCTGCACTTATTCAGGCCTTCTACTGGGTCACCTCTGTTATAACCGATCGCGTCTAGGATCGCCGTGTGCATCTCTGCAAGGGTGCCTCCTCCTACATTCTGTGGGTCGGGAAGGGCTGCTGCAACTGAAGGGTCTAAACTCAAAACTGTGAGCTTCACTTGCTCACGCTCATCCAAGCCATACATGGTCGCCTGCTGCTTTACTCAAAGAAGTGGTGGGGGTCTTAGGTGGGGAAGAACGGTGTGATCGTTTCGCACGCGTCCCGTAATTGGGTCACGGTTAAGGGGGTGGTGTAAAGGAATTCCGCGTCTCCTTCCGATGTGACTGTGCGGTGGGTGGTTACTGGATTCATGGGTGCCTGATCGATCTGTTCTGTGGGGTGTTGGGGTGCTTTTCTCTTTTGGGGCTTTCCTTGTGCACATGTTCCCTGAACATATCTATGCGCGATTTTGTTTAATTCTTGCCAATCAGGGCCGTCTTCCTCATCTAATTGGGATCCAAAGGTGCTCTGAAACCCATTTTGTACTGAAAGCAAAGAATGCAGTTCCGCAATCTGCTTCCGGCATTTAAAATGATCCACTGAGCTTTGTCTGTGCTCCGTGGTGGCAGCATGGAGTGCTCTTAACGCTGCTTTTAAATCGCTGCACTGCCTTTGCAATGCCTCTACCTGTTTCTCTGTCTCTTCTCTTACCAGGACTGCACGTTGCGTGTCCTGATAGGCCTTTTCATATTGTGTTTGGAAGCTGCTCAGCTGCGCTAGACAAGACTGGTGTGCCTACTTGGCATCATCCACCTCTCCATCATTTGCTGCCAACTTCCTTCTCAACTCTATGTTCTCTCTCTCGATCTTACTAACATCGACCTTGTTCATTCGTGTCTCACTTCTATCTCTTTGCGGAGCGTCCGAACTACCTCCTCTGTGCCTTGCAATTGTGCCAGACAGGACACGATTGCCATCGGCTTGCGAGCTTTCCCTAAGCTCTTCTTATGGATTTCGCTCATGTTAGCCAACCAAGTATATCCTATACTCCCGGGACCTGTTTCCTCATTATCCCAGAATTCACTCCAAAGGGGCCATCCTTTCCCTTTGAGATATTTGCTGATCTCTTCTTCCCAAACGGGACACTGTCCTACTCTGCTGCTGGTCGCTGCGACCACAAATTCTTGAGGATTCATTCGGCGTTCCATTGCCATTTTTCCTATCTGAATGCTCTTTTAAATTTTGGAATGAGGGGTACTAAGGCGGTGCTGTAAACACGGGTACGGCGTTCGCTACTTTCCGGAATACAAACTCCCGACAGTTTTTCTATCAGTTTTACCTTATAGCCCTGTTAGTTACGCATGCATTAACACGCTTCCGAATTATGAGGATTGATCAGAACTGCTTGAACACTTGTGGTTTTTCTGTTCCCAATTGGATTCTCAATTCAAATTTTGGGTTCTCTCGGAGTGGTTAGTCCACTTCTATGTCGAGTCCCGTCAGAGTGTGCCACTAAATATTGCTAACTTTTGGTTGGCTCTTAAATGTTGCCCGTTGTGTCTTTGCTTAATTTGATCTGTTTCTATAACCTTTGCTCTAGAGTCACCAGATATCTTTATGATACCGCCACAAGGATCAAGTTCAAGTACTGATCAATAACTCAATACACCAGTTAGTAAGTTTCAAAATCAAAACACATTTATTATACACAGTCGATCGCTACTCATGCATAAAACTCTACTTTCTGGACTATCTCTATACCATAGGCCTATATTTAGCTTTGGAACTTGCCCACCAGGTCAGGGGAACAAATGGCCTTTCGTTCAGGTTCTGAGTCTGCAGGCTTCAAAGCTGGTATGGACTGGTAGCTAGGAGCGCCAATATCATAGCATGCGTTGACTGGAGACTTACATGGTTGATGCAGCAACTTAGGCAGGTCAAGTTCAAGGGTTGTTTCGAGCTGCTGAGAGACCCTGCCAAGAAGGACGATTTGAACTTGGGGTCTCTACTTTATAGTCCCCAGGGGCTTCGCGCCCTTTTGGGCGGACCCCGTACCTGGTTCCAAATGATTGGACTGCGTTCCGATCATTTGGATCGATTTCTCCAATACTGGAGCTGTTCCCTGATCGCTGGGCGGTCCCTAGGTGTCCGTTGGCCTTCCTTTGTCTTGGCTCCTGCTGGCGCCGAGGAGTCTGGCTTGGCCTTGTTTACCTTCAATGTTTCAATTGTTCCCGGGGATTGCTCATTAATATGCAGATGGCTGTTGGTTTCAGTGCTGT
Source organism: Scyliorhinus torazame (assembly GCF_047496885.1). NCBI lineage: Eukaryota > Metazoa > Chordata > Chondrichthyes > Carcharhiniformes > Scyliorhinidae > Scyliorhinus > Scyliorhinus torazame. Next base: position 173,221,125 of record NC_092707.1, on the reverse strand, counting down.
CTGGGTTTCTGCAAAGTCTAATACACAGGAAACTTTGCACCTGCTAGTTTTTCCTGGCTTGACTGAATTTCCCTGCGGATCTTCATTTTAAGTCAGCAAGTGGCCAACCCAGGTGGCTACAAGGCGTTGGTTGCTGGGCGACAGGGCTTACCCGTTGCGGCTGTGGCTGATGACGCCTATACGGAGGCCACAGACCAACGCGGAGACCCGCTGTAATGAGGCCCATGCTGCAGCCAGGGTTGTTGTGGAGAGGTGCTTCGGCCTCCTCAAAATGAGATTCCGGTGCCTGGACCGCTCTGGAGGCGCTTTGCAGTACCATCCCAACAGGGTCGGAAGAATTTTTGTGGCCTGCTGCGTTTTGCACAACATTGCCCAACAGAGGGGCGATGTCATGGAGGAGGATGCACCAGGTGAGCCGGATGAGGGCAACGCCTCTGAACATGAGGAGGAGGAGAAGGGGGAGGATGGGAGGGCGGCAGGCCACAGACACCACCGGGGTGCGGGATATGGCCGGGAGGCCGCACGATGCCACCGGCTGGGACAGCGAGCACGCGAGGCGTTGGTTGCCGCACGTTTCACACACTAGGGGGAGGGCATCGTTGTGCAGGGCACTTGCACCGTCGATCGCGCACAAAGGCACCACCCGGCACCCGCCCCCCCCTGTGCTACCTCCCGTTGGGATTGTGCGACGCCATCCATCACATGGGCAAGGCCGCCGATGCTCTCAGCGATGGCCTGCTGGGACAGGGCCATGGCCTGCTGAGACTGGGCCAGACCCCAAAGCGCAGCGGCAATGTCCAGCTGGCTCTGGCGCATGGCTGCCTGCGAGATGGCAGCCTTGTCGTGGGCCACGGATGACGCACACGAAACCCCACGCCTTGAAGAACCTGACCCATGGCCGAAACCATTGCCCCCATTGCCTCCATCGCATACGCCAACCGTGCGGTGTCGGCCTGGATGGCAGCCATGACCGGCACCACTCCCTGCTCGTGGACGCGGATGGACTCCTCCAGCTGCGTCTGCAGTTGCCGGAAGACAGCCGTCATCCCGTTGTATTGTCCCTGGGGTTGCAAATGCATCGGGTCTGTGGGTGGGTCTGGCAAATCCAGGAACCCGGGAACCGTCTGGGCGGCAGCTGGGTGCTGGGCCTGGGCTGCCCTCCGACCGTCCAGCCCGCAGCTGCTCCTACCTCCACCTGCTGTACCGGGTCGGATGTGTGGTGACCACCAGTCAGTGACCCAGAAGCCTCATCACTTACTTGCCCAACGGAGGTGAGTGTATCTGCGATGGTTGAAGTGGTGGGTCAAAGCAGTGCCACAGACGCTAGGTCCTCGTCTGTCCCGAGGTCTGGGGTATCCTGCTCGAACCTTGGCATGGTGCATTTAGTCCACGGCCCATGTCAGGTGCCGTGCCCCTGTCCTTCGTCTGTCGCAACGTCCTCTGTGCGTCACTGTTCTGAGAGGCTGTCCTGTCGCCGTCACTGCCCTGGCTCGCTGTACCCTCCTCGTCCGTCTCACTGTCATCTGTGTCATGACTGTCCGTCCTGACGTCTCTGTCTGTCCTCTGTGCGTCGCCCTTCAGTGGCCCGGCCTCAGAAGAGGGCCCACCTGCCTGTGATCCTTCCCCTCTGTCATGTGCGTCCCTGTGGCCAGAAGAGGTTGGAGCTGGATGGCGGCGGAGTGAATGAACAGTTCCAGGATGGTGATCTTCTGGCCCTGGAAAACACAATAAGGCATGTATCGTTAGACACGCGGGGCCGTTTGTGAAGAGCTGGAGGGGGCAGTGTGAGAGTGTGGTGTGTGAGGGTGGTGGAGTGTGAGGCGGTGTGGTGTGAGGGTGTGGACTGTGGGGGGGTGGAGTGTGAGGCAGTGGGTGTGAGGGGGGTGGAGTGTGAGGGGGTGGAGGTGGGGGTAATGATGAGCTGAGGGACTGTATGCAGACAGGGGATTCTCACTTGGTGCTGCGCCTCTGACCTGGCATGGCGCTACCTCCCAGCTGGCTCAAGTGATCCCCCTCTGGTTCTTGAACGCTCCCTGTGGTTGTGAGCAGTCTTGCCCTGTGGGGGGGGACGGGGGACTCAGGATTAGGCGGTCATCAGCAGGACGCACACATGTTAGCACCATTATCACCAGGTGGGGACACTTGGACCCACGCCATGGCATCTCTCCACGGGGGTGGGGGGGTTCCACTGGGGGCTCCTCGGGTGCAACGTGGGGCCCCAGGCGGGGGGGGGAAACAGGATGGGGCGTTGCCCAGGGGAAGTCTCGGGGTACTTACCCTCGCAGTCCTCTTGAGGCCGTGCAGTTTTTTCCTGCACTGGTCTCCCGAGCGGGGGATGTGCCCCACAGCACTGACCGCCAACCTCTCGACATCCCCGCCTCACGGTGCTGCACGGCTGCCGGTGGCCAAGTCTGGGCAAAAGGATGGCCCTGCGCTCCGCTACTGAGTCTAGCAGCGACTCTCGGTCGCTGTCCCGGAAACGGGGAGCGGCACTGCGGGGCTCAGCCATCTCCAGACTTTGGGACCTGTGTGCCGATCGCGCACTACATATGGCACGGCGCGGCGTCATCCTGGCATCGCGCGATACACCACTGCTCTGGCGCCACGCCTACCGCGTTTCTCGCGGCGCCGCTGCTGGCCCCTTTTCTACCCCTGAATCGGTTGCGGTGGGGGCCGTTTCGCACCGTCGTGAAATGCGACGGCGTTCACGACGGCGCGGATACTTAGTCCCCCGATCGGAGAATCGCGCCCTCTGTCTCTGAGGGACCAACATTTATTTTAGCTTCTCTTCCTTTTTATAAATTGTAAAAACTCATTTGTTTTTATATTCCTGGCTAGTTTACTCTCATGTTCTATCTTAATCAATATTTTGGTAGCCTTCTGCTGGTTTCTAATCAGTCTCAATCCCCAGACTTGATACTGTATGTTGCAACATTGTAGAATCATAGAATTCCTGTAGTGCAGTAATTTGGCCCATTGAGTTTGCACGACCCTCTGAAAGAACACCCTATCTGGGCCCACTCCCCCGCCCTATCCCCATAGCCCCATTTAACTTGCACATCTTTGGACACTGAGGGTAATTTAGCATAGCCAATCCACCTAACCTGCTCATCTTTGAACTGTGGGAGGAAACCTGAGCACCCAGAGGAAACCCACGCAGACACGGGAGAAAGTGCAAACTCCACACAGATGGTCACCCAAGGCAGGAATTGAACACGGGTCCCTGGCACTGTGAGGCAGCAGTGCTAACCACTGTGCCACCGTGCATGCCGCCTCTTGTAAACTTCTTTTAATAAGAGAGAATTTTATTGTAATCAACCAGAAACATTTTAATTAATTAATTAAGGAATCCACTACAGTGTTGAAGGCACTACACATTGATGTGTTGGGTGTTCTGGATCACATACAGGTCACCAACACTTGAAATAGTGCAACACTATTTTGTTGAATCATTAACTGTTTAAACATACTCAGACTGTGGGTTAACACAATACTAGCTTTAACTAAAGACCTTTGCCTTGTCCTAACTAGTCGATGCACTCAGCCCATGGTGAATGTCTGTGTTGCAGGCTGTGAGCTCTGTCCTCCTAGCTAGCTGCAACTTGAATGAGCGGGAACTCTGATGCCCCCTGTCTCTCTAGTGCGTGTGCTCTCACTGGTGATTGGCTGCGGTGTTGTGTGTGTTGATTGGTCCCACTGTGTGTCCATCAGTGTGTGTCTGCACCATGATATACTGCTGTATATTATGACATCCCCCCTTTTATAAAAAATGTACCTGCGTGGCAATAAATAGTGTATGGTGAATATTCCTGACTACGCGTGTGCAAAATATTTACAGGACTATGTACATAAAAACTAAGCTATTTACATGGGAAGGTGCCTGGTGCAGAAAAACAGTGTGTCACAAGAATAACGAGATGAACACTATATACAAACCACTTGAACGATTAAACAGAAGAACAGAACAAATCAGAAAGTCCATAAGTTCACAAAGTTCACAAATTAAGTCTCTGCGGTGGGCGCTGAATTCTGGTTGGCCGCCTCAAGGGTGGGTCGGGAGCTGCCGGCTGAGGAGCGGGCTGGACTGCGTCAGACTGAGGAGGATGCAGAGTGACCGGAATCTCTGCATAGTCCAGGTCAGGGTCAACAGGAGGGTGTGGCAATGGTGGAGGATCACGTAGCGAGTGCGGAACGAGACGAAGGGCACGTTGATTGCGGTGCAGAATAGAGCCATCCGGTAGACGAACCAGGAACGAGCGGGGAGCCGCCTGCTGAAGAACCACAGCGGTTGCAGACCAGCCACCATCCGGAAGATGGATGCGGACGTTGTCATCTGGAGCCAGAGCAGGGAGATCAGCTGCATGGGAGTCATGAGCCGCCTTGTGCTGTGCACGAGACAGTTGCATTCGTTGAAGGACCGGAGCGTGGTCGAGGTCTGGGACATGAATGGACGGCACCGTCGTCCTCAGGGTGATAACAATGAGCAGCTGGGCTGGCAACAGGCCAGTGGACAGTGGGGCTGGGCGATAGGCCAGCAGGGCGAGGTAGAAATCGGACCCAGTATCGGCAGCCTTGCAGAGGAGCCGCTTGACTATGTGGATGCCCTTCTCCGCTTTGCCGTTAGATTGGGGGTACAGGGGACTGGATGTCACATGCACAAAGTTGTACCTCCTGGCAAAGTTGCAGCATTCCTGGCTTGCGAAGCAGGGGCCATTGTCCGACATCACAGTAAGTGGGATGCCTTGTCGAGAAAAGGTGTCCTCGCAGGCACGGATGACTGCAGACGATGTGATGTTGTGTAAACGTACCACCTCTGGGTAGTTTGAAAAGTAGTCTACAACCAAGACATAGTCCCTGCCCAGCGTGTGGAACAGGTCGATGCCGACCTTGGACCAAGGGGACGTGACCAACTCATGGGGCTGTAGGGTCTCACGTGGGTGGGCCGGCTGGAAGCGCTGACAAGTGGGGCAGTTGTGCACTGTGTTGGCGATGTCGTCATTGATGCCGGGCCAGTACACTTTTCCACGCCAAGATGGCCCTTGTGTAGCTGTTCCAAGGCGAGCTGGCGCATGCTGTGCGGGATGACAATGTGGTCCAGTTTCAGGAGAACACCATCGACTACCGCCAGATCATCTCTGATGTAGAACTGCGAGCATTGACCCTTGAGCCACCCGTCTGTTAGGTGGCGCATGACACACTGTAGCAAAGGGTCAGCCGCTGTCTCGCGGCGAATTTGGACGAGGCGTTCATCCGTGGCAGGTAGATTGGAGGCCACGAAGGCCACATGGGTGTCAACCTGGCAGACGAATCCCGCTGGGTCACACAGAGTGTTGACTGCCTTGGAGAGAGCGTCGGCGATGATTAGGTCTTTGCCTGGGGTGTATACCAGCTGGAAGTCGTATCGCCGGAGCTTGAGCAGAATACGCTGGAGGCGAGGCGTCATGTCGTTCAAGTCTTTCTGTATTATATTGATCAGCGGGCGATGGTCAGTCTCAACGGTGAATTGGGGAAGGCCGTACACATAATCATGAAACTTGACAACACTGGTCAAAAGGCCCAAGCACTCCTTTTCTATCTGCGCGTAGCGCTGTTCCGTGGGGGTCATGGTGCGTGACGCATATGCAACGGGGGCCCATGATGAGGCCTCATCGCGTTGCAGGAGCACTGCCCCAATGCCAGATTGGCTGGCATCAGTCAAAATTTTTGTCTCTTTCGCTGGATCAAAAAAAGCTAAGACCGGGGCAGTGGTGAGTTTGGTTTTGAGTTCTCTCCATTTGCGCTCGTGGGCAGGAAGCCATTGGAAGTCTGTCGTCTTCCTGACCAGGTTCCTGAGAGCTGTGGTATGAGAGGCGAGGTTAGGGATGAACTTCCCTAGGAAGTTGACCATGCCCAGAAATCGTAGGACCGCCTTCTTGTCCTCTGGCGTTTTCATGGCAGTGATAGCAGCCACCTTGTCCGCATCCGGCCGCACACCCAACTGGGAGATGTGGTCCCCGAGGAACTTGAGAGCTCCGTCTGACCAAAGGAGCATTTGGCTCTGTTGAGGCGTAGGCCCTGCTCCCGTATGCATTTGAACACGCGCTGGAGGCGACTGACATGCTCCTGCGGGGTGGTGGACCAAATGATTATGTCATCGACATAGACGTGAACACCTTCAATGTCTTCCATCATTTGTTCCATGATCCTGTGGAACACTTCTGAAGCCGATATGATCCCAAACGGCATCCTGTTATAACAATATCTGCCAAAGGGGGTGTTAAAGGTACACAGTTTCCTACTGGATTTGTCGAGCTGAATTTGCCAGAATCCTTTCGAGGCATCAAGTTTGGTGAAGAGCTTGGCGCGAGCCATCTCGCATGTGATCTCTTCGTGCTTGAGAATTGGATAATGCTCCCTCATGATATTGCGATTCAGATCCTTGGGATCAATGCAAATTCTCAGCTCGCCGGAAGGCTTTTTTCCGCACACCATGGAACTCACCCAGTCGGTTGGTTCCGTAACTCTGGAGATCACTCACTCCTTGGTCTTGGAGGTCCTGCAGCTGCTGCTTGAGGCGGTCCTTGAGGGGTTCTGGGACTCTGCGAGGTGCATGCACCACAGGTGTGGCGTTCTGTTTGAGTAGGACCTTGTAAGTATATGGGAGCGTGCCCATGCCTTCGAAGACGTCGCGGTGCTGGTCGATGTTGGCATCGAGTTGTGCCCTGAAGTCAGCGTCCTGGAAGGCAGAAGTGTCAACAGGAGAGAGAGAGTGAACTCTTTGAACAAGGTTCAACAGCTTGCACGCCTGTGCGCCAAGCAGGGAGTCCTTCGAGGAGCCCACGATCTCGAAAGGAAGGATGGCTTTCCGTGACTTGTGCGTCACTTCAAGTTGGCACGAGCCGGTAGCAGGATGTTGCCATTGTAGTCCAATAGCTGGCAGGCCGATGGAAGAATGGCTGGTTTGACACAAAGGCTTTGGAAAGGAGACCACGCCATGAGATTGGCGGAGGCACCAGTGTCCAGGCGGAATCGTATTTGCAACCGGTTGACCGTCAGGGTGGCACACCACTCATCGTCTGGATCGATGCTGTATACCGACAGCGGCTGGTGTCTTTGCTTCGGGGACAGCCTGTTTTTCGTTACGACACCGACTCGAAAAGGCGCCTTCGGGTCCTCGGTGTCACTGCTGTGTGGGAGGTCTGCATCGGACTCGGTGACCATGGGTTGAATTGCCCGAACATTCCTGCGAGGCTGGCTGAAGCAATATGAGTTGGCAGGCTGAGCTGCTCGACAGAAGGCAGCATAGTGGCCAAGTCTTCCACATCGTAGGCATTGTCGAGATTTGGCGAGGCATTGCCGCTTTAAATGGGCGGAGTCACAGTTGCCGCACGTCGTGACGTTAGCACGTTCGCTGCGCCACCGCGCATGCGTGGTGCGGTCGTGCGTGGTGCGCGCCTGCGTATTACGTTCCTCAACGTCGCCGTCCCCTCGTTTGGTGCGTACAAGCGCGTGAGTCCGCGAAATGGCTGCCCTCATCCAGGCTGAGGCCCTGGAGGTGCTCAATCACTTGGACCCATTCCACCTCATGGGGACCTTGCCGCGCCGTTTCAGCCGCTTGTATATGGGAATACCAACTCGTGGCGTTTTCGTGTAAGACACAGGTCTCGATGGCGGTCGCTAGGGTGAGTTGCTTTACTTTGAGGAGCTGCTGACGTAGGGGGTCCGACTGAACACCGAAAACGATCTGGTCGCATATCATGGAGTCGGAGGTGGGCCCGTAGCTGCAAGATTGCACAAGGATGCGGAGGTGCGTGAGAAAGGATTGGAAAGGTTCATCCTTACCCTGCAAACGCTGCTGGAACACGTAGCGTTCAAAACTTTAATTCACCTCTACGCTGCAGTGAGTGACTAACTTGAGGAGGACCGTCTTGAACTTCGTCTTATCTTCATCATCTGCAAAGGTGAAAGAGTTGAAAATGTGGATGGCATAGTCCACGGCCGTGGAGAGGAGAAGAGCAATCTTTCTGGTCTCCAAGGCGCCCTTCCTGTCACCGACGGTGGCTTCGAGGAAGAGCTGGAAGCGCTGCTTGAAAATCTTCCAGTTGGCCCCGAGGTTGCCGGCGATGCGGAGCGGCGGCGGGCTGATGTTGTCCATGTTGCAGGATGATGGAATGCTGGCGGAAGGCAGATCACTTGCAGATAGGTCTAAGAAGCGCTAATATCCCACCACACCTGGTATCATGATGTGTTGGGTGTTCTGGATCACATACTCGTCACCAACACTTGAAATAGTGCAATACTATTTTATTGAATCATTAACTGTTTAAACATACTCAGACTGTGAGTTAACACAATACTAGCTTTAACTAAAGACCTTTGCCTTGCCCTAACCAGTCGATGCACTCAGCACATGGTGAATGTGTGTGTTGCAGGCTGTGAGCTCTGTCCTCCTAGCTAGCTGCAACTCGAATGAGCGGGAACTCTGATGCCCCTGTCTTTATAGTGCGTGTGCTCTCACTGGTGATTGGCTACGGTGTTGTGTGTGTTGATTGGCCCCACTGTGTGTCCATCAGTGTGTGTCTGCACCATGAGATACTGGTGTATATTATGACACACATCAGCACTGATCCAGGCTCCACGAAGATTTAGGGAGAAAAATCACACAGTATATTGGAAATGTTTGCAGATTTTAGAAAACAGGCTTTAAAGTGTCGAGGCACAATTCTTTTCAAAAAAAATAATTGTGTAAGAGAATTTGATTTTGCCTTGATGTTAGTAGTTTAATTTAAAATAATTGAGAAAACATTAATTTTGAAGAGCGACATCCGGTGGTGGCCATGGTGGAGTAGGTCGCACATTCAATAGCTCCCACCTGAATCAGTCTTTCGGACCTTTTTTTCCCGGATTTTTGTGGACTTTATGAAATAAATCGGTGGAGGTAGCAATAGTAAGGAGGATTTCCCCCCGGTGTATGGATAGCTGGACCAGAAGTGGCCATGTGAAACAAATTAGTCCCAACAGAGGGAAGCGAGGGGAGCTGGCAGTGCGGCGAAGCATGGCAGACGGCAAGGACCAGGGAGCAATGGCTCACTGGCCGAAGGAGCAGTAGATGGAGTTTTTCAAGAGTTGCTTTGCTGAGCTAAAAAGCGATACGCTTGACCCAATGAAAATATCGATCGACCAAATGGTCGCAACTCAGGCAGCCCAGGGGAAAGCAATTCAGGAGGTCGAATTAAAACTCTCCAACCAAGAGGACGAGATAACTGTACTGGAGCACAAGGTGGATGTGCTAGAGGACCGCCACAAGCAGATGCAGAAGAAGCTGGAGGAGCTGGAGAACAGAACCAAGAGGCAGAATTTAAGAATCGTTGACCTTCCTGAAGGTTTTGAGGGACCAGATGCGGGAGCATATGTGGTGGGTATGCTGGAGTCGTTGATGGGAGCGGGGGCTTTCTCTTGACCCCCTGGAGCTGGATGGAGCGCACAGAGCCCTCGCAAGGAAACCCAAGGCGAACGACCCGCCAAGAGCCATGGTGGTCCATTTTCACCGTTTTTCAGACAAGGAACGCGTCCTGTGATGGGCCAAGAAGGAACGGAGCAGCAAGTGGGAGAATATCAGGACCTGGGTGCGGAGCTGGCCAAGAGACGTGCGGGATTCAACCGGGCAAAGGCGACCCTCTTTAAGAAGAGGGTGAAGTTTGGGGTGTTATACCCAGCGAGACTGTGGGTAACGCAGAGCACCGACACTATTATTTCGAGTCGCCAGATGATGTCTGGATATTTATTAAAGAGAAGAAGTTGGATTTGAGTTAAGAGACACTTAATGCTTCGATGGTGGCGGCGGTTTGTAATTGCGTTCTGCTTTAAACAAGATTGTGGTTAGTCGTGGGCGAGAGAGCAGGTTGGGGGTACGGTAGGAGGGCGCTTTGTTCAGAAGGTGGTTGATACGGTGGGGGAGGGGGGCCCTGAAGTTAGCACTACCCTTCAGGGGACTGGGCTTTGTTTTAGGTGAGTGTGTCTGTTCGGCTTTATGGTTATGCTAATGGCTTTTGGAGAACTGATGTTTACTTACTGGGGAATGTGATCTTGTAAATAGTTTTTTTCTATGCGGGGAGAGGGGTCCGAACAATAGGGCGATAGTCTGACCGGCACCAGGTGCCGGGTCTATCGGGGTCAGCATGGATCAGCTGACTCTTGGAAGCGTGGTGGGGGGTGAGTTAGTGTTGAGTTGGTGTGTGATTTGGGAGATTAGGTTTCTGGTGTTTTGGGGGGGGGGTAGTCCCCCGTCCAGGCTGATTACTTGGAACGTGAGAGGCCTGAATGGGCCAGTGAAGAGAGCACGCCTGTTCGCGCATTTAAAGGGACTAAAGGCAGACGTGGCAATGCTCCAGGAGACACTTCTGAAGGTCACAGACCAGATGAGATTAAGGAAGGGTTGGGTGGGTCAGGTGTTCCACTCAGGGCTGGACCCGAAGACCAGGGGGGTAGCAATTTTGATCAGCAAGCGAGTGGCATTTGAGGCTGGGAGAATAGTGGCTGATAAAGGGGGTAGATATATCATAGTGAGTGGGAAGCTGGAGGGGGTCCGAGTGGTGCTTGTGAATGTCTACGCCCCAAACTGGGACGACGTGGATTTTATGAGGCGCGTGTTAGGCAAAATCCCGGACCTTGAGTCACACAACTTGGTCATGGGAGGGGACTTTAATACGGTCATTGAACCTGAATTGGACCGCTCAAAATCCAGGACAGGGAAGAGGCCAGCGGACCTTGAGTCACACAACTTGGTCATGGGAGGGGACTTTAATACGGTCATTGAACCTGAATTGGACCGCTCAAGAGGGAAAAGAGGGAAAGGGCGGAGAGTGAGAGATTAGTGGAGGAGATACTCCGGGTGGACAGGAAGCATGCGGAGGCCCCGGACGCGGGACACCTGAGGGAGCGGCGGAAGCTTCAGGCGGAGTTTGAATTGTTGACCACAGGGAAAACGATAGAACAACTGAGAAAGCTAGGGGGGCGGCGTATGAAAATGGGGAGAAGGCGGGCAGGATGCTGGCGCACCAGTTTAGGAAGAGAGAGGCGGCCAGGGAGATTGGGGGAGTAAAGAATAAGGAGGGTAACTTTGTCTCAGACCCGGAGGGGGTGAATGAAATTTTTAAGGAATTCTACAGCAAACTATATGCGTCGGAACCCCTGGCGAGTGCAGAAGTGATGAGGCAATTTCTGGACCAGTTGAGGTTCCCGAGGGTGGAGGAGGGTCTGGTGGAGGGGCTGGGGGCACCGATCGAGATAGAAGAAATTATTAAGGGGCTGGAGGGCATGCAGTCGGGCAAAGCTCCGGGGCCGGATGGTTTTCCGGTGGAATTAAAAAAAATATTTTCTGAGGTGTTGAGCCCACTGCTGATGAGGACCTTTAATGAGGCGAGAGACAAGGGAATCCTCCCCCCTTCAATGTTGCAGGCCTCGATCTCACTCATTCTGAAACGGGAGAAGGACCCTGAACAGTGTGGTTCTTACAGGCCCACCTCGTTGCTAAATGTGGATGCCAAGCTATTGGCTAAGATTTTGGCCACGAGGATAGAGAATTGTGTCCCCGGGGTGATAGGGGAAGACCAGACTGGATTCGTTAAGGGCAGGCAACTTAATGCTAATGTGCAGAGACTTTTAAATATTGTTATGATATCCTCGGAAGGAGGGGAAGCAGAGGTTGTGGCAGCGATGGATGCAGAGAAAGGTTTTGATCAGGTGGACTGGGAGTACCTGTGGGAGGCGCTGGATAGGTTTGGGTTTTGTGAGGGCTTTATCCGGTGGGCGCGATTGCTGTACCAGGCGCCTGTGGCAAGCGTGCGCACGAACCGGCTTAGGTCGGAATATTTTAAATTGCACCGGGGGACGAGGCAAGGGTGTCCCCTTTCCCTGTTATTATTTGCTCTAGCCATTGAGCCGCTGGCCCTAGCGTTGAGAGCTTCAAGGAACTGGCAGGGGCTGTCCCGGGGGTGGGGGAGGGGGTTGGACCATCGGGCCTCGCTCTACGCGGATTATCTCCTCCTGTATATCTCGGATCCACTGGATTTTGTCGATCATGTTGCACATGTCAAGTGATAGGGAAACCTCAAGCAGTGATAAAACCAGCGCCCTTAATACCCATTCCAGCATTTGAGGAACCTTTTACAAGGGTCTTTTTAAAAATAAATTTAGAGTACTCAATTATTTTTTTTTCCAATTAAGGGCCAATTTAGCATGGCCAATCCACCTAACCTGCACATCTTTGGGTTGTGGGGGTGAAACTCATGCAGACATGGGGAGAATGTGCAAACTCCACACAGACAGTGACCCAGGGCTGGGATTCGAACCCGGGTCCTCAGCGCTGCAGTCCCAGTGCTATCCACGCTTTACAGGGGTCTTAATTGATTACGTAGGACCGCTTTCTAAAACGGAAAGTGGGAATCACTGGGCGGGATTCTCCACTCCCGCGCCGAAGTGGCCGCGCCGTTGTGAACGCCGTCGAGGTTCACGAGGGCGTGAAACGGCCCTGATCCCGACCGATTCAGGCCCTGACAATGGGCCAGGATCGGGGCCGCGTCATCTACACGCGCCAGGCCTTGTCGCCCGCGTAAAGGCGGCACCGTATAGATGACGCGGCCGGCGCTGCTTAATGGGCGTCATGCGTGGTTGCCGTCCTCTCTAAGTCCGCCCCGCAAGAAGATGTCTGACGGATCTTGCGGGGCTGTGGAAGGAAGGAGGTCCTCCTTCAGAGAGGACGGCCCAACGATCGGTGGGCACCGATCGCGGGCCACCCCACATTTGAGGTACCCCCCGGTACCTCAAAGGGTGCAGGATCCCCCCTCGCCCCCCCGCAGGCCGCCCCCCCAGCGTTCACGCACCGTTCACGACGGCAGCGACCAGGTGTGGACGGCTCCGGGGGCAACCCGCCGTTTTGGCCTGGCCGCTCGGCCCATCCGGGCCTGAGAATAGCGGGGGTGCCGGAGAATCGCCATTTTGGGTGTCTCCGGCGATTCTCCGGCCTGCGGCCCGCTAAACTCGACCGGGCCGTTCCCGCCGCTTGGGAGAATCACGGGAGGGCGTCGGACCGGAGTCCCGGGAAATTTTGGAGGCCCAGGCGATTCTCCCAACCGGCGCGGGAGTGGAGAATCTTGCCCACTATCTTTTGACTATAATGGATGTGTCTACTAGGTTTCCAGAGACCATTCCAGTATGCAATATTACAGCTAGAAAGATTGTGGAGGAGTTACTTAAATTCTTTACTAGATATGGACTACCCACAGAAATACAATCGGATCAAATTTTACCTCAAGGTTATTCAAAGAAGTTATGGATAGCTTAGGAATAAAACAATTTAAATCAGCTGAGTAGGGAATCACAGGGAGAGTTAGAAAGGTGGCATCAGACATTCAAGAAAATGTTGAGGGCTTATTGTCAACATTATCCAGTGGATTGGGATAACGGAATTCGATTCGTACTGTTTGCAATTAGGGATGCACCTAATGTGTCAACCAAATTCAGTCTTTTTGAACTAATTTTTGGTCATGAGGTAAGAGGACCACTTAAATTGATTAAGGAAAAATTGGTGAGTGAGCAGTCGGAACTTACATTTTTGGATTACGTGTCAAATTGTAGGGAACGATTGAATAGAGCAGGGGAATTGGCTTAAAGGTTGCACAACATATGATGAAACGGGTAGCAGACAAGAAAGCAAAAGTTCGTAGTTTTGCCAGTGGAGATAATGTTTTAGTAATAATGACCAATGGTAGGTGAACCTTTAAAAGCAAGGTTTTGTGGACCTTATCAGATTGAAAGGAAATTAAGTGAGGTGAATTATGTGGTAAGAACGTCAGATAGAAGGAAAGCTCACCAAATGTGTCATGTGAATATGCTTAAAAGGTACTTTGAAAGGGAGGAAGAGCAAAAGGAGGAAGTTTTAATGATTCTAACTCAAAATGAAGGACCGAATCCAGATGACTTTGAATTTGACATTCCTCAAATTAAATTGGAAAATGAGGATGTTTTTAAAATTTGGGTTAAATTGTTGAGTTACCTTCCAGAGGAAAAATGAACTGACCTGAAAGAGTTATTGATATCAGAAGGGCAAGTTTGTGGAGATAAGTTGGGAAGTACTAAAATGGCTGTTAGATGTGAAAATATTCACACGAAGGCCTGAGTATAAGTAAAAAAGCAGTTTATTATATCAGAATTCTGAGGAAAAAAGGCCTGAGGCTCCACAGCCTATTGACAGCACCCTTTCCTCACTTGAGCTAAGGCTCACATGGGTTAATATACAGATTCAAGGGGCGGAATTAGTTGTATTCTCATTTACATACAATCAATCAACTATATTCGCGTCACACTTCATTACATGCAGTCAATCAATTTTCCTAGCATCCCAGTTATCACATATATGGTTAAAGTGGGTGTTGTCTTACCCGCCCCTAACTTCATACAGAAGTCATTCAAAACTAACATAATGATGTCCTGTCTGCATCTGGGGTCCTTCGGCTTATCAAGGACACAGAGCATTTATTGTTCTGTGAAGCTGTTATCAGCGGCTGTTGAAATACTCCCTAGGTTCTCATGAGGTAGTTTACACAGTTTGTAACTTATTGTTAAAGGAAAGTGGCTAGTTCAGCCATTTTGTGTCTTTAGTATTGCTTTAATAGCTAACAGCCATTTTGTGTCCTTTCTGATATTAACAAGCATTGTGTATGCACTATCCTTTTCTACAAATTGCATCTTCTAAACAGGTATCTAAGCCAATGAGTACCTTTTGTCTCATCAGAACTATTCAAAAGTAATATAGGAGCACACATGTAGTTACAGGGCCACCTATAATTTATATCATAGTCCAGTATCAGAAAATGCCCTCCAACAATGGCTATACATGATGTAGATGTGGGAAATGCTGTTCCAATTAAACAACATCCGTATAGACTTAACCCTTTAAAATCGGCACAGGTTAAAAAATAAATTGTAAGTATGCTTAAAAATGGCATAATTGATGTGGGTTGCAGCCAATGGACCTCACCCATAGTGATGGTACCGAAACCAGACAGTACCCCAACGGTTGTGTGTGGACTATAGAAAGGTTAATGCAGTTACAAGAACGGATTCTTATCCTATTTGCATTGAGAAAGTGGGACAATCAGCTTTTATTTCCATCTGGATTTACTGAAAGGTTGACAGGTACCTTTAGGGCGAAGGAGGTTTCAGCTTTTGTGACTCCAGATGGTATATACCAATTCAAAGGTATGTTATTTGGAATGAAAACCGCCCAATCCACATTTCAACGGTTAACTAACAAAGTTGTTTCAGGATTACCCAATTGTGCGGTACACATCGACGATCTGGTAATTTTTAGCCAGCTATGGAAAGAACATTTGAAGCATCTGATGGAGTTATTCGATCGACTTCAGGAGGCAGGTTTGGTGGTAAACCTAGCCAAAAGCGAATTTGGAAAAGTCCAAGTCACTTTCCTTGACCATACAAATCGGACAGGGTCGAATGGTCCCAAGGGATGTGAAAACCAAAGCTATTGGGGAGTTTCCAATACCCTCGACATGAAGGGAAACAATACGATTTCTTGGCATGAGTGGATTTTAATGGAAATTTGTGCCGAATTTTAGGAGTGTGGTTGCTCCACTGACGGACTTGCTAAGGAATTGTAGCAAATTTTAATGGACAGCACAGTGTCAACAGGCATGTGATGCCCTGAAGGCTGTGTTAACCACTGCTCCTGTGTTAGCCATCCAAAATTATATAAAACCATTCAAAGTGGCTGTTGATGCGAGTGATGTGGGCGTAGGTGCGGTGCTTCTACAAGACGACGACGAAGGGCTAGAGCGGCCTATTGGTTATTTTTCTAAAAAATTAAATACACACCAGAAGAAGTATTCAACGATTGAGAAGGAGAACTTGGTGCTGGCTTTGCAATATTTTTACATTTATGTGACCAGCAATCCATCTGTCACAATTATATATACTGATCATAATCCATTGATGTTTTTGGAGTGATTCCGGAATAACAAAATCAGACTGTTTGGATGGAGTTTATTGTTGCAGCCATTTCATTTAACAATAATACATGTGGCAGGACGAGAAAACGTGAGAGCCGATGCTTTGTCACGAACGTGATGAAGAGAAGCAGGTTCGGTGGAGGAAGAAGAACTGAAATGGACTATGTTATTATACCTGTTTGTTTGTTTTGATTTGTGAAACAAAGATGTATTTTACTGTCATTATTTCTTAAAGGAAAGTGAAAAGGTGAAAAATGAAACCATCTTGAAGTTGATGGTTTATTTATTTTTTTGGGGGGAGGTGTCAGGTGGATGTATCTTTAAGAAATGGGTGTTTATTAAATAGCTGCAGTGATGTCAAGTGTGTGGATGGAGCTGGGATGTCTTTCAGCCTTTTTACTTTCATTTTGAGCTGAAAAACTGCTTTGTGGCTCTGTTTTTGGTTTTGTTTTCAGTTGGAGAGCTGCTTTCAAACAAGAAGCTGTATATCTCTCTTTCTCTAAAGAATGTCTCCAGACCACTTGATGATTTCAAAGTAATACCTGTTTCTGTAGAGAATTTAAACCTGCTGTCTTTGTTTAAAAAGGGTTTAACTTATGGATGTTGCTAGGAAAGGTATTAAGGGTTACCTATAGAGTATTGTATCTGTGGGGTTACGTGGGTTGGTAGTTGATAAACTGTTTACTGTATGTTTATAAAATGTTAACTGGATTCATAGGATAAACATTGTTTTATTTTTAAAATACTTTTAAAGTCTCTGTTGCATAACAGCTGGAGAGTGTGTCCTTGTGCTCCCCATAACCAAAATCTATTAAAAGTCGTGGGTCAGGTGAACTCCATGATATACTTTGGAGTTTTCTAAACGCTGGCCCATAATACACCCGATGACTCAGCCCCCATCTTTCTTCCTGGAGGATTCACAGCAACAGGCTTTCGCTCATCCCCTTCCTTCCAGGACCTTCTTCTGGGACTTCAACATTCCCCAAACTCCTTATGACTTCCCACACCAGCTCATCCAAAAACCACCCTGAGACCAGGCATAACAATCCAAAAACCAGAGACTCTAGCAGGAGCCATCTAAAGTGCAACCTCCACCTACATGTCACCACAGGAAGTCATGTCCTGTCATCTTTAAAGATCTATGTACATCACCCCATTTTACATTTTTATTGCTTTGAACTGATAAATGATTTGTCTGTAATAACAGCAAAAATATAAAAACAGTCCACATGGATTCAGATAAGTATGAAGTGATGCATTAGCTTATTTCGGTTATACTGTAGTTTGTGTCAAACCCTAGGGGGTCAACCCGGCACATACCAAAATCCTGAATGGCTTCAAAATTAAGCGTAGCATTTTTCAGCATCCTATCGCAATAGAAAAATAAATATGACTCGGCTATTCAAGGCAGACGTAAGATGCATCTTTAGTATTTAAGTTAAGCTACCAAATAGCTAGGCTGTTAAATCCTTTAAAGTTCTTACAGATACAATGCCTGTGATTTGCATAAATTACAAAGAACAAAGAACAAAACAGCAGAGGAACAGGCCCTCCAAGCCTGCTCCAACCATGGTACCTGCCTAAACTAAAATTGTCTGCACTTACGGAGTCTGTATCCTTCCATTCCCACCCATTCATATATTTGTCTCGACCCCTTAAATGCCACTATCATACCTGCTCCCACCAGCTCCTCAGGCAGCGTGTTCCATATATTTACCACCCTGTGTAAAAAATTTGCCTCACACATCTGTTCTAACTTTTCCCCACGCACTTTAAATCTATGTCCCCTAGGACTTGACTCTACTACCCTAGGAAAAAGCATCTGACTATCCACTCTCTCCATGCCACTCATAATCTTGTAGACCTCTATCAGGTCACCTCTCAACCTCCGTCATTCCAGTTAGAACAGACTGAGTTTATCTAACCTCTCCTCATTACTAATGCCTTCCAAATCAGGCAACATCCTAGTAACTTCTTCTGTCCCCTTCTGGTAGTGTGGCGACCAGACTTTTACACAACATTCCAAATGAGGCCTAACTAAGGTCTGTACAGCTGCAACATGACTTGCCAATTTTTATATTCAATGCCCCGACTGATGAAGACCAGCATGCCGTATGCCTTCTTGACCACCTTATCCACATGCGTTGCCACTTTCAGTGATAGGTGGACATGCACGCCAAAATCTCCCTGCCTGTCAGTACTCGCAAGAGGTCTACCATTTATTGTATAATTCCTACATGCATTGGACCTTCCAAATGCATTACCTCACACTTGTCCGGATTAAACTCCATCTCCATTTCCCCGCCCAAGACTCCAACCAGTTTATATCCTGCTGTATCCTCTGACAATCCTCTTCACTATCCCCAACTTTACCAATTTTTGTGTCACCTGCGAACTTACCAGACCAGCTACATTTTCTTCCAAATCATTTATATACACCACAAAAGGCCCTAGAACTGATCCCTGTGGAACGCCGCTAGTCACAGCCTTCCATTCAGAAAAGCACCCTTCTACTGCTACCCTGTCTTCTGTGCACAAGCCAGTTCTGTATCCAACTTGCCAGCTCTCTTCTGATCCCATGTGACTTCACCTTTTGTACCAGTCTACCATGAGGTACCTTGTCAAAGGCTTTACTGAAGTCCATGTATAATAATAATAATATAATAATAATAATAATCACTTATTGTCACAAGTAGGCTTCAATGAAGTTGCTGTGAAAAGCCCTGAGTCGTCACATTCCGGCGCCTGTTCGGGGAGGCTGGTACGGGAATTGAACCTGTGCTGCTGCCTTGTTCTGCATTACAATATCTGCATTACAATATACAATATCTACTACTTTTTCCTCATCTATCATCTTTGTCACTTCCTTGAAAAGCTCGATCAAATTAGTGAGGCATGACTGCCCCTTCACAAAACCATGTTTCCCATCACTAATAAGTCTATTTGTTTCCAAATGTGAGTAAACCCTATCGCTAAGAATCTTTTCCAATAGTTTCCCTACCACTGACGTAAGGCTCACCGGCCTATAATTTCCTGGATTATCCCTGCTGCTCTTCTTGGAACAACATGCCTACTCTCCAGTCCTCTGGAACTTCACCTTGCCTCCCGCAGTATTCTGGGGTAGATCCAATCAGGCCCTGGGCATTTATCTACTTTAATGCTTTTTAAGATGCCCAACATCACCTCTTTATTAATATCAACATGATTCAGAATATCTACACACTCTACCCTATACTCCTCATCCACCAAGTCCTTCTTTTTGCTGAATACTGAGGCAAAGTATTAATTTAGTATCTCTATCGTTTCCTCTGGTTCCATATATAGATTCCCTCCAATACCCTTGAATGGATCAACCCTTCCTCTGACTACCCTCTTGCTCTTTACAGATGTATAAAACGCCTTAGGATTTTCCTTAATCCAGTTTGCAATGACATTTCATGACCCCTTTTAGCCTTCCTAACTCCTGCCTTAAGTTCTTTCCTACTTACTTTATATTCTTCAAGAGCTTCATGTGTCCCAAGCCTTTTAGAACTTACAAATGCTTTCTTTTTCTTTTTGACAAGAGTCATAATATCCTTCGTCATCAAGGGTTCCCTATACTTGCCACTCTTATCTTTCATCCTCACAGGTACATGCTGGTCCTGAATTGTGATATATGTGGATGTAATATCTAATTGAATAATTGCCAAGTTGTCCCAATGGTTTAATGAATAAAGCCATTACCCATAAAACAAAACATGCCATTTGATATGTGTAGCACCATCGATCACACACGAGGCGAGACGTAGAGAACTTCAATCGAGGCTTTATTGAGCAGACTTGTTCCCCAGCAGCTCAGTCACAGAATGCAGCTGCGGGGAGTAAACCGGGTTCTTATACCCCGCCTATCTGGGTGGAGCCCAGTAGGCGGCAGATCCAATCGGGAACCAGCATCTGTCCTCCAATAGCTCCTCGGCATTCATGGTGTACCGTATTACCCCTAATACATACCACCACATTCTCCCCTTGTTAAAAAGGAACCCGGCGGGGTGGTGGGTGGTATGGTGGTAGGGGTTTACAGGGTCGGTGCCTTAACCATTGAACTATATACAACCATGCCGCTTTTACTGGGCCACTGAATTATTCACATTTTACCCGATTAGCAGCGTTAACTATTTACAACAATGCCGCTTTACTGGGCCACTGAATTATATACATCTTAAGTCGACTCGATGAGTTGAGATGGTGCTCTGGTCGCCCTCTCCGATCGTATCAGCCCGGGTGGTGGTGGTGGTGGTGCTGGCTCGGGTCCGGTCGACTCTGGGAGCATCGCGCTGTCCCTCTCTGTTTCCTTACTCCTGGGCGGACCTGGGAGGAGAACCGATCCCCCTGGGAAGGGGGTGGCTGTGGGGTGCACCGGCGGGAGTGAGGGGGTGGTGATTGGTGTTGGGGGTGTGTGGGGAGCTCCGGCGGGCGCCAGGTCCCACAGAGAGACCGTGTCCTGTCGGCCGTCTGGGAACGCCACGTAGGCGTACTGCGGGTTGACGTGGAGTAGATGTACCTTTTCCACCAGTGGGTCTGATTTGTGCGCCCGCACATATTTCCGGAGCAGGATGGGTCCCGGGGCTGCCAGCCAGGTTGAAAGTGACGTTCCAGAAGCGGACTTCCTAGGGAAGACAAGGAGGCGCTCGTGCGGCGTTTGGTTCGTGGTGGTGCACAGCAGGGACCGGATAGAATGAAGGGCATCCGGGAGGACTTCCTGCCAGCGGGAAGTTGGGAGACTCCTAGACCGCAGGGCCAGTAGGACGGTCTTCCAGACCGTTCCGTTCTCCCTCTCTACCTGCCCGTTCCCCCGGGGGTTGTAGCTGGTCATCCTGCTCGAGGCTATGCCCTTGCTGAGCAGGAATTGACGCAGCTCATCACTCATGCAGGAGGACCCCCTATCGCTATGGATGTAGGCGGGGAAACCGAACAGGGTAAAGATGGTGCAGAGGGCTTTAATGACCGTGGCCGCGGTCATATCGGGGCAGGGGATGGTGAAGGGGTAACGGGAGTATTCGTCAACGACGTTAAGAAAGTACGTGTTGCGATCGGTGGAGGGGAGGGGACCTTTGAAATCCAGACTGAGGTGTTCAAATGGACGGGAAGCCTTTATCAGGTGCGCTCTATCTGGCCTGAAAAAATGCGGTTTGCATTCTGCGCAGATTTGGCAGTTCCTGGTGACTGTTCGGACCTCCTCGACGGAGTACGGGAGGTTGCGGGCCTTTATAAAGTGGTAGAAGCGAGTGACCCCCGGGTGGCAGAGGTCCTCGTGGAGGGCTTGGAGGCGGTCCACTTGTGCGTTGGCACATGTGCCGCGAGATAGGGCATCGGACGGCTCGTTCAGCTTTCCGGGACGGTACAAGACCTCATAGTTGTAGGTGGAGAGTTCGATCCTCCACCGCAGGATCTTGTCGTTCTTTATCTTGCCCCGCTGTGCATTATCGAACATGAAGGCTACAGGCCGTTGGTCAGTGAGGAGAGTGAATCTCCTATCGGCCACGTAATGCTTCCAATGTCGCACAGCTTCCACTATGGCTTGGGCCTCCTTTTCTACTGAGGAGTGGCGAATTTCTGAAGCGTGGAGGGTCCGGGAGAAAAGGGCCACGGGTCTGCCCGCTTGGTTGAGAGTGGCCACCAGAGCTACGTCAGATGCGTTGCTCTCGACTTGGAAGGGGAGGGACTCGTTGATGGCACGCATCGTGGCCTTTGCGATATCCGCTTTGATGTGGCTGAAGGCCTGGCGGGCCTCTGTCGACAGGGGAAAAGTAGTGGACTGGATTAGTGGGCGGGCCTTGTCTGCGTACTGGGGGACCCACTGGGCGTACTAAGAAAAGAAGCCCAGGCAGCGTTTCAGGGCTTTGGCACAGTGGGGAAGAGGGAACTCCATGAGGGGGCGCATGCGTTCAGGGTCGGGGCCTATCACTCCATTACGCACTACGTAGCCCAAGATGGCTAGACGGTCGGTGCTAAACACGCATTTTTCCTCATTGTAGGTGAGGTTGAGGGCGTTAGCGGTCTGGAGGAATTTGCGGAGGTTGGCGTCGTGGTCCCGCTGGTCGTGGCCGCAGATGGTGACGTTGTCGAGCTACGGGAACGTGGCCCGTAAACCGTGCTGGTCAACCGTTCGGTCCATCTCCCGTTGGAAGACCGAGACTCCGTTCGTGACGCCGAATGGAACCCTTAAGAAGTGGTATAGCCGCCCGTCTGCTTCGAAGGCAGTGTACTTGCGGTCACCGGGGCGAATAGGGAGCTGATGGTAGGTGGACTTAAGGTCCACGGTGGAGAAGACCTTGTACTGTGCAATCCGATTGACCATGTCGGATATGCGGGGAAGAGGGTACGCATCTAGCTGCGTGTACCTGTTGATGGTCTGACTGTAGTCTACGACCATCCTCTGCTTCTCCCCTGTCTTCACTACTACCACCTGGGCTCTCCAGTGACTATTGCTGGCCTTGATTATTCCTTCCTTCAGCAGCCGCTGGACTTCGGACCTGATAAACGTCCGGTCCTGGGTGCTGTACCGCCTGCTCCTAGTGGCGACGGGTTTGCAATCCGGGGTGAGGTTCGCAAACAATGAGGGCGGTTCGACCTTGAGTGTCGCGAGGCCGCAGATAGTCAGTGGGGGTATAGGACCGCCAAATTTAAATGTTAAGCTCCGGAGGTTGCATTGGAAGTCCAACCCCAGGAGAGTGGGAGCGCAGACATGGGAGAGGACATATAGCCGGTAATTTTTGAACTCTGTCCCCAGCACCGTTAGGTTTGCGATGCAGAACCCTTTGATTGCAACGGAGTGGGACCCCGCCGCCAGGAAAAATTTTTTGGCGCTTGGCCGAATTACCAGGGAACAGCGTCTTACCGTGTCCGGATGAATAAAACTCTCCGTGCTCCCCGAGTCGATCAAATACGGCGTTTCGTGCCCGTTCACCAGCACCTTTGTCGTTGTCGTCTGGAGCGTCCGGGGCTGCGACTGGTCGAGGGTGCATCAGATCGTTGTCTTCAGGCAGGCAGTGTGGAGCTGTCCACGCTGGGGTCCTTGCCTGTCAGCCAAGATGGCGGCGTCCATGGATCGCACGCTACCGGGGGTGGACAAAATGGCCGCTCCCATGGGTCGCACGTGGCCAGGGGTGGACAAAATGGCCGCTCCCATGGATCGCACGCGGCCTGTGGGTAGGAAGATGGTGGCGCCCGTCCCCCCCTCGTGGTGTCCAGGGTCCAAAATGGTGGCGCCCGTTGGCCGCCCGTGAGTCGCTGGGGGGGTTGAGCCCATGGTCCCGTTTGTTCCCCGGAGATAGCGGCGACCCCATGGGACTGGCACACCGCTGCATAGTGCCCCTTTTTGCCGCAGCTTTTACAGGTGGCCGAGCGGGCAGCGCTGGCGGGGGTGTTTCGGCTGCCCGCAAAAGTAGCAGCAGGGCCCCCCCGGGTGGTCTGGGATTCTGGCCGCGCACGCTTGCGGAGGGGTGGGGGGTGCCGGGGGGGTCGGTCGCGGTGGTGGTCCATGGAGCCCAAGGGGATGTAGTGCGGTTGGGGGGGCATAGGCGCGGGCGTTTTGGGAGGCCACGTCGAGGGAGGCTGCAAGGGCCCGTGCCTCTGTGAGTCCGAGAGAGTCTTTCTCTAAAAGTCTCTGGCGAATTTGCGATGATGCCAAACCTGCTACGTAAGCGTCTCTGATCAGGAGGTCCGTATGTTCATTCACCGTTACCGCTGGGCAGTCGCAGTTTCTTCCCAGGATCGTCAGTGCATTGAAGAATTTGTCCAGCGATTCCCCAGGGATTTGTCGTCTCGTCGCGAGCTGGTAGCGTGCGTAGACCTGGTTGACGGGCCTAATGTAGGTCTGTTTCAGCAAGTTGATCGCCGCTGGGAATTCTTCCGCGTCCTCGATGAGTGCGTAGATTTCGGGACTCACTCTGGAATGCAGGACCTGCATCTTCTGGTCTTCCGTTGGTCTGCCGGGGGCCGTTCGGAGGTACCCCTCAAAGCACGCCAGCCAGTGTTTAAACGCCGATGTTGCGTTAGCTGCTTGGGGGCCGATTCGCAGGCACTCCGGGGCGATCCAGAGCTCCATATTCCTTTTTAAGTCTGCTCAATAAATTGTAGCACCATCGATCACACACGAGGCGAGACGTAGAGAACTTCAATCGAGGCTTTATTGAGCAGACTTGTTCAGACTTGTTCCCCAGCAGCTCAGTCACAGAATGCAGCTGCGGGGAGTAAACCGGGTTCTTATACCCCGCCTATCTGGGTGGAGCCCAGTAGGCGGCAGATCCAATCAGGACCCAGCATCTGTCCTCCAATAGCTCCTCGGCATTCATGGTGTACCGTATTACCCCTAATACATACCACCACAATATGTCAATCAGTTTTACTTCAGTCATATTGTAGTTGCTTTCTGCTTTTCAGAACATGCGGATGAAGTTACCCGTTAAAACCTTAACTTAGGAGACTTCCAGTAGCGGTCATAACCTGCTAGGTGACGCGAACGGCAGCTCCCGCCGGGATCGGTGTTTCGGGCCGCTAAAGGGAGCGGTGGCGGCAATTAACAGGTGGGACTGGCGTGGGAACAGACGTAGGAGAGCCCCCCCCCGCCCCCCCTCCCCCCACTGATGCATGGAGAGGACAAGGAGCGGAGCCGGCAGACGCGCAAACCCGGGGAAGAAAGTCGAGAAGGTCCGGGAGGACAAATTGGCAGCCGGAGAAGATCGGGAGGTGTGGGTCCAGTGGGCCAGAGAACAGCAGGAGCTCCTTAAAAACTGCTTCATTGAGCTCCCGACTTTTACTGCCGTCGCTGGCCCTAGGACCGGGCGTTGCTCCGCGAAAATGCCTTTCCCGAACGGGAGCCCTCCAATGTGCGGCTGCCTCCCACCCGCCGTCACCGGAAGTCCTCCGTGATACGGTTTTAGCGCTTGGCAGACCGGGAGCAAGTCCTGTGGTGGGCGAAGAAAGTGCGGTGCAATAAGTGGGAGAATGGCGAGATCCAAATTTACCAGGACCTGGGAGCTGAGCTGGCGTGGAGGCGTGCAGGTTTTAACTGGGCGAAGGCGGTCCTCCACGGTAAAGGGGTGAAGATTGGGCTCCTGCACCCGGCGAGACTGTGGGTAACATAACAGGACAGGCACCACTATTTTGATACCCCAGACGAGGCGTGATCGTTCATCAGGCAGGAGAAGCTGGACCTGAACAAAGGGACTGTTGTATGGGGGTGAAATGTGCGGGTGGGGAGGGACCGAGGGGAGGACGGCGGGTAAAGCATAAGTTTATGGGCATGTCTGCCCTAGTTTGGTTGGGGGGGTTTGTTGTTTGTTTTGCTTGTTTTCCAGGTGTTTTGTTTTCCAGGTGTTCGGTGCAAGGTGGCGGCAAACGCCTGGGACGGGCTGTCCAGCGCACGGGATGGTCCCAGATGGCGCGTGCCCCTCTAACCTGCGGGGGAGGGGTGGTAGGGTGGCCCGAAGGAGGCAACAAGTTAAGGGTGGATATACAGAGGCGGGAGTGGCCGAGGTCAGCATGGGTGAGCTGGTTCACGGAAGCACAATGGGGGGGAAACCAGAGCTAAGCGGATGCTTGGCGGGGGGGGGTGGGGGGGGGGGTGGGGGGGGGGGGGTTGCGGGGGGTTTGGGGTGCTGCTTTGCTGACTGAAGGGGAGCCAGGTGAGAGGTATGGATGGAGAGTCGGGCGGGGGGGCCGCCAGCGGGAGAGCTGGAGGAGGGAGGCGGGGGCTCGCGGTTGGCCGAAAAAGGGAGATGGTTAGTCGGCGGGATGGGGGGGTGGTTACCCACCCGACCAGGCTGATAACGTGGAACGTGAGGGGCCTGAATGGGCCGGTCAAGCGGTCCCGCGTGTTCTCGCATTTGAAGGGGTTGAAGGCGGACGTGGCCATGTTGCAAGAGATGCAGTTAAAGCTCGTGGACCAGATGAGGCTGAGGAAAGGATGGGTGGGACAGGTGTTTCACTCGGGGTTAGACTCCAAGACCAGAGGAGTGGCTATTTTGATCAGTAAACGCGTGGCGTTTGAGGCGGGGAGCATCGTGGTGGCAAGGGGTCAGGTATATAATGGTGAGTGGTAAGCTGCAGGGGGCCCAGGTGGTGTTAGTGAATGTATATGCCCCGAACTGGGACGATGCGGACTTTATGAGGCGCATGTTGGGTAGGATCCCAGACTTGGAGATAAGTCACCTGATTATGGGAGGGGATCGTTCCAAGTCCAGAACTGGAAAGAGGCCGGCGGCGGCCAGGGCCTTGTGGGAGTTCATGGGCCAGATGGGGGAGTGGACCCCTGGAGGTTTACGCAGCCAAGGACGAAGGTGTTTTTCTTTTTCTCCCATGTCCATAAAGTCTATTCGCGAATAGACTTCTTTGTGTTGCGTAGGGCGTGAATCCCGAGGGTGGAGGGGGTAGAATACTCGGCCATTGCGGTCTCGGACCATGCCCTGCACTGGGTGGACCTGCGACTGGGGGCGGAACGGGGTCAGCGCCCTCTCTGGCTGTTGGATGTGGGGCTGCTGGCGGACGAAGAGGTGTGCGGGCGGATAAGGAGGAGTACTGAGAATTATGTGGGAGCGAATGACACAGGAGAGGTGACGGTGTCAGTGGTTTGGGAGGCTCTGAAGGCGGTTATTAGGGGAGAGTTAATCTCCATTAGGTCCCATAGAGAGAAGAGGAGGGCGGAGAGGGAGAGACTGGTGGGAGAGATACTCAGGGTAGATAGGATGTACGCGGAGGCCCCAGAGGGGGGGCTGTTGAACGAACGCCGGAAATTACAGGCGGAGTTTGACTTGCTGTCCATGGGGAAGGCGGAGGCGCAGCTGAGGAAAGCGAAGGGGGCAGGGTATGAGTATGGGGAGAAGGCGAGTAGGATGCTGGCGCACCAGCTGCGCAGGAGGGAGGCGGCCAGAGAGATTGGGGAAGTGTGGGATAGGGAAGGCAACATGGTGCTGAGCCCAGAGAGGGTCAATGAAGTCTTCAGGGAGTTCTACGGGAAGTTATACGAGTCGGAACCCCCAGGGGAGGGGGAAGGGATGAGGCGGTTCATGGACCGGTTGAGGTTCCCAAGGGCGGAAGCAGAGCGGGTTCAGGGACTGGGGGCCCTGACTGGGTTGGAGGAGGTAGTCAGGGGGCTGGCAGGCATGCAGACGGGCAAGGCCCTGGGCCCGGACGGCTTCCCCGCAGAATTTTATAAGAAGTTCTCGGAGCTGTTGAGCCCGCTCCTGATGAGAACCTTCAATGAGGCAAAGGAGAAAGGGACCCTCCCTTCGACAATGTTGCAGGCATTGATCTCGCTCATCCTGAAGAAGGATCCGCTTCAGTGTGGGTCCTACAGGTCGATATCGCTCCTGAACGTGGATGCCAAGCTGTTGGCAAAAATTCTGGTCACCAGAATAGAGGACTGTGTCCCGGGAGTGATTGGGGAGGACCAGACGGGGTTTGTTAAGGGCAGGCAGCTGAACGCGAATGTGAGGAGGCTCCTGAATATTATCATGATGCCCTTGGGGGGGGGTGGCTGCGATGGGCGCGGAGAAGGCCTTTGACAGGGTGGAGTGGGAGTATCTGTGGGAGGCGCAAGGCAGGTTTGGATTTGGGGAGGGATTTATAGGGTGGGTCAAGCTGCTGTATCAGGCCCCTGTAGCGAGTGTCCCCACAAACCGGCTAAGGTTGGAATATTTCAGGCTGCACCGGCGGACGAGACAGGGGTGTCCCCTGTCCCTGTTGCTGTTTGCCCTGGCAATTGAGCCGTTGGCCATTGTGCTCAGGACTTCGGGGGATTGGAGGGGGCTGGTGCACGGAGGGGAGGAGCACCGGGTCTCCCTTTACACGGATGACCTGCTGTTGTATATTTCGGATCCGTTGGATGGGGGGAGGTCATGCGGATCCTGGGGGACTTCGGGAGGTTCTTGGGGTATAAGATGAATGTGGGGAAGAGTGAGCTGTTCTTGGTCCACGGTAGGGGCCAGGAGGAGAGACTGAGGGAGCTCCCGCTCAGGATAGTGGAGAGCTTTCGGTACTTGGGGATACAAGTGGCCAGGAACTGGGATGCCCTGCACAGGCTCAACTTAACCCAGCTAGTGGAGCAGATGGAGGGAGAGTTTAAAAGTTGGGATATGCTCCCACTTTCCTTGGCGGGACAGGTGCAGACTGTGAAGATGACGGTTCTCCCCAGGTTCCTCTTCGTATTTCAGTGCCTCCCCATTTTCATCCCCAAGTCCTTCTTTAAGCGGGTGAATAGGATTGTGACGGGATTTGTGTGGGTGAATAAAACCCCACGAGTCAAAAGGGTATTCTTGGAGCGTAGCCCGGGGGGGAGAGAAGAGGGAGGACTGACTCTGATGAACTTCTGCAGTTATTACTGGGCGGCCAATGTGGCCATGATCAGGAAATGGATGATGGAGGAGGGGGCGTCGTGTAGAGGCACCAATCTAGGGGCACTTGTTACGGCTCCGCTGCCGTTCTCGCCGGCGCGATGCACCACTAGTCCGGTGGTGACGGCGGCACTGAGGAGCTGGGGGCAGTGGAGGAGACACAGGGGAGAGGCGGGGGCCTCGGTGTGGACCCCGATACAGTATAACCACAGATTTGCTCCGGGTAGGTTGGATGGGGGATACCAAGGCTGGTATAGGGCAGGTATTACGATGGGGGACCTGTTTATAGACGGGACATTCCCCAGCATGCAGGCGCTGGAGAAGTTCGGCCTACCCCCGGGGAATGCATTCAGGTACCTCCAGGTTCGGGACTTTCTTAGAAAACAGGTGGGGACATTTCTGCTGCTGCCCCCGCGTAGGATCCAGGACAGGGTGGTATCTGGCATCTGGGTAGGGGAGGGAAACGTGTCGGACATTTATCAGGAGCTGCAGGTGGAGGAAGCCTCAGTGGAGGAGTTGAAGGGCAAGTGGGAGGAGGAGCTGGATGAGGGCCTGTGTGCCGACGCCCTGGGCAGGGTGAACTCCTCCTCATCATGTGCCAGGCTCAGCTTAATTCAGTTTAAGGTGGTGCATCGGGCGCATATAACAGCGGCAAGAATGTTAAGTTTTTTGGGGTGGAGGACAGGTGCCCGAGATGTGCAGGGAGTCCGGCTAACCATGCCCATATGTTTTGGGCATGCCCAGCGCTTAAAGAATTCTGGCAGGGGTTTGCGAGGGTGAGGTCCAGGATTTTGGACACTCAGGTGAAGGCGAGTCCAACAGTAGCGATATTTGGGGTGTCGGAGGATCCGGGAGTGCAGGAAGCGAAAGAGGGCGAGGTACTGGCCTTTGCCTCCCTGGTAGCCCGGAGACGGATCTTGCTAATGTGGAGGGACTCGAAACCCCTGGGTGTGGAGACCTGGGTTAGCAATATGGCGGGGTTCCTCAGCCTGGAGCGAATAAAGTTTGCCTTGAGAGGGTCCTTGATGGCCTTCTCCCGGCGGTGGCAACCTTTCCTTGACTTTCTAAGGGAGCAGAAGTGTCAGCAGCAGCAGCATCCTGGGGGGGGGGGGGGGGGGGGGGGGGGGTTCAGGTGGGGGTACTGTTGATACAATGCGAGTTGGGCATGGAGACAAAACCCACCTTGTTCTGTTTTTAAAAAGTGTTTTCTGTTGTGTAAGTAGTTTCACTGTAAACTTTGGGATATGTTTATTGTTATTGTTTATTACTATCTGTATTTCTGTTTTTGTTATGTAAAAATGTTCATTGGAAAACTTTAATAAAACATTTATTTTAAAAAAACCTTAACTTAGGACTGTGGGTAAGCTGACAGACTCCTGGAGAAGATAAATATAAGCAGACACTGTCATTCAATTGATTGAGGTGATCCATTAAGATGAAAGTGTTACCCTCAATGTTATAATTGTAAAAGCTAGGTAGCCCAGTGCAATTTTGAAGTCATAGTCTACATAAGGTTTTAATCTGCTGGAGGATTATGGCTGGCATTTCTTTCAGATGGTTGATCAATAAATTTATGCTAGTGCCATCCTGAATTAATTCATATCGAGAGAAACGAGTAACCTTTGGTACATTTATTGTAGTATATTTTAGATCAAATGAGATTGTGTGCAATTATCCATGCCACTGAGAAAATAGTTCTTCAGTACAGTTTCTGAAAACTGGAAGATTTCAAAAGTATTTCATGATAATCTTATATAATTGACTTGACAGATGGTTTTAAAGTTGCCTTTTTCCATTTGGGCGAGCTTATGTATCTTATTTTAACATCTAGTGCTGTCTTTTTCAGTGAAAATGGATGCCAATTTTGGGATGCTCTGAATAAAATTACTTTGAGAAGTTGCTTCAAATCACTTTTTATTTCTTAAAAAAAAACACTTGTGCAGCAAGGAAAAAGAACATAGAAAATTATAAATAGAGTTTACTTCAGTATATTGGTTCAGTGTAAGAAAATAAACCACTCTGCCTCTGTAAATACTTGAGCATAACTCTCAGCGCCAAGACAATTGTTTTAGCTGACTACAACTTTTTTTAAACAGGAAATAGCTGACATAGGCTGGGGCTCAGCTTCTACTTTCCCAGGACAGTTAGATGGTAGGATTTATTAATTATCAGCTGAGAATCTGATATAATCACCTCATGCCCTCCTCAGTCAATACTGCCAAATTGTAATGTTTCCAATAATTCTCTTTAATATCTTTTAACTCATTCTAGAAACAAAATTCTCAGATTATCCTTCCCTGTCACCAATTTTGTACCACTCCAGTGAAGATACTGTTCCACAAATCCAAGCTGATCCTTTGTGAAGGGTATTCAAGCCAAGTTTGATGTTGTTGTCCACAACGCCACATTTCTAGCAAGTATTGTTAGTGGTCAGAAGCGACTCTAGCACCCAGTCAGGATTGGCTAATTTAATATAGGCCAGAGATTAAATCTGGGATTCAGCAGGTAACTGGATTATTAATTTACATCATTGGAAGGGCCAATGTCTTTTTCAAAGAAAGAAGTCTTACAACACTAGATTAAAGTCGAACAGGCGTATTTGGAGTCACCTGATGAAGGAGCTGCGCTCCGATAGCTAGTGATTCCAAATAAACCTGTTGGACTTTAACCTGGTGATGTAAGACTTCTTACTGTGCCACCCCAGTCCAATGCCGGCATCTCCACATCATGGCTACCTTTTCAAAGGACATACATAAAAGAGAAAAGGTCTTCATTATCTGAACTGGCTGAAGAGCTAATCAGCAAGGATTAATGAAGAAGTGCCCATTCAATGACCCTTTGTTAACTTTTGTTCATTATTACATTTTTTTCTTGTTATTCCACAATTTATAACAAAGAATATTGTACATATTAAAAATGTCTTTTTAATTTAGAGTACCCAATTCTTATTTTTCTAAATAAGGGGAAATTAATAATAATCTTTATTATTGTCGCAAGTAATCTTACATTAACACTGCAATGAAGTTACTGTGAAAATCCCCTAGTTGCCACAATCGGGCGCCTGTTCGGGTACACAGAGGGCGAATTCAGAATGTCCAATTCACCTAACAAACACGTCTTTCGGGACTTGTGGGAAGAAACCGGAGCACCCGGAGGAAACCCACGCAGACACGGGAGAACGTGCAGACTCCGCACAGTGACCCAAGCTCGAATCGAACCTGGAACCCCGGTGCTAACCACTGTGCTACTGTGACGCCCATTTAGCATGGCCAATCCACCTACCAGCACGTCTTTGGGTTGAAGGGGTGAGACCTGTGCAGACACGGGGAGAAAGTGCAAACTCCAGATGGACAGTAACCTGGAGCCGGGATCGAACCCGGGTCCTCGGCGCCGTGAGACAACAGTGCTAACCACTGCGCCACCATGCCACCTGAATATTATGCACTTTTGATGCTAATTTGTTATTTTTTTTTGTACATCATTCTGTAACTGAGAGATGCAATTTGTGAGCAGCTCCAGTGTCTAGCTCCAATAGATAACTGGAGAAAACATGACAGTAGCCCAGTCAGATTCTCCTCAATTTTCCCCTTCCTATGTAGTCAAGCTAAAAATCAGGTAGGCACATAAACACAACATCCTGTGACTCCTGGGCCACCCTTTCTAGTATGTTACAATTTTGTACACTTTACACAAATGTGGTTGTAAACAAAGTTTACACTATAATTATTTTTAAGGACATTAGACATAATGTTTCTACTGCAGAGGTGGTTGATGATCTCTACATCACTTTCTGCTCAAGGTTAAAAACCCACGTCTGTCCCAGCACAATCTTTTATTGGTTCACACTGTGA